>NC_139230.1:189090738-189438753 GCF_977018435.1 Lepisma saccharinum | reverse complement strand
GTACAGTAAGGCTAATTGGGACTGTACCTACAGTTTGAAGTGGGATCAGAACCACTAAGTGCTTCCACCGGGAATCGAAACTCGGGACACCTTAATTACAAGGCAACGACGTTACCACTCGCCATCGGGGAGGCCCGAATGTCATTGAGAGTTAGCATGAAACCAGTGACATGTATTTTACCAGTAATAAAAAACAACAACATATGTATGCATTTTCTGTACAAATATTATACACTCATAGCCACATAAGACGAGGGTAGGCAGGGACAGACAGAAGCAGGTGGTGGGGAAGGGTGTCACTGTTCACGTAAAAGGCAGGGTGGAAGTTAAGGGGGTGCAAGTTAAGAGATTCCCATTTTCTATGTTTTCTTCCTTGTCCTGAATTTCTTTCTGTTGGCCTCAATTAGAAACCCTCGAACACTAAGTCTCAGTCTCTCCTCGGTTTCCAGAGGTCTGTCGAAGTTCCTGTTCTCGTCTCGTCTCGATTATTGTAATAAATGTTGGGGGAATGCTTCTGTGGTTAACGTGGTTGAAACGAGAGAGAGGTGAGGTCATAACGCGTAACTTGGAAGCAAGGAGGGCACTCGCGCCTCAATTCAAATTTCCAGTTTTATTGAGATTTTCAAGTTAAGGGTATGACTGACGGCATGTGAACATATGAAGGTCACGTGGGAGTAGATATAACCAGAGAACAACATTTACTGCTGGTATTCTTGTGAGGGTTGGCATTATGCTGAGCTTTTGTACATCTCTCCATGTCTTCGCTAGGGATTTTGTGACTGGACAGATCTACCGGGATGTGATTACCCAACAATAGGCCCGTCTCTTGAGGGGTGTAATAGGATCTGCTTTCCTGTTTATGGTTGACAATATGCGTCCCCATAGAGCGGGACGTGTCAATGAGTCTTTGGAATAGGAGGATATCTGGCGAAGAGAGTGGCCTGCGAGGACCCCCGATCGCAATCCAATAGAACATGCGTGGGATATGCTTGGGCGACGCATTGCAGAGCGTAACAACCCTCCTCGTCCCTTTCCAGAGCTGCGTACAACCACAGACAAAGGTAAATATCTTGGCCTTTGACCGGGAGTTGATTCTCCGGTACAAACAAGATCTACAACAGAAAGATGAAATCGTGTGTATGCGTTCCACCTCTCACCGCACCACCACCCGAAACATCCCCCCTTACTCCACTTCCCCGTACGTAACCACAAGAGCGATAAAACCAGAGCGTGTGGGTGTGTAACGAGGACGCAATGTTTCTGCCACCTGGTGAGAAAAATACTAAAGCTCATCCCACGCTTTGCATTGAAATTTTCCACCCTGTGGGGACACGTGAAAAACTGATTTGCCCACGTAATGATGCTATGCATCAGGTTCTTGCATGTATTTCCTATTAGGTAATTCCGTTATAATTCAAAAATTCAAGGGCAGTGATCCAAGGCTTCTAAAGGTATTTTCGTAACGATTTCCTTGTGGGGACCGGATTTTGGTAACCAACAAATAGGTGTGGTCCACACAAAGTGGATTCACAACTGATGACTGTCCCCATAAGGTATCATCTGAAGAGCACCCACACACCCACTCTCTCTCTAGTGTCCATAAATTAAGGATCTCGGCATGTCAGACGCATACAGATATTTAATATGTACAATATTTACATATGTGTGGTACATCTGAAAACGTTAACAAAACACAAGAAACAACGATCTTGCATTAAACTAATGGTCAAAATTGTCAAAAATTTTGACCATTAGTTTAAGGCGAGGTTGTAGTTTTTTGTGTTCTGTTAACGTTTTCAGTTGTACAGTGTCTCTCAAAAGTTTTAGGACAAGGACATTTTAAACTAGGCAACCCAATTTACACAAGGCGTTGGTGGGTTGCGTGTAGAGTTAGGCTCAGTTTCAGGGTTGCCACATGCACAATAGATATTTATGAAATACGCGAAAGAAAGAAATCTAACTATTATTGTATAAAGTCCTCCTCCGTAGCCGAGCGGGTAAAGGCGTTCACTCGTCTTGAGATCGTTCGCTGCGGGACGGCGTAGGTTCGAATCCGGCTCTGGTCGGAATTTATTCGGCCTATATATAGGGCCGGTTGCAACCCACCATCGTGAGGAAATTTGGGAGCTCCGAGTGAGTGAGCGTAATCCGGTCGCGAAGTCCTACATCGGCTGGGGGTCGGTCGGGCTGACCACCCGTCCCCCTAGTCTGGCCCCCTTTGTGGCTCGCGTGGGAGGGAGGCCAGCAGTCGGTAGGCAAGCCTTGGCCCGATATTGGGCTGTTGCGCTATTGGATTATTATAATGTCTAATCACAATAATAAGTTAGAAGATATAACTCGCATTTTCACAACTACCAATATTCTCGGGTTTTTTTTTCATCACTTTGGAAATTATTTCTCAGAGATAGATGCTATACTACAAGAAAGCAATTCAAAACTAAAGTAAAAGTTCAACTACATGTATACCAAACGACATTTACAATATTGGAGGGACAGAATACTTAACAATTGTTGTTACAAAGGAAGGAAAGGGCGTGGTGTAGTGGAGTCGACCGTGGCGAAGTGGTTAGCAGAGCGCGCTACAACGCCAGGGGTTCTGGGTTCGAGTCCCGGGTAAGGCATGGGTATTTGTGTTCGTCCAGTTGATAAGAAACAAAGAAAATGTAAGAATTGAAAAGTGTAAAAGTGAGAAAAGAGTGAATGGTGGGGGATACCTCCGTGTAGGGGGTATTTCCTTTAAAAAAAAAAAATAGTGGTTAGAGTTCTCGGTTGGACTGCTAGTGGTCCCAAGTTCGATTCTCCTTACCAGGTATTCTCTTTTTTTAATTCTCTTTTTACTAATGAAGAGTATGGTGACATTATTTGTAATAGCAGACTAAAGTGGTCACATTGTTCTGCATCTGGAATTTATATATATATATATATATAAATAAATCGACACACGTTCAAAGAGATATTTTCATGTATAAGGTCGTGAATTATGATACTCTAACGATAATTGTGTACTGCTTCAAAGACATTGACAAATATTAATGAAATAACCGAAATATTTGTGGCAATTCAGGACACAGTGGCGTCGCTAGGCCATCTGCTTTGGGGGGGCTGCAACCAGATACATGACTTACTACTATTGTAATTATTTTTAATGTTTGAAAATAGCAAAGTGATTAATAAGACAATAATGTATAACAAGCATAAGGAATTAAAACTAACAGACTTACTGCATTATTTTTTATGAAAACAGATGGATATCACAAAAATGTCACAAAAAGCTTTGATAACAAACACACAATATCACAAACTCCGTAACACAAAACGCACCACTACCGTTTCCTCGCGTAGCAACCGTTGTGAAAATAGAACAAATGACGGCAATCGTTTGCACTGTTGCCAGCTAAAGACATGACGTGTCAGATGTAAGATCGTGGTCTAAAAACAACTATGTCACAACGAAACGATTCTTTTCCAGAATATGTATCTAGAGGTATGTTCCTGCATTAACAATTGTTCAAATATGTTTTCTCGAAATACTGTATGTAATAATAGCTAAAAATTGGGGGGCTTATCGAGGGATTGGGGGGCTGAAGCCCCCCCCAAAGGGCCTAGCGACGCCACTGTCAGGACATACTAATTTTACCCATTTTCCCACTCGAGTTCAATGCAAAGATACCGCCACAAATATCGACTGAAAAGTTTTTAACATGTGCAATTCTTCATTAAATATTTTCGCCGATTCGTACTACGCGTACCTTTAGTTTTCTTTGTTAAAAACAAGTATTTTTTGCACATTACATGTAGGAGGAGAGTTTCAACTACATTTCACCTTGGATAGCTCCTTCTACCTGCTTTTTAGGAGCGAAAGTTTGTAGAGTAGTGGTTACCGTTAAGCATTTACAAACTGATGGTCGTAGGTTCAAACCCCTGCGGTGGCAGAAAATTTTCGTAAGCTTTAGACATATCCCACTGTGTTCACGCCGTGTGAAACGGAATGATTCAGTTTGGAATTAACGATGAGGGGAGGGGAAATATTAAATTACAAAATCTGCATTTCAACGAACCGAGAAGAATTGGATAATTCTTATAAATATTAAAATTACATTCATGCTTTTAGAGATATAATCGCAGGTAAAATCAAAGATCTTACGTGGAAGATTTTTTCTTGATCTGTACTCTGCCAAAAGGCATTGTGCACCGATCTAATACATTCTCCAATACATTTCAAAATGTTATTGATTATTTCATGTCCATAATTTGATCAATGCATCAATTCTTGACGCTGAGACGATATTTTCTGCAACTACCTCTTCTCTCCTCTCGTCTCCAGTCTCTTCTGTTCTTATCTTCTCGTTCTCCTTCTTCTTTCCTCTCCTTCTCCTCTGCTTTTATCTCATATTGCCTTCCCAACTTTTCTCGCATCTTGTCTCCATAACACTCTTCTCCAATCCCCTTATCTCCTCTCCTATCTTCGATTTCCGACTCCACTTCACTCTTCTCTTCTTTTCGTTCTTCTCCCTTTCTCTCTTTTACTCAACTCTCCACTCCTCTCTTCTCGTCGCCTCCCCTCCCCTCCTTTCCTCTTGTTTTCCTCCTATCTTCTCTTCTTTGCTCCATTTTCCTCATCTCTCCTCGAATATTTCTCCTTTCTTCCCACTACTTCTCCTCTCCTCGTCTATCCTGTCTTTCTTCTCCTCTACTTCTCCTCTTCTCCTTTCCTTTTCTCTTTCTTCTCTCTTCACCTTTCGTTTTCTCTCACCTCTTCTTCTTTCTGTAGACTCATCAACGATGAAATACTAGAAAACCTATTTCTTTCTTTCAGAAAGAATTTTGTCATTTGCCATATAATAGTGATATTTTTTATAATTTTATACAATAATACTTGTTTTTATTTCTTTCGCGTATTTCATAAATATCTATTATGCATGTGGCAACCCTGAAATTGAGCCTAACTCTATATGCAACCCACCAACGCCTTGTGTAATTTGGGTTGCCTAGTTTAAAATGTCGTTGTCCTAAAACTTTTGAGAGACACTGTACCACACATACGTAAATATTGTGTATATTAAATATCTGTAGCGTCCCGAGATTCTTAATTTATGGACAAGTGTGTGCGTGTGTGTGTGTGTGTGTGTGTGTGTGTGTGTGTGTGTGTGTGTGTGTGTGTTTATGAATATATACAGGGTGGGCGAAAAGTCCCTTTACATGTTAATAGCATAGTACAGTTAGACATGTAGATAAACATTGTTATGAATACAAAACAGTATATATTTTTTAAATTTCAACATTTATTTTGAATAAACAATGTCTGGTTAACTTTAATATTTATTGTGAATAACATATTAACATTGTTACAAAGGTTCAAGGTTCATTGATCAACAACGTCAGTGTGCACTCCACCATGTTAGATGCAAAGGTTGATGCGTTGCCATGTTCTTGTGTGCAGCATATCAGGGGTGATTCTTTCAAATGCCATGCGAACTCCGTCTTTCAGGTGATCGTCGTTTATGAACGTCTTCTTTCATTATGCCCCTTAGTGCATTGTCCGGTGTGGTGAGGTCTGGGCTTTGTGGAGGCCATGGCAACGGTGCTGGAATTTCTCGTGATCCACGTCCAATCCAGCGTTTTGGAAACAGTTCATTTAGCGTTTGCGGACACTCACAGCAGAATGCGGTGGTGCGCCATCTTGTTGAAGTGTAACGATGTCAGCTATTCCTCTTGTCGTTAATTCTGGAAGCAACCACGTGTTAATCATGTGAAGATTGCTGTGCTGGTTCACAGGACCATCAAAGAAATGGTCCAAGCATATGGTCTGCCGTTATCCCTGCCCAAATCATAACATGCGGCGGATTGCACTCGATTTCCTCATAAAAGTGCGGATTGTCTTTTGCCCAAGAAAAGACGTTACGATTTCGTGAGCTACGATAAGTCGCACACTAGTCATAGAACATAACGCTTGTTTGATCATTTGCATGCGTTAAGCGTGCGAGCAGCATTTCACATGCATGCACACGTTGCTCCAAGTCACGATCACTCAACTCATTCACTGAGGATGGCCGAAAACATGAAACGTTCAAGTCTTTCCGCATGTGGTCTCGCATAGTCGATCGCTGGATGCCTAATTCTGCAGACCGCTAGCGGGTTGACTTCATCGGCGATCGTTCAATTGATTCCGCCACAGCAGCACAAGTTTCGGTGCGAGTCGTAGGCCTTCCGCTACGTGGTGCATCGAGAGCACTTCCCGTCGCAAAGGTTTTCTTCTCCGATGCGAATAACGTTGGTCGTGATGGCGGCGGTTTTCCAAACCGCACAGCGAAGTCCCTCAAAGTGTCTGTCATTGTGTTCTGACGTTCGTGAACCCACACAGAAGCCACCAAACGCTCCTCAACAGTGAAAGCACTTGTATCCGCAATGGTTTCACCCTCTCGACTGAATACAGTGGACCACGTTCTTCTGCCACGTCCTTCCCACACTAACCGAAGTGAACGAGACATGCGCAGCACTCAGCTTATGGCGGGAAATTCTTATCTCAACAATCTGTAACAGAACAACAATAATGTTAATAATAAATCATAATAAAGAGTCAATCTGGTCAACAATAGTAAAAAACATACTGTTTATGTTTTGTTTTTGTATTCATAACAATGTTTATCTACATATCTAACTATACTATGCTATTAACATGTAAAGGGGCTTTTCGCCCACCCTGTACATACCCAATAAGAATGAATAATGAATTGATGAAATCGATTAAAGAACAATCACAGTGACATGCCTACCATGCTGTACCACGATTCAAACCCATACTCTGTCACAGCTAACTGTAGAGCAGGCAAACGAAATCAAGTCTCTGCGCAAGTAGTGACGGGAGACGGCTCCGCCAATGAACACGTGAGAGGAACGGAATTGCTTGGCGTGGGGTGCGGTGGGGGAAAGCGACTGCCTTCCCAGCAGCGTGTACTTATTCGCTCCGGCCACTCAATTGCCCTCGCTTCTCTGACGCTAATCGCGGCCTTGCTCCACAGTTAGCTGGGACAGGGTTATAGAACCCCTGGCTTTGTATCCCTACACGCAAACCGCCATAATAGCCACTCGCGAGACCAGGGTTCGATCCCCGTGTGGATAATCGAAGCACGATATGCACAATAAGTAGACCGTTCAGTGCCAACACCTGACAAGCGGCTTTTTGCACGGTGATGCGTGATGAGCCATCGTGTCCCATCGCCGTTGTTTTCTGACTTCTGAGACGGGATTATTCCAAAGAACCTCCAAAAATGTTCAGAAAAGTCAAATTTATAGTCATTTGCGCCTTAAATATAATATTATAAATCTTTATGG
This sequence comes from Lepisma saccharinum, assembly GCF_977018435.1. Lineage (NCBI taxonomy): Eukaryota > Metazoa > Arthropoda > Insecta > Zygentoma > Lepismatidae > Lepisma > Lepisma saccharinum. The sequence continues at coordinate 189,431,421 of NC_139230.1, read as the reverse complement.
GAAATTTCTGGATAGGCTTCTCATTTAAGTGTCTCCCCCCTCCCTTATTTGGTGGAGCTTTGTTTTAAGCCAACGGAATGTGTCACGTGGCTATGTTGAATCCCCAGGAAATACTGCACGAGCCGCGCACGGTTAGTATTATCACATATAAGCGAATTATAATGCGCTTATCTGTGGTTGTACCTTGGGATATTCAAAATCTAATACTCTACTTCCTTTTATGAACAATACAAGCAGCATTTCGAATTTATTATTGGACATTAAACGAAGGCAACGTTAACGTCCCAGCAGGATTGATTGACTGATTGTTTGAGTTGGTGTTTTAAGTCCACTTTACGCACAGTGGTATGGGTAATCGGGACTGGACCTACAGCTTAAAGTGGGATCCGAACCACTATGTGCCTCCGCCGGGTATCAAACCTGGGATCCCTTGATTACAAGGCGACGACGCTACCACTGCGCCATCGGGGAAGAATAAGTATAATCAGTTCAGTCATTTTTAGAGCTCTCTCTACATTTTCAAAATACCAATATATAATATAATTGTCAAGTGTTAGAGTCCTCTAAGAAACAGTCATGATTCGGGAAAAACATCTCTATATTATCTCAGAAATTTCAGTGAACTTACCTATGTATTTACCTCGTAAGAAAATTCCACTTGAATTCTGATATGTCGTGCCATCTAGAGAGCAAATCAGTATTTTTTTGTTCTGGAAATGGGAACTGCTTTACATGCGTACTGACGCTGTTCCTCATTTTTCTAGTTGGTGTTATGTTCCTCTGCCATTCTACAGAAGCTTTTTATCGGCTCAATCGATATGATGCATTTAATTTTCTGCGTCAATGCTGGAATGGTACCTATAATGAAGACCACGAATGCTTCTTTTCAATTCCTTGCCGGTCTCCTTCCACATTACGTCTTCTCACTTAATCGTCGCAGTTAAACCAATTTTACATTTTAATTAAATCAACCAAGCAAATGGGGAATTCCATTATTTCTGTCAATATTTCGCCATTTTCCTATTAACTTAATTATTTGAGCATCATTATCTCCAGTTTTTCAGACCAGTGTGATCATCAAAGGTTCCATGATAACATTGGAAACAGAGAATAGCCTATGTAGTGGGAAGCATGAAGTTCGAGACTCCCTTTGTACTTAGCGATAGAAACGGCTAACAAATCACTCCATAGAGAATTCTGCCCCTGCGTTGGTATAGAATCGATAAGATTGGTCAAATTCGCTGCCAGAGATAGTCCTGTCTTGTAGCAGTGTCTTCTTCAAGAGAGAGAAATACATATTTTAGCAAAATTTGGCCTATCTTTAAAAATGGAATATATTTGATTTGATTTTCTTTATTTTACTTCGCGTTTTGTGCCTCTTGGCTAATTTGCGAAGATGGGGATGAGTGATGAAATGATGAAATTGTTGAATGGACATTCACAAACAACCAAGCCCTTGGCGTCGCAGCAACGTGTGCTAACCTTTCGGTCACAGGGTCGAGCAAAAATGGAATATAATCTGAAAGGTATCAAATTTGAGTCAAATCAAAGGTCCATTTCGTTACACAGGTTAAATTCTCTAGCTCATAGCTCTGTACTGAATAGAGAGTCAGCTTTCCCCATCCACAATGGTTGGTTCCTAAGCCTTTGGTCAAATTGTTCAGAAGTCGGGTCACTGACTTGTAAGGACAACAAAAGGATGGTATTTATTTAGGGTTGGGAAAGTTGGCATTCACCCTCACGAACATAGGAGACAGACAAGATTATTTCATGCAATATGTTCCTCTTACAAGGATTCAAATCAATAATAGAAATATGTAAGATTATAAATACATGTGCAAATAGCGTCAATGGTGTAATATTGCATATTTTCGGTGTCATGGAATATTAACAACAGAAAGGATTTCATCATCACTTCAGAATTTAAGATAAAGGACTGGAATCGGATGAATGAAAGATGCATCTATGTTTGTGGCGATTGTTAGCTTACACGACTGAGTATCAGAGGCTGCCTGTGTTTTCTTGCAACTATTTCCTTGGATCAGAATGATAGTCTCTAACACAGAAGTCAATCTTCCTGGCGGAGTGGTTAGTACAGCGCATTATGACGCCAGGGATCCCTGGTTGGAAGCCCGGCCTAGACATGGTTGTTCTTTTTGTGCCTCTTCATCAGTTTCATCAAATCATCACTCATCCTCATCATCGCGATTGGTCAAAAGTGGGAGAAAAGCGAAGTAAAATGAACCAAATCAATTCTAACATAGAAGTCTAATAGCATAAGGCTGGTTGGTTGTGCTTTGTTTTAACTCCTCTTCATGCACAGTGAGGCTAATCGGGACTGGACCTAAAGTTTAAAGTGGAATCCATAACATAATGCTTTTCATCTTGAAGCATGAATACCAACTGTTGTTGGCTGTTGCGATGGCGACATGATAAGAACAACTGTTGATCGTAGATGCCTTTGACAGTTTATTTACCTCTTGGAGAAGAGATTATCAACTTTTTAGAGAACCATATTACAAATAAGTTTCTGTAAAAAGAATACATTTGGATTCTTCGCTCATGAAACGTGTAAGATGGCGTATTAGTGAAATATATATGCGGTAAGCTTTTAAGTGAGATTTTTTTACTTAAACTGTTGTCTTGTTTTATAACACTCATTTGTACTTACAGCACTAATGATTTAAAATTTTAAACTTATCAGATGCTCAGAATCCATTCAATATACTTAAATGAAGAATACACTGCACTGAAAATCTTGCAAATTCCCTAATTGATAATTTTGCCTCCATACTTTAAAAACTGTACAGAGAAAATCATATTCCTTTGAAAAGTTTTCTATGTATTGTTGTTTGCCATCTAGTGAGAATTTGTTACTTTCACTGTTGTCTTGTTGAATAATACCCACTTGTTCTTACAGCACTAATAATTTAAAATTCTAACGTTATCAAAAGTTCAGAATTAATTCCAAAATCTAAAATTAAAAATGCACTACTTCAGAAATCCCATAAATTCTATAAATTGCTAATTTTGCCTCAATATATTAAAAAATGTGCGAAGAAAATTATATTCATTTGAAATGTTTGCTATGTTTTGTTGTCTGCCATCTAGATAGAATTTGTTACTTTAACTGTTATCTTGTTTTAAAATACCCACTTGTACCGTATCGTATCCAAGGTGAAAATGATGAATAACTACATCACCCAATCGAAGATTCAAGGTTCTTGGTTCGATCCCAACGCAGTTTTAACATTGCGTTACGTACGGTACTTACAGTACTAATAACACTGTTCTACAAAATTTTTCTTTCTTATGTAAAATATGTTTTTCTGAAGTACTTTCACCTGGGAAATTCAAATCTGTAATTAGAATTTTGCAGTTAGGCACAGTGTTTTAGTTTCAAGGACATAATGCCTCATTTTACTCAGATTCACAGTTCGTATGAAATGCATGGAATTATCAGTCGAGCAGTTGGCAACATCTGGCTCTGAACTTCTGTTTCACGTGTTGGCAGTTCTGTTACTAAGCTACTTGATGAAACTGCAAGTTATAGTCAAAATACAAAGCATTGTATTTTCAGCTTGAAATTAAGTTGACATACTTTGCCTATCGAAATCAACCGGACGGCTTCTGCTACATCTATGGAGAGTTCACCCTTGTAAGAGATAAGAAGAGGATTCAATCTATCATAAAGAACCTCCACAAATATTACTTTGGAATGGACATTGGAGACCAGGATAAGGAGTGTGCACCACATATGTGTTAGGCATAGTGTTATGTTAATTTGATTAATTGATGGAAAGGTAAAAATGTGATGTTGCGTGATATAGAGTAAAGTTTTCGAAATCCGTCCCCTGCCCTAAATTCGTCCGCCTCTTTAATTTTCATGGAAAGTGCTGCCACTTTGCGAGAGCAAAATGAAAATCTTCAGAACAATTCGGTTGCATACTGGCAGTGACGTAGTTGCTTTTTTCTGTTCATTCACGCTTCAGTTTTTCAAAAATAGTTTGTGTGAAGACTTGCTACAGTGTGAAATCAATTTGAAACAGTTCTATTGACGCCTCGCGGTAAGTTTTTCATCATTTATTCAGATTAGTATTTGAATATTGCGTTCCAGTTGACACAGCCATGTAGCTGTAGTCGTTTAGTCACGAAAAGTCGCCATTGTTGTTATAACTGGAGTTCTAAATCCGCCCCCTTTGAGATTCTCAAATCCGTCGGATTTAGGACCCACATTATGTATGTATCTTGTGATATATTTCATATTTTGCCTGGCCACTTAGACTAGTTTCGATTGATGTACGATCTCTTGTCCACATTTTTGTAATGTGTTTAACACTTCTATACGCCTATACAAGTTCCACTGGTGTCCACCGATGACGAGGATAGTTCAAGCGATGAAGAAGTGTTATGTCCTATTTGTGGAAAGCGCTTTTCCCAAGACAAGCGAGGAGAGAAATTGGCAAAGTTTTCGAAATACTTCCAGTGGTGCCACGAGATGTGTTCATCTTCAACAAAAGTCAAAACCTTTGTTTGCGATTTTTGTCTGGATGGGTAAGAAGATGTAACTTAAGTATAAAAATGTATAAACATGTTTTCACCTCAATAAATTTATTACAAGAGATTTTAACACTGTTTTAATCAAATTTCCCATAAAATAAATGAGTAGATAAGTACCGGAAAAGGGGGACGGAATTAGAACACCCTTTTGAAAGATCAAAATTTGCGTTCCTTTGATTATTTACTCTTTTTGGTTAAGAAAAAATATTTAGTAGAATCAGACCAGTACTAGTAGGTATGGAGTTTAGTTGCTTCAATGAGTTGTTGAATTATTTTTAACTTTAAACAAATTTTCAGAATTGAAGATTTGGCTTAGGGGGACGGTCTTTGTGTGTGTGTGGAGGACCAAAATAGCACCTATTTTTTAATTTCTTTGACACAGGAAACCTAACAGAAACATAGTATATCATATCGTCTGGCATAAGACCAGTGCCTCGCTCTGAAAGGCTTCCAGTGCCTTCTAGGCAAACAAACGAAATCGACAAGGAGAGTACAGAAAGTAGCACTGAAGAACTGCCATCTCCTCCTCATAAAAATAACACTCTGCATCAGGCAACAAGTGCACCAATCTAAATGATTTATCCCGTGACTTAGGCTTACGTAAACAAAAGGCACAACTGCTGGGTGTCAGGTTACATTAATATAATCTTCTGCACCCAAGTGCAAATGTTACTAAATTTAGGCAAAATGTATCAGTTCTTATGGCCAATTTTGAAACGCACGACATACTTACTAACTGCAACGACGTTAGTGGTTTAATGAACGCTCATTTGTTCTTCTATCTCATAGAAACGTTTGAGATTTATTTGTTTGAAATCCATTAAATGTAATGACCATAAGTGGAAGATATTTGGTGACATGAGGATAGTTGTAATGATATTGGGGATCCAGCAGAACTACACAAAGTATACGTGCTTCATCTGCGAGTGGTATACCCGTGACAGAAAGAAAAAGAATTGGCCTCAACGAAATTGGCAAGTGGGTGAGAAAATGTACAGCATATGCTGTCCCCCCTTCCCCTCTTAACTCCAACAATTTATAAAGGCTGTGGACAGAACTGGAAGAGAATTATAAGTGTCTTTCAAACAAATTCCCTCGTCTTTCGCTAGCAAAGTGAAAGTAAAGTTTTTTCAGACTTCAAATTAGAGAAAAATCAAGAATTTTGAAGCATGTCGACAGACAATAAAAAAAAGAGCATGGATGTAATTATTATTATGTAATAATTATATGCAATATCATATGAAAACCTTTTTAATATATTTTTGTATAATAAGTATTGTCTAACAATTCTGTGTGCGAATGTTATGTCACATATCACACTGATAAATTTTAAACATAATGTAGTAAGTGTAGAGAAAGGATGATTAATTATTCCATAAGTTCATTTAATATTCACCTTAAGATTGCAAGACTATTAGTAAAAGATAAAATCATACCCGTAAACTATCCCGGGTAGAGAGAATCTAACGACAGATTTGAAATCAAAATAATTGTTAATGCATTTAATACAATGAAGAGAAGTCTTACCTCTCTCTCTCTCTCTGGTAATTTACAATGCATTATATATATATAATATTAAATTAAATTAAATTTAATGGTGTGACTCAGTTGTTAGCATATGCAGATGATGTAGACTTACTGGGGGATGATGTGAATACAATTAATAATAATGCTAAAATACTCTTCAAAACTGCTAAAGAGAGAGGTTTGGAAGTTAACAAAGAGAAAACTAAATATATGCTTAAAGGCCGAAACCAAGTGTTAGGTAATAAACAAAGTCTAATTATTGATAACATCTCGTTTGAACCAGTTTCCAAATTCAAATACTTAGGAGTAATATTAAAAAATGAAAATTGTATTAAAGAGGAAATAAAAAGTAGGCTTAACTCAGGAAATGCATGTTACTTCTCTCTTCATAAACCTTTGTCTTCTCGTTTAATATCTAAGAAACTAAAAGTTAAAATATACAAAACAGTAATTTTGCCTGTAGTATTATATGGATGTCAAACTTGGTCCCTTACATTGAAAGAGGAACATAAATTGAGAGTATTTGAAAATAAGATCCTCAGGAAAATATTTGGACCTGAAAGGGACGAGGAGACAGGTGAGTGGAGAAGGTTACATAATTTAGAACTACATAATTTGTATTCATGTCCAGATATTATTAGAATAATTAAATCAAGAAGACTTAGGTGGGCAGGCCATGTGGCACGACTGGGAGGGGAAAGAAGAGTTCACAGGATTCTTGTTGGGAAACCTGATGGTAAGAGACCTGTAGGAAGGCCAAGACGAAGATGGAGGGACAACGTTGAGATGGACCTAAAGGAAATCGGTAGGGATGGAAAAGAGTATATAGATCTTGCTCAAGATAGGGACAGATGGAAGGCCTGTGTTGCTGCAGCCATGAACCTTCGGGTTTAAGAAGGCTAGAGAGTTAGTTTGAGAGTTAGTTAGTATATATAATATTGCGAGCGAAGCAAGAAAGAAAATTGTTAGATCATTTTTTTGGCAAACTGAAAACAATATTGATTTAGTAGGGCGCAAAGAGTTTCAAGGGGTGTCATAGCATTCTCTCTTTTACAACTCTTTCACTTAGATCGTTCGGCGCCCAGGGCAGACTCCTGCCCCCCCTCCTCTCCTTCCTAGCTACGCCTCTGAACTTGATAAGACCAAGAAATACAGGGAATGCGAACGAAGCGAGCAAGAAAATTCTACAAAATGTATTTTTATTTACATAACATTTGAAATATAGGGGGCAATTGCCCCTCTGTGCCCCCTGCAGGTGTCCTTGGCCGTGAATGTTTGCCCCCCCCCCCCTTGCACACCTTGAACTGATTTCCGTCCAAGGTTAGGGGGAGCAATGCTACCCTGCCCCCTGTGGTTGCGCAACTGATCATCATCAGAAACAGAGAGAAGGGGGAGGGAATGATCTCACCAGGTGATGTGATTAGCACCACGCTCTCTCCACCGTTACCACCCAGGGCCTCCAAGGGTCCAGAACCTATTATGTAGGAATCGACAAAAATTCCTACCTGCGATTATCCACACCGAGGAACGAATCCTGGTTTCACGAGTGTCTACTCTGAGGGAGTTAAGGTAGCATGCTAAAAAGATACATCACTGTGATTAATAGATTTTATCAATTCATCCTCATAGACGCGTTTAACCTTGAAGAGAAAAAGGAGAGAAAAATAAAAAAAATTAACAATATATTAGAATGACGGACATTTCACACACACATTATATATGAGTATAGAAATTGGATGAACAGAGAACGTTGGTGTGAATTCATTATATATGATCTTACGACAAGAGATGGCGCTCTACAGAATTATTTAATTAGAACAATGTTTTACATTTATGGCCGTTAAATTCAAAACACTTTCAAAGACTTATATTTGAATGTAAAAGCGTAAAGATTTTTAAAGATTTCTATCTTTTTAGTTTTTCAGAACAGGTCGAATATCCAATTTCCTTAAGGTTCTCGCTGTAAAAATATTGATACTGTCTTATAATAATGAGCCCCAAGAAATATTACGGCATGGGTAACTAATACCTTTTTTCTTTTCTTTCTAGGTACATGGTAATGTGCTATGAACTTTTTGGAGAAGGGACGAAATGGTTCCTTCAGATTAATCATTATAATTAATAATAATAATAATGGCCGGCCCCCGAGGCGGAGTGGTTAGCACATCCCGCTACGACGCCAGGGGTACCGGGTTCCAATCCTGGCCTGGGCATGGATGTTTGTGAGTGTCCATTCATTAATTTCATCATATCATCACTCATCCCCATTGTCACAAATTAGCCAAAAAGTGGCACAAAATGCGAAGTAAAATAAAGCAAATAAATAAATAATAATAATGAATATAATCAGTGGCGTAGTCGTAAAATAGTACTGGCGCGCTTTAAAATCTGCATCACATTGACATAAAACATTATAGTTCTTGTCTGGTCTTACGGCGGGCGGCCTATAATACTGGCAAGGGAAGTGGTGAGCGGGGAATGCTCCGCAGATCAACAAGACAACAGCGCTGGCGCCGAGAGTTACGACGTCGCTGGAGGAGGTGCATCGCGCATCTCGTTCTGCTGTCTGTTGATAAAATGGTATTTTATATCATAATTATTATTACAATTATTATTGTTATTGTCATCAACCAGGACGGAGGCCTGGTGAGCCCTAGCACGACTACACCACTGAATACAAAATGTTGTAATGATGGTGATTATCGGTGGAGAATCATCAGAAATAGATCTACGTAGATCATAATAGAAATGCAGTTCTATATCACGGACACTTCTTGGTTGTAATGATTCCATTTGGAGGTTAATGGGAGTGTTACAACGCAGTGCTTGTGACTGTATTGCTTTCACAATTTAACCATTTTACTATTGTCCGCGGATTATAAAATCAAAATTGACGTATGCTGTTTTATGGGATCTTTGGTACACAATATGTTGAAGTTATTTAATCACTTTATTGAAGGCTAACATAACATAAAATGATTGTGCATGGACTTTTTTTTTAAAGTTTTGGTTCGAAGATCAAACCACCTCTCGCAGGCGATTTGTAAGACAGTCATTGGTGAGAAACATAACACAAGTTGTTTTCCGCCTGTGATGTTGATTGATTGAGTTGGTGTTTTAAAGTCCACTTCATGCACAGTAAGGCTAATCGGGACTGAACCTACAGTTTAAAGTGGGATTCGAACCACTATGTCCCTCCACCGGGTATCCAACCTGGGACCCCTTCATTACAACGTAAGGACGCTACCACTGCGCCATCGGGGAGGCTCGACCAACTGGGAAGTTGATCGTAAAGTAGGCAGGGGGAGTGTGTGTGTGTATTTTTCCCTATTTTGTTAAAAATTGTATCAATGAAGAAATACAAAGATTATGGACTAAATATTTGGCCATATGATACCTCTCTCCTCTCCAAGACGGAATGCTGGCTGCAACCTCTACGTTGAAGTGAAATGTAATCTTTCCATTTCCCTATTGCAGTTATCTATCATAGAGGAAAGTTTGTTCTAAGTTCAATTTACATTTCAGATAGGCTAATTGGGACTGGACACAGAGTTTAAAGTGGCTTCCGAGCTATCATGTGCGTCCACCGGGGTTGGGACCCGTGACCACTTGATTACAAGGTGACAACATTTACAACTACTCCATCGGGGAGGCTCATACAAAGATATAATGCAAGAGGGCAATGAATTAGAACTTTATGCTAAAGTTAATGGGATTGTTACAATCCAGACGTGTGCGTGACTGTACGTACAGCAGATGGCAAAGGTAATAATGGTCAAAGTGCCCATCGTCATGTTTCGTTTGTGGACACGGCCAGCATATAATAGAAGTGGAATGGGTGGACCAGCGGAGTATATTAGTACGTGTGAATGTAGTGCCAGAAAAATTGAGCCATGATGCCATTCGTAGTGTAATTAGTGAATACGATGAACTTCTAGGTACAAAAGAAGAGAAGTATTGAAAACATATATACAGAACTTCTTTTTTTTTATTAAAATGGTCCTGCGAAAAGGAACCCCTTCTCACATAACAATACAGGGAGATAGATATTGGAAATGAGGAAAGAAGCAAGACCGCCACCTCCCTCCCTGTACCATTTATAGTACAAGCCACGACTGGCAAGGAACAACACATTTCAGAAAATATACCACAACTCGATAGAGAAGCTGACTAGAAGACAGAATTGCAGAATGTAGGAATCATCCTTGAAGCATCTTGAAGCTATTCTGTTGAGCAAGAAGAGGGGCTAGTGCCCATTATCGGCCCACATTGGCGACGCCTTTGTGTAAAATCGTGAAACGTATCTCATTTCTAAGCTAATTCTTTAAGGTAAAACATTAGACTTGAAGATATTCACCCAAGTTGAAAAGCAATCCATGGTAAGTAAACAAAATAATGACACGATTGAAAAATTCTCAACTTCTGTGACGAAAATTAGTCTGTGAGGTGTAATATTCACCCTACAATAATGATTCTCAGCTCACCAGAAAGGCAATTTTATTGGTAATAATTTATCCGAAAATACCATCTTTCGTATTTGCGATACGAAGGAAGATATAAGATAAAATATTGGCTTATGGCACATGTAGGAAAATTTGGTGGCGGCCATATTGGAAAACTGCCACATTGGACGTACGCCAAATCGTAAGGTGTAGACTTTTAGGCATTCCAGACATTTGGCTATGATATGACGTTCAGAGAAATGGCTTTAAAAATACTTCTTAGTTGAGGCCATGTCATAGATACATCAAAAGGCATTGAATGAATACCATTCAACCACTCTCTTAGCGTTACAGCACAACTATGACATGTACCATGTGAGGTCTTGATCTCCCAGTGACAACCAAAGTGCAGTCGGTACACAATCTGTACACAATCTGTGATGTTTTTACATTGCAATTGTGGAGTGCATTCGTCAGAAATGTAACAGAAAGTGTTAGGGTGATATACACAGCTAAGGGGTTCTTTCAGTCGACTTAGTTTATCACAGCACAGTCCACTGTGTCACTGCACAAATCAAACGCTGTGAACTGCATTTTTATTTATTACGATATACTATAATAATATATTTATTGTAGCAAACAGGGTTACAATAAACCTCACATACCAACAGCTAAGACACGACTGAAGGTATACATGATGATTTGACACGCAAACAGTTTGCAGTGTTGCCAGATTACTCTTAAAGCAGAATTCAGCGGGGCATACATTGATATAGCGACTAAATATGACGTCACGCATATCTCGAAAATGGTACGTGATGGAGAAAAATGAGTAGCAAATTCGAAATCAGCATACCGGAATTAGTTAAGAACACCTATTCACTAACAGGATACAAAATGGCTGCTCCCTAGTGTAATCACCATCATTATAATATTTTGTAATGTGTATTGTATTCTTGCATTCAGTGGTGTAGTCTTCCTAAAGCTCACCAGGGCGCCATCCTGGTTGATGACAATTACAATAATAATTGAATAATTATTATAATTCTGAGATCGTTACCCAGCATCTCCACCACGTATCATTCTACAGAATGTTGGGGATCACAACCAGTCACTCCCACAATAAATCAATGGGTGATGTAACTTATTCATCATTCATCCTCAATGATGAGAACACTCGTCATTGACATGACAAGTCAAATGCTTGGCAGTGCGAAATTCACAACTAAAACTAAATAGCTTAACAACTAGAAAAGACAATGGTCACTCATTGGGTTTTATGAACCTTCAAACCTGAATCATGGCTGGGTTAGGATAATTACCTGTCAATCTGAAGAGTGATGATTGATACAAAGTAACGTCCAATAAAATAAAACTAAGACCTCTCTAGGCGTCCAAGCTCCGCTCTCTCCTCAATCCAAATCAAAAGTCAGTCCCTTCTCAGTCTGTCTCACCTCTATATCACCCAGGCCATGGAGACCTTCCTCCATGCCGAATCGCGATTATTCCTACCTCTATTGCAAACAGCTGACTCCATACACCTGATGGAACTTCCTATATCCCTTTCAGGTACATGGGACATATGTGTCCCATGTCTTATTTTATCCACATTCTTCATATGATAGGGGTTACATGGACGCAAATATTATTATAGTTTCTTCCTAGATATATATTATTAGTTTCAAGTTTTTTTGTCGGCAACATGTTTTATTTATACTGTTTTAGAAGCATCTAAATGTGGCAAGTATATAGACTTGCATTTTGAATTATATTTCGTAAAATATCTTGCAATTGTATTCTAATTCACAAATACAATTCTGGTATTTGTAATTATTAATGTTTGTACAACATATTTTGATGAGTTTCTGATTATCTGCAGTGTACCTGAAAGAGCTACAGGCTCAGAAACTGATTGGGACATATATGTCCCTATGTACCACAAAGGTAACTTTCTGCATGTTTGTATATAATTCTACAAATTCGAAAAAAAAAATTCTTTGCAAAAAAAAGTTTTGAATTGTATCTACATAAAATATATATTGCATATATGTGTGTGTGTAATAAAATGTTATATTCTAAACGTATTTTATTATTATATTGTTCCTGAAAGATGTCAAAGCAACGTGAATTTCTTGTTTCTGGTGAAGAAATCGTGCAAGTTTTACAAGCTGAAGACAGTGACAATGAAGATAATCTCCTTCCAGATGAAGAGGATCAATCATTTTTAATAGATGACATTGATGCAGGAGAAACTAATGTCATCATAGACTATCCTGAACCTGCAGTTACTTGTTCAAGAGAGGGATTGCCAGTTTCGGCCATCAAGCTGAATTCTATGGACCCTAATTCTGAAAGTCCTCGTGGAGCTGTTCAAAACCCTGAGTCACATAGCGCTTTCAGTGTTCCAGTTTTAAGTAGAATAGAAGTTACAAGCCAATGAAATTAGTGATAGTGAAAATCTTGATTATGGGAAAGTTCTTTTCAATGTAGAAGAAAGTGGTTTTGTCCCAAAACCAACTGAAATTTTCAATTCCGTTATGAATTTCAATGAGCTAATCAAATTGATAGTCGAAGAAACTTGCCGATATGCTCAGCAATACGGGGTGGTTTTTCATATAAACAGTGCAGAAATCAAAGCCTTCTTAGGTATGAATGTAATATTGAGTTACCATGTTCTACCTACTATTAGAAGTTATTGGTCAACGGAACCTGATCTAAGTTGTCCTTACGTTTCACAAGTAATGCCTTTACATCGTTTTGAAGAAATTAGGAAGTCTTTGCAGTTCTCAAATAATGAGGCTCAACCAAACAGAAATAGTCCAATGTATGACCGGGCCTACAAAGTGAGACCAGTAACGGACCATCTAAATAAGAGCTTCCAAGCCCCTTTGAGTCCATCTAAAACCCAGGCAATAGACGAACACATGGTCAAATTCAAAGGACATAACATTATGGAACAGTATATAAAGAACAAACCTATAAAGTGGGGGTTCAAAGTGTGGTGCACGTGTGAATCAGAAACTGGATACCTGTATGAATTTGACCTATACACAGGGAAGAAAGGGGCAAGTTATGCAGAAGTGGGTCTACTGCAGTGTGATACTGCAGTTAATAAAATCCATTTGTGGTCTTGATTGTGAAATTTATATGGACAACTTTTTTAATTTGCCTGTTCTACAGTACATTCTAGCAGATGAGATCATAAAAGCTTGTGATACTGTACGCACAAACAGAAAAAAACATGCCAAAGAAACTTCCCAACGGACAAAGAAATGAAGAGAGGGGATATTTATGCAGTGAACACTAATGGTATGTCTTGCATCAAGCGAATGGACAATAGATCAGTGTATCTTTTACCTAATTTCATATCACCAATCCCAATAACAAATGTAAAAAAGACGCATTCAAGGTAATTCTGAGAAAGTAAAGGTTTCTTATGAAGTTCACCGTAAGGCAAAAATTAAGCACAACCTCAGGTTAATTTTTGATTTGATTGATATTGGAATTAATAATTCTTACATAGTGTACAGCAAGCTTTTCAAAAGTGTGTGCACAGAATCAGGGAAGTCGATGACTTCACTAGAGTTTCGCCAAAGCATTGCTCGAGAGTTGATTGGACAGTATTCGAACAGAAAGAGATCATTGCCAATGACAGTAAATACCAAAAAAAGGCTTGAGAGTCAATTTCCTCCTAAACCTCGAGAGCATTACATGACAAAAGTACAACAAGGAAACGCTGTGTGAATTGTGCTAAAAAGAAACTAGAAAATCGTACAAATAACATGTGCTCAATATGTAATGTATATCTATGTTGTGTGAGATCGCAACTGTTTCCAAGAATTTCATGCTTAAATATACAATGTTCATGAGTTTCCTAATAATTTGATATATAATATTGCATTCTGAAGTGAAAAATAATTTTGTATCAAGGTGATGCTTAATTTTGCATATACAGAGTGTCCGAAAAGTCACGCAACCCGGTGTTTACGACCGTATAACGGAATAGCGAAACGGAATGAGAAGAAACGCTTTCTGCCAAGAGAATGCCCTGTATATTGGGAAAATTTAGAGAGACAAACATATGTAAGAACATGCACGTTTTAATAACAAATAAGCAAAGTGTTGCCAGAAACGGAAAAAAAATATTTGCAAATCGTGTATATTGATGCACAGAACTCACTCAGGTAAATTATTGCAACATTTCACAATACCAACGAACAATTTGGATGGCCATCTAATGAATTTGACACAAAAAGAACTTTGACGAAGTTTCAAAAACATTGCAGCAGGGAATAAATGGGCTGTTCCAAAAATCGATGTTTTCACAATATTACGAGGGACACTGGCAACACTGTTGGTGTCACGTGTCACTAACAGACGTGTTTCACCTCAGGCTATCACACTAAGGCACTTTTAACGACAAAGGAGAAAGTTGGTTATTTTCGAACATATGCAATAAATTACATACACCTTGCAACCCTGAAATGTGGGTATCACTACAAATTAAAGCAAATGTTCGAAGTGTCCACCATTTTCTTGGATACATAAGTTGGTTCTCTTGATCATGTTCTCAGATACCTTCCTGAGGGTTGCAGCACCGATATTATTAATTTCCTGTGTAATGTTTCGTTTCAGCTCCAATGTTCTGTGTCCCGTTTGGTATACTTTCCCCTTTAAGTAACCCACAGAAAAAAAATCGGGCGAGCGAATGGGGCATAAATCCTTGGATATTAGACGATCACCAAAAATTCTCTCAGCATACGAAGAGATTCATCAGATGTATGGCAAGTTCCTCCATCTTGTTGTAGCCAAACATCACGCCCGTCTTCTTCCAGGAGAGCAACGAATTGCATTATGAGATCCCCGTACACAGCAGAATCCACTGTTGTCTCAAAGAATAACGGCCCCACAATACGACGTCGCGATATTCCACACCATACACCGATTTTCGGAGAGTGCAAGGGTAGTTCATGCAACTGATATGGGTTTTCTGTCGACCAATGCCTGGAATTTTGGCTGTTGACATACCTATCCAATTGAAACCACATTTCAGGGTTGCAAGGTGTATGTAATTTATTGCATATGTTCGAGAATAACCAACTTTCTCCTTTGTCGTTAAAAGTGCCTTAGTGTGATAGCCTGAGATGAAACACGTCTGTTAGTGACACGTGACACCAACAGTGTTGCCAGTGTCCCTCGTAATATTGTGAAAACATCGATTTTTGGAACAGCCCATTTATTCCCTGCTGCAATGTTTTTGAAACTTCGTCAAAGTTCTTTTTGTGTCAAATTCATTAGATGGCCATCCAAATTGTTCGTTGGTATTGTGAAATGTTGCAATAATTTACCTGAGTAGTAGATGCACCAGCCCGGTTCACGGACCTCTATTGAGGCTCGGTGAGGCTCGCCTTAATGGACTTGTCTCGTAAGGCAATGAGCCTCATTTGATGGCAGTGTTGCCAGCTGCTTACTCGAAAAAATCACCAAGAGTTTTTTTGGGTCTAACGTAGCCTCAAGCAAGGAGCTGGCAATTTTGCTTGAGGCTCGCCTTAATAGATTTTTCTCGCAAGGCATAAGCTTTATTTTCTCGCAGTGTTGCTAATATTTTACTCGAAAAAAATCACCAAGGTTTTTTTTGGGGGGGGGGGGTAAACCTAGCCTAAAACAAGGAGCTGGCAATCTTGCTTGAGGCTTGGCTTACAGTGCATAAAGCAATTTTTGCCAACCTACTGGTACTTTTACCATGGCTTTTTACAAAAAAAAAAGAGAGAGGGAAGAGAGAGGGAAGAGTTAAACAACCGACAGCTGGCAACACCCACTCTAACCTAACCTACTCTAACCTAACCTAACCTAACCTAACCTAACCTAACCTACTCTAACCTAACCTAACCTAACCTAACCTAACCTACTCTAACCTAACCTAACCTAACCTAACCTAAAGCAAGGAGCTGGCAATCTTGCTTGAGGCTTGGTTTACAGTGCATAAAGCAATTTTTGCCAACCTACTAGTACTTTTGCCATGATTTTTTACAAAAAAAAAGAGAGAAGAGAGAGAGAGAGGGAAGAGTTAAACAACCGACAGCTGCCAACACCCACCCTAACCTAACCTAACCTAACCTAACCTAACCTAACCCACCCTAACCTAACCTAACCTAACCTAACCTAAAGCAAGGAGCTGGCAATCTTGCTTGAGGCTTGGTTTACAGTGCATAAAGCAAGGAGCTGACAATCTTGCTTGAGGCTTGGTTTACAGTGCTTAAAGCAATTTGCCAACCTACTGGTATTTTTGCCATGGCTTTTTACAAAAAAAAAGAGAGGGAAGAGAGAGAGAAGAGTTAAACAACCGACAGTTTACCTACAGTTTTTTTGTCTAACCTAACCTAAAGCAAGAAGCTGGCAACTTTGCTTGAGGCTTGCGTTACAGTGCATAAAGCAATTTTTGCCAACCTACATATACTAAACAAGAAGATAGGTTAGGTTAGGTTAGGTTAGGTTAGGTTAGGTTAGGTTAGGTTAGGCAACAAATATATATACTGCCGTAAAAGAAAGCACTTGGCGTCACTGTTCTGAATGTTCAGAACGGCCTTCTTTGCCGCGATGGAAGGTGGTAAGGGGACGTAGCTGGAGGCGGAGAGAGGCACGAACTTGCAAAGTTTGACGCGCAGTTCGTGAGGCCCCCCACACAGCGAACCCCCCGAGCCCTCAGCTTCATGTTCTTCTTGTTTTGCCACCAGCTCCTCGGCAAACTGGTTGTAGATGACCTCGAGGTTGTCGACATCCGCCAGATGCAGCGTCTTCGCCTTGGTGTTGTGGCAGAAGCTGTAAATTTCATCGGACGGCTTTTTGTACTGGCAACGTAGCGATGCGTAGAATTTGGTGGAGTGCGTTCCAAGCGCATCACCGAGGATGGAAATTATCTCTGCTCGCTTCTCCTCTAAAAAGCTACGCACGTCGCATAAGCCCTCCGAAGTGAGGACAAAGTCCTCTAACAACCGCTCGAAAGCAGTCCGGTTCGCTTTCATCGCAGGCTTGACACGTTTGGCGGATGGTGCATTGATGGAGGCTGCTTCTGCCTTCCTCTTGGTGGAGCTGGTCGACGGTTGTGGAACAGGTGTTCTGACGACAATTTTGCATGATGTTATATGCCTCTTTAAATTATTAATGGTAATATGTATACCGCACCTGGGACATGGTTCTGTGGCAGCCAAATGCTTGCCTGGCACGCAGGTACGACAATGTCTTGCAAAATGTTTGCTTGATATGCTTATTTTGCACACAGGACAACTTTTCATGGAGCGCATTTTTTTGGGGGGGTATGTTTATTTATATGCGATCTGTTGGTGGTAGAGTGTTTACGAAAAAATGCCTTACGAGAAAAATTTTGTTTTCCTCAAATGTGTGCTTTAATAAACCCTGTAAAAAAATTAAAAAAAAGATATAAGAAAAATATGTAGCTAGAAAAAAAAGCACAATAAATATTGTATGCATGTGTAATTCTATTTAGTTTATTTTTTTGCTAGACACGAATCTTCTTCAGATTTTATTGCCCATTAGTATATTTTTCCACCAATCTAGTAGAGGTGTGAAACTATGAAAATATACTTGTTTATATATATTCTATTATTTCGGCTGATATAATCGTATTTTTTTTCCATACACACATTTTTATTTTCAGAAAACAAAGTTATTTTCGATTTTTTTAAATCAAACAATAAACATTATTTGTGTTTATAGTATTTGTCGGGCAATAGCAGATAAAACAAGAATGGGTTTTCTACGACCCATAGTTTACGAGTTACAAAACAACTTAGAAATTACATCTTGAAATTTAAATTTAAAGTAACTCGAAAACAGTAAGCACTAATCATTATGTTTCCAATAGGTTGTAGAGTACATTCAATTTTTTATCAAATCTCATTAAAATTTTCGAAATAGGGTAAAAACTAAGCCGGCAAATCAAGTTTCTCAAAAAATAAAAAATTGTCTGTATTTCCGAAACTTGAGGGGGTGGAATCGATTTTATTTGCTAGTCGAATAGTTCTCGTTGAATCCTATCCAACAAACCTAAAATCATCATCCTAGCTCAATTAGGAGCCGAGAAAATCAATATCTTGGAAAACATCTTAAGACAAATATCTTAAGAAAATTTTCTTGACAGACCGGAAGTAACATCTTGACAGACCGGAAGTCGACTTTCTTAAAGATTAAGACAAATATCTTAAGACGTTTTCCCAAGACATTGATTTTCTCGGTTCCTATGGGGCCTAGAACCACGCAATTTTGGATTATGTATATACCGTTCTTTTTTCCTACATATTCATTAGGGTTCGAAAGTGCGGTGGTTGTGTTGTTGCCTTGTAATCAAGAGGTCCTAGGTTCGAACCTGATAAAAGTACATAGTGGTTCAGATCCTATTTTAAAAAACTAAAAGCCTAGTCCCTATTAGTTTTACTACGCATATGTGAATATAGGAAAGTACAATGCAAAATCAGCAATGTGTGATGTGGTCAGCACCAAATATTTTAATTTTATATGTATATTTAAGTTTCATGCATTAAACATGGCAGTTTTCCTATATGCTTTTATGGTATGGTGCTATGCTAT
This sequence comes from Lepisma saccharinum, assembly GCF_977018435.1. NCBI lineage: Eukaryota > Metazoa > Arthropoda > Insecta > Zygentoma > Lepismatidae > Lepisma > Lepisma saccharinum. The sequence continues at coordinate 189,412,288 of NC_139230.1, read as the reverse complement.
GCACAGAGGAGCACTTTATTTAAGCATATTTAACTTCTCTTTCCATCTCTCAATCTATTCATATTTGACACAGTCATTGCAAGTCGGCCATTTTGTTTACGTAGCAATCAGGCTTAAAAAAACTTTGACACACTCATTGCAAGTCGGCCATTTTGTTTACGTAGCAATTACGTTAAAAAACTTTAAACCACATTATTGTTATTTTTTTTGTGAATGCTTGTTGTGATAAAAAAACATAATTAGATATTATTTTATTTAATTTTATGTTTAATATCTTTTCTGTGTATAAAACTAAATAATAATAAAATTCGAAACACTATGTACCTCCACTAAATATCAAAGGCACAAAAAAACAACAGGCTAACACACGCAAAATTATACTGGTCTGCCAGACGCCAGAGCCTCGTTACTCTACAGTCCAGGGTGTACTACGTGGAAGTGAGGTTAACTGTTGGGCGTCTTACCAGAAAGTCGTTCTCTTACACCCCTGCATATTGCTATTTTGCATATGCTTGGTGTATATAGTAATATGTAATAAATATATATATAAAAAAAGCAAGAAAAAAAGAAGAGAGATACATGCAACACACTTAAAACTCGTATACTCTATCTCTCTTCTTTTTGCTTGCTTTGCGAGTATATATATTCCTTCCACAATATGCTTAAGAATTGTTTGGTTTTTGTAGAGAGTTTTACCTTTTATCTACAATTTCTTTACATTTGTTTGGTTATTACAGAATCAACTCACAGAAGCAACACTCCCCTATTTATATAACACAAAGCCAACTCATGCAAGCTAACAAACAAATTTACTCACGTTAGTTAATTTCAATCGTTCTTCTTGCAGCTCACAATAAAAATAAGACCTGATGCCCCTCGAGCTTCTAGTTTATTAGTCGAGGAGTAATATGTAGGTTAACAACGTGGACTAGTAGAAATCCAGTCTAGAACATTCTCTCCCTCTACATTTCTGCCACATCATTTTACGAGTTCGAAAATTCACAAGTTAATACATCGCATCGCATCACTGCTACCAATGCTGTTAACTGACGTCACAATTTCTCAACAGTTGCCAGACCTGATGTTAACAGCTGTTGTAACCTAAGCATCATGTGTATGCTCTAGAAAATAGTTCTATACTTCAATTTTTAGCACTGTCATTTTTCCTATTTTCGTAAATTCATCACGTCACCCCCACCAATGCTGTTACCTGACGTCATTATTTCTCAACAGTTGGCTGAGCTGATGTGAAAATTACATAGCATCATCTGTGCTGAACGCGAATTTTTGAACGAAATAAATGCGTCAGCATGAAATTCCATCATTATTGTTAGCTTTTGAAAAAACAGGAAGTACATCCGCCACTGTGAATAGCCATTCTTCCCCCTATATTTCAGCCACATCATTTTACGAGTTCGAAAATTCACAAGTTAATGCATCGCATCGCATCACTGCTACCAATGCTGTTAACTGACGTCACTATTTCTCAACAGTTGTCAGACCTGCTGAAATGCCAGAAATGCTGCCCCCCTCCCAGTCATCCATCTCTCTTACAATAGCGTGTATGTGCTGGCAACTCTCTCTAGTTGCAGGTTTTTTAGTTAACTCGTAATCCTCGTCAAAAACTACAGTAACATCATAATGTCATATTGCACAGAAGAGGGAGGACATCGCTCACCACTGTTGCCGGCCATAAATCTCTCTCTCTCTCTTCATCTTACAGCAAAATTGGCATCTCTATTTTTTTTTAGTTGCAAGTAAATTGCCAACACACTCTAGTTAATAATGCTACATATTATACGCACACACGCACACACATACTATATTACCATCCACCCATCCATCTCTTTCTTTTACGGCAGTATATATATTTGTTGCCTAACCTAACCTAACCTAACCTAACCTAACCTATCTTCTTGTTTAGTATATGTAGGTTGGCAAAAATTGCTTTATGCACTGTAACGCAAGCCTCAAGCAAAGTTGCCAGCTTCTTGCTTTAGGTTAGGTTAGACAAAAAAACTGTAGGTAAACTGTCGGTTGTTTAACTCTTCTCTCTCTCTTCCCTCTCTTTTTTTTTTTGTAAAAAGCCATGGCAAAAATACCAGTAGGTTGGCAAATTGCTTTAAGCACTGTAAACCAAGCCTCAAGCAAGATTGTCAGCTCCTTGCTTTATGCACTGTAAACCAAGCCTCAAGCAAGATTGCCAGCTCCTTGCTTTAGGTTAGGTTAGGTTAGGTTAGGTTAGGGTGGGTTAGGTTAGGTTAGGTTAGGTTAGGTTAGGTTAGGGTGGGTGTTGGCAGCTGTCGGTTGTTTAACTCTTCCCTCTCTCTCTCTCTTCTCTCTTTTTTTTTGTAAAAAATCATGGCAAAAGTACTAGTAGGTTGGCAAAAATTGCTTTATGCACTGTAAACCAAGCCTCAAGCAAGATTGCCAGCTCCTTGCTTTAGGTTAGGTTAGGTTAGGTTAGGTTAGAGTAGGTTAGGTTAGGTTAGGTTAGGTTAGGTTAGAGTAGGTTAGGTTAGGTTAGGTTAGGTTAGGTTAGGTTAGGTTAGGTTAGAGTAGGTTAGGTTAGAGTGGGTGTTGGCAGCTGTCGGTTGTTTAACTCTTCCCTCTCTCTTCCCTCTCTCTTTTTTTTTGTAAAAAGCCATGGTAAAAGTACCAGTAGGTTGGCAAAAATTGCTTTATGCACTGTAAGCCAAGCCTCAAGCAAGATTGCCAGCTCCTTGTTTTAGGCTAGGTTTACCCCCCCCCCAAAAAAAACCTTGGTGATTTTTTTCGAGTAAAATATTAGCAACACTGCGAGAAAATAAAGCTTATGCCTTACGAGAAAAATCTATTAAGGCGAGCCTCAAGCAAAATTGCCAGCTCCTTGCTTGAGGCTACGTTAGACCCAAAAAAACTCTTGGTGATTTTTTCGAGTAAGCAGCTGGCAACACTGCCATCAAATGAGGCTCATTGCCTTACGAGACAAGTCCATTAAGGCGAGCCTCACCGAGCCTCAATAGAGGTCCGTGAACCGGGCTGGTGCATCTACTCTGAGTGAGTTCTGTGCATCAATATACACGATTTGCAAATATTTTTTTTCCGCCTTTGGCAACACTTTGCTTATTTGTTATTAAAACGTGCATGTTCTTACATATGTTTGTCTCTCTAAATTTTCCCAATATACAGGGCATTCTCTTGGCAGAAAGCGTTTCTTCTCATTCCGTTTCGCTATTCCGTTATACGGTCGTAAACACCGGGTTGCGTGACTTTTCGGACACTCTGTATTTTGTAATTTGTTACCTTTAACGTACATAGGGACAAATATGTCCCAAAAATTATTTCATATTTAATATACATTTTTGTGAAAATGTTTAGTTTCATTGTCCAAATTACTCCAAAAGGTATACAAAAAGTAATAAATATCATAAATATCAATTACAGTTTACTTGTGTACCTGAAAGGGATATCCTGAATACATCAGGAAGTTTGAAATAACAACAACACTGTGCATTATTCACGTACCACAGAGGTTGAGACAACTGAAGTACACAAGTGAATGCCCTGGTCAACGTAAAGCATCCAGAGAGAGTTTAAATAAAATGTAATCTTATAGATTAATACGAATTATAATAAAAAAATACAATTATAAAGACAAATCCAGCGCGATAAGAAACACAACAGGCTGCTGAACGAGATACACAAAGTACCTCCTACCCTCGGCTCCAGCGCTGTTTTCTGGTTGGTCTGCTGCGTATTCCCCGCTCCCCACTTCCCTTGCCAGTTAATAATTTTAGGCCGCCCGCCGTAAGACTAGACAAGAGCTATAGTGTTTTATGTCATTGTGATGCAGTTTGCAAGGCACTATTTATTTTACGACTACACCACTGATTATATATATTATTATTATTATTATTAGTTATATTCATTAATATGAAGGAACCATTTGATCCCTTCTCCAAAAAGTTCAGAACAGATCCAGTTCACCTAACAGAAAAAAGAAAATGGCATTAGTTTACCCATACAATAAGATTTCATTGGTCTCTCTATTATAAGACAGTCTCAATATGTTTATAGCGAGATATTATTATAAATGGATTTTCTTCCTGCTTTGAAAAACTAATCAGATAGGAATCTTTAAAAATGTTTATGCTTTCTAATTGGAATATAAATCTTTGAAAATATTTTCAATTTAACGGCCACAGATTTTAGAACTTTGTTCTAATTGAATAACGCTCTACAGCTCCATCTCTTAACGTAATTTATGACGAATTCACACCAATATTCTCTGTTAAAACTCATGTACACTTCAATCCAAACTTCTATAGTCATATGTAATGTGTGTGTGGAATGTCCATCATTCTAATATATTATGCATAGGAGTGCGCACGGGTGGGCAGTTGCCCCCCTAATTATTTCACTTAGAAACTTAGTGTAGAGATATCTTATCGTCGTTATGAAACAATATAAAACTTTCAGAAAAAAATAAGTATTCTCCTATGAAATTGGACAATCCGTGAAAGTCCGATAGGGTGGGGCAAGTGAGCCACGCCCCCAGTAAAATGAAATGTAGCAATAAATTCCGTATCTCGCACATCAAATTTCATTTCAGTTCCAGTAATATATTAATTATTGCAAGGGCATTGCAAGAACATGGTAACTTCAAATTGAAGCATTTTTTTGAAGGGAAACTAATATTATGGGGAAAATATGTATATATATTACACTAATTGGATTTTATGTGGGTCCGGAGACGCATTACATACGTCCCTTTCATACCTATCATTACAATAAAACTATGTCTCATTAACGGTTTTGACCCCCTTAATCAGAGGCTCTGCGCACTCCCATGATATTATGCTGTAATTTTTATTTAAATTTTTATTTTTGTGAATTTTTAACATTTTTCTTCTTCTAAGGTTAATAGCGTCTATAAGGATGAATCATGAATTGATGAAATCGATATTAAAACAAACACAATGGCATGCCTAGCATGCATGCTGGCCAAATTTTCCTAGAACCTCTGTCTTTTAAGCGCGCTACGCTAACCACTCTCCCAGAATAGACACTCGTGAAACCAGGGTTCGATCCTCGGTGTGGATAATCGCTGGTAGGTTTTTTTGTTGATCCCAACATAATAGGTTCATAACAGCGTCACCCAAAATACCAGCAATGGGCCCTCGGAGGCATTGGAAGGTACCGGCGGCTAGATCGTGGTGCTAATCATACGTATCACCTGTTGAGATCCTCCCCCCACTCTCTGATGATGATGAGAACAATGTATACACTCGAAACGTTGGACGCTAACGTCGATTTAATCCGGCCCGAGAACATTTGTTCGAATCACGTTGCCAGGAAAGCTACAATTCCTCAATTCCTAATTTCGATTGTTTCTCTTTCCTTCTTTGACATGACTGAACTAGTTTCGAAAGCCGTAACATGATTCTACCACGCTTCCGTTCAGGTTCTCGACTGATATTTACTTGCATCAAAGAACTCAAGCAAATCCAGAGTATCGCGTTTACAACAGGTCTCTGCTAATAGATCACGAGCTATTTATTACGAAGAAAAGCGCAATAGCAAACCAGGAACATTGTTTTCCAAGCAGCGAGAGCGCTACAGATGCAATGTTGAAGTTCCGTAGTTCATCTGTCATACATTGTTTGGTGCTTTCCTTACAATGAAATGATGCTACCATGTCTACCCACGCTCCCGAACTTACCCACATGGAAACTGAAGATGCAAGTTCGGAAGTACTCAAAGCGAGTCCTTCCAAGCAGATTTGATATTCCAGATGTTCCTTGTCTCTAGGACAATAAACGTCTGGAAATTGACACGATTTAGTTAACAATATTTTCGTCGCTTCCTCATTGAACGTGACTGAGATACATCCAGCATCTCTCCCACGAAGTCTTTGAGTGTCGCATCTTGAAAATAAGATGACTCAAGTTCTATCAAGGTATCTGGCATATCAAAGTCTGTACTCAGAAGAATATTTATACAACTGAGGAAAATTTCATAGAACTTTTAAAAGACAGAAGTCAAAATATGCTGTAATATTTATTATATATATATATATATATATATATATATATATATATATATATATATACATACATACATACATATATATATATATATATATATACATACACACACACACACAGTTTCTTATTTTGTTCAAATTGATGTTGCTTGTTTGATTTATTACAGAATATGTACATGCAGATCTACCTAATTTTAGAGAGCAGTATGCAAAATGTTTATCAGTATTATTAAATAGGCCATGTTTCCTACAACTTCTTTATTCCTTTTTCTTGTCTTTAAGTCCCCTTTATGTCCAGTATGTTTAATCAGGAATGGACTTACAGTTTAAATTTGGGCCAGAACTACGTGCAATTTGCCTCCATGGGGTATTGAACTAGGGACCCTTTGATTACAAGGCGACGACGTTATCACTACGCCATTGCGGAGGCCCCGAGGACACGATTTCTTATGAAACTCATGGGCACGGTTTTACATGCACCCGGTTGAGGCACATAGTGGTTCGGATCGCACTTTAAACTGTATATCCAGTACCTTAAGACTTTCTGTACATAAAGGGGACTTAAACAAAAATTCAATCAATCAATTTTTGAACTTCTCTAGCGTATTCCAAATAATTTGTTCTTTAATTGACTTCATTTGTTGATTTAATGAATTCCACGTCATTCTCCTTTAGTTGGACACATTTGGTATGATACCAGTTACAACAATACTTACATACACCGTATTTTGAAAAGAGTTCCCTGCCTTGACACAGGCTTTAAACATGCAGAACAAGTTCTTATTTTCAAGCAGTTCCTACGTTGGCTCCTATATCGATGTGTAAAGTAATTGCCATTCATTGTAATTAGTTTGTTTACATTTGGTTTATTTCAGGCTAGAAATGTGTAAACACATTAAATTCTCACATTATTTGAGGAGAAGAAACAACTAGGTCTTACAATTTTTCTTCTGTCTACGGCATCTATGACGTCTATGTCATACAGAAGAAATCTACCATTGTAGAACCTTTGGGGGAAATGCAAATTTAAGCAGGACTCGAATTTGGTCTCCTGAATGCTCTGTATTAAGTCTGAATGACACGCTGGAGACACGAGTACGATTCCGCTGAAGTGTGTAGAACGTAGAAGAAGAAATCAATGAACAATTTGCTGTAACAGGGATGTAAGCGGTGACCTTCCACATAGTACACCCAATTGTCAACCTCACTTCCACGTAGTACCCCGTGGACTGCTTTTTGCGGACAAACAAGGCTCTGGTCTTATGTGTGCTGAATGCCCCTTTGCAGCCTCAGCTTTTAACCGAAGTCAGAATATTCTAATATCTTAATTACACGATATTACAGTTGTTATTTTAGTTCTGATAAGGGGCTTGACCTCGTATACTGTGATGGGTGCAAAATAGCCTAAGTGCTGACGCACCCAAGATTTTAAATTCAGATTCAAAATTTGCTGTAACAATATGAATGTAAACCTGAACCGCATGTCCAGGTTTGATACTGACAGTCGTTTCTTCTTTCCACTGGTATCATACTAAAAGAGACAGCACGTTGTGGAAACGGTAATTCTTATTTCCATTTTGGTTATTTGGCATTCGATACGTTTGTCTGTAAGGACAATCTGGGTTTCTGATTCGTGAAAGGCTGAGTGCTCCCTGTGGTGCGGGACGGTACTCGAAAGTGAATTTCTTGAAGAAGGCGATCACTTCTAATGTTCCCATTGGTTATTTTATGGAGGAAAATGTGGTCTGCAAGTGTGTGTCTTTCATGAGGGGTATGGATATTTAGCATTTTCAGAAGGATGGACTTTTGTAAAGGTTTTGTGGATGGAATTCGGTGGCGAACAATGGCCAAGAAGAAATTTAGAACTGAATTTAGTCTATCTAATTTTGAGGGGCATGCCATAGACCAGAACGGAGAACAGTATTCAAGTTTAGGTGAAACGAAAGATTTGTAAAAAGTGCCGAGAGCAGACAGGTTGTTTATTTCAGTGAAACGATAGAGGAGACCCAGCATACGCATGGAACCCTTAGTGACTGCAGAGATGTGGTCAGAAAAGGAGAGTTTCTCATCAAATATGACGCCTAAGTCTTTCTGTGAAGCAACCCTTTGAACGCAATTGTTTTCTATGAAATATTGTGTATTAAATGTGTTTTTCTTTAAGGAGAAGGTCATGGTGGTACATTCCTGAGGATTAAGTTTCAGGTTCCATATTTCACACCACTTTATTAGGGAATCTAAGTACTTTTGCAAAAGTGCTATGTCATTTAAATTTGATATTTTACTGTATATTTTGCAATCATCGGCGAACAAAAGAAGGTTTTTACATGAGTCAGAAAGATATTCTGGGAGATCATCAAGGTAGAGGATGAAGAGAAGAGGTCCAAGAACACTGCCTTGGGGAACACCAGAAGATACACCTTGATATGAAGAAGAGGTTTCGGAAAGTACAACCTTTTGTTGTCTGTTTCGGAGGTAGTGTTTGAGCAGAGAGAGAAATTTCCCATGAATATTAAAACGATGAGATAATTTGTGTAGGAGGTAGTTGTGGTTTATAGAGTCGAAGGTTTTGGAGAAATCAAGATAAATTACATCCAGTTGAGAGTTTTCAGATATACAGTTGATAGCGTCAGATAATACGATGCTCAAGTTAGTTAAGCAGGAGCTGCCTGGTAAGAAACCGTGCTGTGCTGAGGTGAATTTGTAAAGTCGGTCCTTTATTATTTTTTCACAGGCGATAGAAAGTGGTGATAACAGGGAAATGTGTCTATAAGAAGCAACAGCATCCTTGTCGCCAGATTTATATAACGGTACCACATTAGCCTTTTTCCATGAATCCGGGAATGTTGCCTCATTGAAGCATCTGTTTAATAAAATAGGGAAGGGAATAGCGAGAGAAGAAGCAGTGTTTTTGAGGAAAATAGTAAAGATTTCGTCAGGACCATTTGCGCGATTTTCAGGCAACGAAGATAGGATGCTTAGAACTTCTCCAGAGACGCGGAGAGAGATGTCAGAGAGTGACAGCAAACTGGAGCGAGATTAGGAAGAGAAGAAGCCGGTGTGTTTGACACTATATTTTTAGAGAAAAAGGAGTTAAAGAGATCAGCTCTGTCAGGGCCCTCTGCGTGTGCTGAGTCATGCTTAACTTCGAAAGGTATTCAGGAATTTTTCCTCCTAGAGTTGATGAGTGACCAAAAACGTTTGGGATTTGATTTGATGTTGTTTGCGATAGCGAAGATGTATTCACTATATTTAATTTTTTGCAGATTTTTACAGTGGCGTCTTAAATCGGTGAAGGTTTTTCGAGTGTACTCGTTAGGAATTTTTTTTCCAGAGATCACATGCTTTTTTTTTGTTTCCTAGGGTAAATAAGATTTCAGAGTCAAACCAAGAAGGAAACTTGCTTGATTTAGTTTTCTTAAGTGGTACGTAATCCTTTATCGCTGCGTGAATTACATCTGTCAGCACGTCACACACATCCTCCAAACTTTCACTTTCCAGAATCGTCCAGCGATTCGTGGTCCGAAGGTATGAGGTTTCTCGAAGGGGTTACGTGCACTGAAGGGAGGAAGGAAACCAGTGGCGTGCCCAGGGGGGGGGGTGTTAAAAAAAACATTGGTTTCGCCACTTAAAAAAAAAATATTTCATAAATGTGTTTGAGCACCAAATCGCCAATATTGTAAAATGTTTACATTTGGCAATGAGAAATGTATTTGCTTCTTCAATTACTTTTGATAATATTGGAGTTGAGTTACAGCAATGCACAGGCATTCATTCATTCCTTAGCACCGAAAAGGAAGGAGAATTTCCTTCTCTCAGTATGGTCAAGAGAAGAGCCGTAACCCTTGGAATGCGAACTGAAGGAATCCCTCCTCCCCTTTCTTTCACCCTCTTAGGAGAATTACCCTCCCTTTCCTGTTAGGACGGTGCTGCTAACTTCCCTTTTCTTTCTTTTCCCTTCTTATACCAATTATGCCAGCAGAGCAAAGTTCTGTGAGATTTGAATCACTGCAATTAGTAGGCAAAGTAAGTCAAAATCTTATATCACCCCTGGATTCATATTTATTTCAAAATATCAATAATTATAATAATAATAATAATAATTATTGCAGGCAGTAGCGAAGCATGGTTTTACGAAGGAAGCAACCGATGTTTTGTACAATAGCATGCCGGGAGGAAGGGAGGGGTGAGGGATGCGTTATATAGCCCAACTGGCCCAGTCAGTTTCATAAACAAAATAAAAACAATTAATATGCAAAAATATTATACGATTTACTCTTGGAAGCGGCCCCGGCGCCCACCCAGCGTCGAATAACATGGGTACCTGGGGGAAACCCTGGGGGGTATGGGCGGTCAGGGGCGTGATGCTGATCACATCACCCCCACTCATGACCGGATCAAGAAAGTGTGGAGCGTTACCCCCACACCCCCTATACACCTTCATGGCGTGGTGCTATGCACAGGGGAGCACTTTACCTTCTTTTTACTCTTGTGCTCTTTACAAATTAGATATTTTTCCCAACCAATTTTCAGCCTTCAGTTTATTGAATTTTCTTGTAACATTTGTGAAAGATCTCACTTGAATTTCTGCGTAAATAATTTAGCAGTTGCCAACGCTACTGACACTGACACTACTGGTTGCTGTCAACACTGGTGACGTAATTTGAGCTGGATGTATGGATCAGACATTCGAGTTACCGAAACCACAAACACTCGCCCCGTATCTTTGTCCCAAGTCCTGGTGTTCGCTGGGGTTGTAGCGAGTTGCAGTCTGCAAGGTAGCAAGTCGAAGTGGTCGTGTTGTGTGTTACGTTTCTGCGTGTGTAATAGATTTTTGACGTGGAACTAAAGATGGATAGAGAAAGAGGAGAAATACATTATTAGATTATTTCCAAAATAAACAAAAAATGGAAGTTGAAGCTTCACCTTCCACAAATAGAACGTCAGAAAAGGTCGATTTAAGTTCAGAGGAATTCCATCCGAATTGCAAGAGTGGAACGTGCGAACTTTCAGACTCTGATATTCAAAAAGAAGGCATAACAGAAGATATTGGAAACCTTGTTGCAAAATTATGTCAAGGAACTCTCGAGGTAAGTGACGTTCATTATTTGATAGCACATATATCCATAGGCGGATTTAGAATTGTTCTTCTGTGGGTGGGCACAGCATGTGCTGTAAGCATACAAACGTGTGTGTGTGCAGGGGAGGGGGGTTCCCGCGTGTGTATGTCTGGAAGACGTGTGTAGGATGTCACCCTATATCACCAATAAACTTACACAGGGCGAGAAAACATGAAGATGAAGAAGTTTCCTCAATGATTTCAGGGGCCTCACCGATGGTGGTGTAATCAAAGAGGTCCTGGGTTTGATCCCCTGTGAAGGTGCATTGCACAGTGGTACGTATCCCGATTTAAACTTTAAGTCCAGTCCCGATTAACGTATCGGAATATAAAATGGACTTTAAAACAATTTACTTTTTGTTTTGTTCACGAACCCTCGGAAAACTATATTACCTATCCTATAGATCCACCAAGGCATTTGAAACCCTGGCGTCGGAGCAGTGGCACTAGTGTCGCTAGTTAAAGCCACGGGGAAGCCTGTGGTTCACGTATTTTCCGAGGTCCCAGAAAGCTTGGTGCTACTATATATGTATGCAACCACATTATAAAATCACGGTTGCCATGGACAGTTTTATTATTTTGTAGGAAAGGGATAAAATTTGTATTACGACACGGGATAGACTAGGTAGGCATCCTATGAACTGTAAATATTCCACACAAATCTTCTGAATATTTCTCTTGTACAAACGCAACAAATACAATAAGTAATATGTGTGTGCAGTAATAAATTCATTTTCTGAAAGCATCTTTTCTGGCATCAGTGGTCGAACTAGGGGATGCTGCCTCCAGTTAAGAAAGTTTCACAAAGCAAAACCCCAATTAGAATAATTTGCATATTGAGCATCCTCCACCTACTGTATTGTCTCCATGTTGATCCATACAAGGATGTACCCCTTCGTATCTCCAAAATCGATCAAATATCCCCTCCCTTTTCGGCTTGGAATTTCCATTTCGAGCACTGTCTGGCAAGATTTTGTCGGGCTCAGTGACAGATCCTGCGGTGAGGTACTGGGCTTCGGAAGGGAAGGGGAGGAGAGTGGCCCCTTCAACAGTTGGTTTCGCAGTTCCATAACGTTAACAACATACAAAATTCCTCTCCATAGACCTAATATGAAAATGAATATGACATATTAATGACACTGTAGTAGAAAATGTTAATTACTGAAGGGGTTCGTATTTGTCTGTCGACTATCAAACAAATGTTTTGACCAATAATATAATAATACAATGCCAAAAAAGTACACAATATTTAGAAAAATCATCTCCACAACAAGTACAATGTTGATTGAATTGATGTTTTAAATCCACTTTATGCACAGTAAGGCTAATCGGGACTGGACCTAAAGTTTAAAGTGAGATCCGAACCACTATGAGCCTCCACCGGGTATCGAACCCGGGACACCTTGATTACAAGGCGACGACGCTCCCACTGAAATGAGACTGTGGTATTGTCATCTTGCAGCAATGCTTGATTCATTGATTGATATGTTAAGTCCACTTTATGCACAGTTAGGCTAATCGGGACTGGACCTACAGTTTAAAGTGGGATCCGAACCACTTGTGCCTCCACCGGGTATCGAACCCGGGAACCCTTGATTACAAGGCGACGATGCTACCACTGCGCCATCGGAGAGGCTCTTGCAGCAATGCAAACACGTCCAGTAAATGCTCTTGAAGCAATTGATATGTGCAGTGAAGTAATATTTCCCTGGGTAAACACACGTTTGCGCATATTATGTACAATCCCGGTAACAACAACATCAAATGAGAAATCGTTCTCAACTTTGAGGCGGTTGAAGACCTATCTTCGAAATACCATTTGCGAATAAAGATTAAATGGGTTAGCTGCTCTGACCATTCACCAGGATATAAAAGTTACTTGTGACGACATATTGTCAGAACTCGCACAGAAACCTGGATGCCTAAATTTCAGAATTTAAATTGTTGAACTGTGGTACCTTATTTATTACTGTCTTTAAGAAATCAAGTAATCTTAATCTCTTTAATGTTGTTGCAATGTTGAGTGTACATATTTTTTGTTTAAAAATTATATTTGAGCAATTAAATATAAAATATTAATTATTTGGAAATATTCAAGCAGGTGCTTCTATATGATGCAATAAAAACATGAAGCATCCATAGCAAATACATTGATTGCGTTCATTGGGGTAAAATCCCAGTATATTAATTATCTAATTTATTACAAGAAATTTGACCTGTGAACTGGAAAATGTGCTGGATTCATACCCCCCCCCCCCCCTTACGAAAATTCTGGGCACGCGCCTAGAGGAAACAATGTAGTCAAGGGTGCGCGCGCCGGTCAACAGACTACAAGGCGCAGATACATTCATACGTGATAAGGATAATCCAATAAAAACATTTTCTACATGCACTTGAATATCCGACACTCCTGCACGTCCAGGCGCCACAACATCGTTAGTCTGCAACAATGGAGTTCAGTATGTACCACGTGGAAGTGAGATTGACATTTGGATGTCTTTAGAAAGGGTCACCCCTTACACCCCTGCCACGAGGAAGACCCGGGTTCGATTCAGTTGGGTATTTTTCAAGATAATTGGTAGTCGCGTGCAACACTGAGCGGTAAAGGCGGTGGGAGCGTGGCGCTGATCACATTACCTCTTCAAATTGCTGACTGTGTGTGTGTGCCCCCTGGCAGGTTTCAATGTGCAGGGAATAAAACAGTAATGCATTCAGCTACGCTATCCTCATAGGAACGGTCACTAGGCAATCAACGAGGCTCGAGTAAATGACTAAATAACAATAATAATTATAATCCTTTTTAAATATGGATTGCAATTTTTTGCTTACTTAAATAAATTCAACCTGAATATCGGAGAAATAATATTAATTATGACTTTCTGTTTACAAGAAATCAATATACAGGGTTATTCAAAAAGAAGGAGCAGATTACAGATCTGTATTGTGGATCACGATAAAAGATACAAACGTGTGCCATGCATCAACAGAGAGAGTAAGAATCAACGTTTTATGCACTCAATATGATCATCGTGAGTCATGCGACATACATCGCAAGAATAATTCATTCAGTTCCACAGAACTCTTCAACTTTTCTACCATCGTGGACTCCACAGCCGCAACAATTAGACGCTGTAGCTCAATGAGAATTTGCAGGTAGAGGTGGGACGTAAACAGTGTTTTTCCATAACCCGATAGATAAAAGAGGCAGGGGTTTGTGTCGGGAGACCTGAGTGGCCGCCAGAGATGCACAAGTTCACGGTGCCCACCTCTTCCAATCCAACATCCTGGAACGTAGAAGAACATCCCTTTGGAAGTAGGGACATTGCATTCACCACCGTACGGGATCAAATGTAAATTCTACCTGGATTATGAAAACTTTGATCTTTACTTTCTCCGGTGACGAAAAGCACATGTTTGTATTTTTTACACGTGTTCATGACAAGGATTTGTACTCTGCTTTTGCTTTCTGAATAACCCTGTACTTATCAAGTCGTCTGGTAGCAGTGTCATCTATAAGTACTTTCTGTTTTACATTATAGGAAATAAAGAAGAGTCGGCTAAGTGGTCTACTTTCGATCCAGCAATCCAAGTACCCGGGATCAAATCCCGGCTTGAGCATGGATGTTATCTGTGATTGCCCCTTCATCAATTTCATCTAATCATCACTCATCCGCATCGTCACGATTAGTCCAAGGGTGATGAAAAGCATCGCAAAACAATACAAATATCTCATTTTGGTAAAAGTAACAGTAGCTATGAGTTACTTTTTTCAAATGAGTAACTCTAACCTATGTATTTTGGGGTGAGGTATATTTGACACTCAGTTACAAACACTATCATTTCTCTTAACCAACGAAACTACAGACTACATTTAGAAATAGCATTTCTATTAAATTTATTTGCATGTTTCCTGATGAATCGATATAATAATATGATATCCCGCAGATAATCGTCATCCTTGGAAGATATATATATATATATATATATATATATATATATGTGTGTGTGTGTGTATGCATTATTTTCATTTGTATTATTATGAAGGGACCATTTGGTCCATTTACAAAAATTTCCAATTGTTCATGATTATAACCCCTGAAAAGGAAATCTTATTAGTACTAATGCAACAATTCTTGAGCTGTTTATTATAGCACCCTCTCAACATTTTTACAGTGAGAAACTTACTTAAGTTTAACTTTTTAATTGTCGTAGAAACTTAGTTCATTGGTAAGGTATAAGGGAATTTTTGCTTACTATTTGGAAATAAATGTCATCGAAAAGTAATTGAATTTCAAAACCAGAGACGGAAAAAGTGCATTACATTACAACAATATTCAGTGCCATCTATCATCAGGATATGTAAACATTCATTTCAATGGTTTTTACAAGACATGTAGCTCTCTGAATTCAGTGCAATGTGTGCAGTGGCGTCACCACAGTGGAGGCATGGGGCTTCGTATCCCAACCTTGGACGAAAAGCTATTCTAGTGGGGGGAAAGGGGGGTAAACATTGAAGTAAAGAAAATCAAGGCTAGAAGAATCTAACAATAGCATGACAAAATTATACTTAATATGAAATTAGTTTTCATATATTTCTTGTATTTTTCTTCCAATCGGCCAAGAGCTTCTGCAGGGCGTGGGCACAGACGGGCAATTACCCCCCCCCCCCCATCGATTTTAAATTTTATGCAAGAAAAATTCGTATCATAAAATGTTGTTTCTCGCTTCGTTCCCTATACCTGCTTTTCTTACAGCATCCAACCAACTAAACGTCACGGCTCGACAAGTGGTACATGAAAAACTGTTCGTGACGAATGCGGCCAACTACATATACGACCTTTGCGCCGAAGTTCGGTGGGATTGCACTTCCGTTATCAATTTTTTTGGCTCTAATTTAGGTGTTTTATGTGTGACGGAACAGAGATGAGAAATGTGAACGGTTGAGTTCATTTGGAAAGCGACCAAACTCTTTTGCACGCACTTTGAAGCTTATTTATCGTTATATTGCCTGTTGTAGAATGGAGCGCTAAGTTCCTGTGAGAAATGACGGGATGACGTCAATACTCCACATTGAGCATGGACACAAGTAATGCACTGGGAGTTAACTGGAACAAATTCATTTGTTTTTATTTCGGCTCCAGGAACAAGAATGCGAGGGCTGTCGAGTCATGGGTTATTATTATTATTATTATTAATGTAAGTATGAAGAAGGGAAGAGGGGAACTCCGAACTAGTCCATCCTTCACCCACCTACATTCAATTCAGGGTTATGGACTTAGTATGCAGTAGTGGAGTTGATAGTGGATAAGAGAAGTACCAAATGAGGGTATAACAAATGTCGGATAGTGATCAAGGAGAAAAAAGAGGATTAAAAAAATTCCAGTTAGCTAAGGAAAGAAGTAAGAAAGTGTAGTATCTATTGGAAGTCAGCAAAACGGAAAGAGAAAAGAAATAAAATAATAATAAGTAAATTTTCAAAAATAATAATAAATGAAAATAATCTAACTGGGAATAATCATTAGTAGAATTTAATATGATTATTATTTTTTATTGTTAGAGGCACATATTTTTGGCAAATAAAAAAGCAAAATTTCGGTTCCAAAGCGGTAAATAAAATAAAATTTCGCTGTTATAGCGATGAAAATATGGTATATAAAATTACATTTTGGTTTTAAAAAATGTGAATATAATCCCAAATTTGGTTTAAAGACTGCACTTACTACACAAAATGAACATGTCCCTAATAATAACACATTTATGTGGTTACCAGAATATTAAGTTTATTCCTGTATGAAGGGGTCTATTCTTGCTTCTCAAATATTTACAGCAGAATTAATCATTTTTCCCTAAATTGGATAACTCACAGGATAATTCTGACTTCACAAAGAGTCGTGTCGGTAATTAAAATCTAAACTTCGTGTTCAAGAGTCTATTTCGCATTTTGCAGTTCATTTCGCATTATTTCGTGACAAAACAGTGTAGGAAAATGCATCTCACACCTTTCAGAAACATGAAAACTTAACATTACAATGTTTTACTTCACATATCATGTTTTCATCAAAAACGAAATATGCATGCCTGTAGTTATTGTTGATTATTAGATGTTCCTGGATTCTTCAAGATAGAAGTACTGGGAAGCTTCAGGAAGTTTGGTTAAGTGCTAATTCAGTCGTGGAATGTGCAGAGGGTGCATGTGAACAAGTGGTAAAAGATCATCATTTAATCAAATTAGATATGTTAGTTGTATGTTACCACATGAGATGTTGGTTATTGAAATTAGCGAAAAGTTAATGGTAGGTTACGTATAGTACTAAGTTAGTAAGAGTAATGAATGATTCAGACACGTATCCAGAAATTCTTTTTTTTGGGGGGGGGGGGGCTAAACATCATTTTTTTTACAGGGGTATAGATAGAGCCTCGTAAGGTTTAAAGTCGATTGTGTCAATTCAGTTCCAAAACTATGGGGCGGGGGGGGGGGGTGGCAAGAAAAGTTTACTTTCTTTTGGTAGACAAAATTTAGCATTAAAAAGCCATAGTGCGGGGTCAAAAATGGAGAGCAACTGTCTCCTAAATCTGCCACTGTTTAAGCTGCTGTTTTTTTCTTTCTTTCAGAAAGTGATATCGGGACATTTTTTATCACTCGACTCCTCTGTTGCAATGTACGAACGTTGTGTTTGTGCCGAAACGATCTCAGTATGTGTATTTTCAGTCGATCTGTGCAGCTTATTTCCTTTTTTAAAAGAAATGATGCTCCAATGCCCATTACTGATGGAATATTTACTTTAGAGACCTTCGATCTCTTCGGCACATGACCCGAAATTAGCACCACTGTCGTCAATGTCTTCAGCTTTGGACCCGAACTTGTAATAGTGGTAGACTTCAGCAATTTCCAGCAAAATGTGTCACTAGTTCTCCTCTACATCTTATGAAACTGTCAATGGACACTGACTGATCACTAATCCACTGTCATACTTACTCCTGAAGTCTTATTGAATGATTCTATTGAACAGATCAACCGTGAAATTGAATCCGAGTATTTATATCCATATTATATTCTGGAATGTTCCGCACATAAAATGTTTTGTAGTTCAACTCCACCTCCTATTCAAGAATGTTCCCTCTCGAGCTTTTCAGAGAATTAGTAATCCAACGAATCGCCCGACTCATGGCGCTGCCTTCAAGAGTGCTTTGTTGTGCAACTTCCAAACGCTGACAAATCTTCAAATAATGCTCAACACCGAAAGAGCAAGAAAAGTTTATACATACAATATTATCAATAACAGGGTTATCCCTCAGGGTTCTAGAACATTCTCCGCTTTTCCTCGATAATTATATCTCTCCTTAAATTATAATCACAATATTTTATTTCACACACACAAGCCAAAAACTCATTTTATCTAGTGTAAATCGAAAAATTACGGAGGGGTCTCGAGCCCCCTGAGCCTCCCTCTGGATACGTGCCTGCCGATTAGTGTTTAAGATACAAAATTGATTATCAACTTCTAAATATAAACAAAGTTTAATTAATCGTCTTCATCACCGTAAACACTGGCTAACACATGGGAGGGGGGTCATTGACGGATCAAAGTGGGTGCTATTGATGCTGCAGCATTAGGCCCATTCCTGAAATAGGCCCAGATGAAAACAAAGCGACCAAACTCTTTTGCACGCACTTTGAACCTCATTTATCGTTATATTGCCTGTTGTAGAATGGAGCGCTATGTTCCTGCGAGAAATGACTGTATGACGTCATTACTCCACATTGAGCATGGACACAAGTAATGCTCTGGGAGTTAACTGGAACAAAGTAATTTGTTCCTATTTCGATTCGAGGAACAAGAATGCGAGGGCTCTCGAGTCATGGGTTATTATTATTATTAATAATGTAAGTATCAAGAAGGAAAGAGGGGAACCCCCGAAGTAGCCCATCCTCCACCCGCCAACATTCAGGGGTATGCACTTAGTGTCCTGGACGTCACATCCGCGGAATTTTAAGGTTCCCCCGTTTTCTGTTCTTTTTTATTTTATAATTCAGTACAATACAATACAATACAATGATACTTCAAAACAATACAATATACTGGATCGGATATTCGGGTGACCAGAACAATATACTGACTATTGTTAGTAGTGGAGTTGATAGTGGATAAGAGAAGTACGAAATGAGGGCATAGAAAATGTCGGATAGTGATCTAGGAGAAATAGAGGATTAAAAAATCGAGTCAGCTAATGAAAGTATGCAAGTAAGAAAGTAATAAACGGTATCTAATGGAAGCCACCAAAACAGAAAAAGAGCAGAAAGAAGAAAGTAAATTTCAAATAATAATAATAATAATAAATGAAAGGAATCTAACTTTGAATAATCATTAGATTGATTTCTGCCTTTTTACTTCTCAAGCTCAATCGCTTCTATAAGGATAAATAATGAATTGATGTAACTGATAATAGATCATCACAATGATATGCCCAACATGTCGAACCTTCTGTGGCATGCTGCGCTAACCACTTCACCACAATAGAACTCGCGAGACCAGGGATCAATCTCCGGTGTGGATAGGCGAACGCATATTTGTGGGTCATCCACATAAGCGGTTCTAGACATCACCCAACCTTCCAATAATGATCCCTGGAAGGTAATGGAGGCTAAACAATGATGCCAATCACATCACCTGTTGATCTCTCTCTCTCTCTCTCTCTCTCTCTCTCTCTCTCCAGCCCCTCACACACAAACACACAGTCAGAACAGATTGTTTCGGAACAGATAAAATTGCACATAATCTTAGTTACCTCAAAAACGTATGCGTCAAGTTGAGTCGTGAAATTTTGAAAGTGTGTGGTACCCGGCTAAGGGCGTACAACTGTGGGTGAAAGGGGTAAAGGGGGTACTTCGATAGTTTCAAATCCTAATGGAAGTTGAGTGACACCTCGTTTGGAAGGTCTCGGTTGCAAGAACTTTTGTTGAACATCCATATCGGGTATTATTTTATATATCTCAGGACATTAAGTGCAATTAAATGGATACTTCATAGTTCATTTTGAAATGCTCATGTTATGTGTATTTACATAAAAAATGTATCGTAATGTTAAATTACATGTAATTATATCATCGTAATTTTTTGTTAACTAATACGTTAAGTGTTGTTAAATGTTATGATTTAATGTGATTATTGGAAATATTTGATTTAGTAACCTACACAAAAGTGGAAATTGCATAAAACAACAGTTTTTAACAAATCTAATGTTGATGACGTGAAAATGTTGCAATCGGCTGGGCCCTGCACAAAGCATGACAGTGCATGTGTTGAATCAGCTAATATAGTTCTTTTCCAGTCTTACGGCGGGCGCCCTATAAGCTGGCAAGGGAAGTGGTGAGCGGGGAAGTGACCAATCGAGCGAGGTAAGAAATGCAGCAGCCAGTACAACGATGTTCACGTAGTACATTTTTCCGCCGCGTCGTGTCTGTCGGCGCCACTGTTGTTGTCTTTTTGGTCTGCGGTGTAATCCACGCTCCCCACTTCCCTTACCAAAACTCGGCTTATGCCAGAAGTCTCTTGGGCTATCTATTATAGGACTTTCTCAAATTTCACACACAAATTTCACACCTTTCTACATTATATTTAAATAGCATATTACGTCATCGTTTACTACAATAGCAAAACATTAATTTCAGTGGTTTTACAGTACTGAAAGAAATGCTGTTTGAATTCTAAATTCTTAATTCCGCGTGCGTGTGCGCGCACATGTGCGCAATATCAGTTATTTAAATATTATAAATTTGTATTATTTTTTTTATTAGATTGCTTCATTCTTTTCCTCTCTCTGGTAAATCTCAGCGAAGAAGATGAATGATGAATTTTTGAAGGAGGTTAAGTTGAATTATTGTTAATTATGCACAGAAATGCTAATCGGTACTGAACCTACTGTTTAAATGTGCCTTCACCGGGTATCGAACCAGGGACTTGGTTACAAGACGACGACCTTACCACAAAGACATCGGGAAGGCTCCGAAAGCGATTAAAGATCAACCACAATGATATTTCGCCTAATATGTCCACCACGTCTTACTACGAATCGAATCAGTGTTCAAAACTGGACTTCTACCTTTAGGCGTCAATTTGCGACTAGTGTATGGCATTTAAACAGATCGCTGTGGCGCCAAAATTGGATTTAATAGCAAAACGTCAAAAAAACTAAACAGTGTATTCCAGTTCTTTCTTTCAATTGTATGTGAAAGCGTAATATCTTCCTTCGCATCAAAAAGGCGACCCAATAGATTCGCCAACCTGAAAATTACAGTCAAAAAAGGTAAAAAGGTAAAGTGTTCCCCTGTGCATAGCACCACGCCATGAAGGCGTATAGGGGGTGTGGGGGTAACACCCCACACTTTCTTGATCCGGTCGTGAGTGGGGGTGATGTGATCAGCATCACGCCCCTGACCGCCTTTACCCCCCAGGGTTTCCCCCAGGTACCCATGTTATTCGACGCTGGGTGGGCGCCGAATATTTCCTAAATAAACGTTTACTAATTTGCTCCCTAGATGTCAGGCCATATGAGAATTTAAGTGGAATTTTCTTACAAAGTAAATCCGTAAGTAAGTCCATTGAAATATTTGACATCATTTACAGATGTCTTTCCCTAATCGTGACTGTTTCTTAAAGGGTTCTAACATGTGGCATGCAGATTATATGTTTGTATTTCGAATATATATACAAAGCGCTAAAAGTGTGATTTTATTTTTTCGTCGTCGTCCGGGCGGGTTTTTTATCAGCTCCACAATTTATTTTGCTGAAATCCCATTAACTACATAAATTTTACATGATTCACTTTTGTGGCATTACATAATTTACATACTCCCTCCCGCAACTGTCGCAGGGAGGAAACATCTGTGGTGATCCCTAGACAATTACAAACATAAATACATACAGTGATGGACAAAAGTAATCATACAGTGGAACTGAAAGGGAGAAAGGAGGAATTGCAGCAGCTAGGAAAACAATAAGAAAGTCAAAACTGTTAATGCTTTACCATGTATGCACCAAACGATATATTGACAACAAAAATAAATATCAGATGCTGCTTGTAGAAAAATAAAATACAAAACATTCTCAATACCCGCTTCTTTGACTGGACAAAAGTATTCATACACCAACATAAAAGTTCACTTTGAAGAAAAGAAAGATACAAATACCATGTCGTCATAATTTAGTATGCATTCCTCTGTTATGGAGAATAGCTGTCAAGTCTCTTTTGCATAGAATGAACAAGAGGCGTGGTTATTTCAGATGTAATATTGTGCCACTCGTGCAAAATAACCTCTTTCAGTCTATTCTTGCTTGTTATGTCATGTTTTCGGAGTCTGGCTTCCAAATGGCTCCAAAGATGTTGAATGGGGTTAAGGTTGGGGGACTGAGGTGGAGTTTTGAGTGTGTGGGGAGTATTATATAACAACCAAAGGCGGACAATCTCAGCTGTATGTTTAGGGTCGTTTTCTGCTGGAAGTAAAAATCATTCCCAAGACCCAAATGATCGATACTCTGCTGTAAATTGTTCTTCAGAATATCCAAATAGACAAATCTATCCATAGTTCCCTCAATAAAGACGAGTTCTCCAACACCTGAGGCTGACATACAGCCCCAGACCATAACGCCGCCACCTCCATGTTTAACTGTGGCCAAAGGATTGCGAGGCTCAAGCTCAGTATTGGGCTTTCTCCACCAAAATTCTACCATCACTATGGAAAATATTAAATATACTCTCGTCCGTAAACAACACTTTATCCCAGAAGTCCAAACTTTTACTCACATACTCCTTTGCAAATGTTAATCTGGCCTTCTTGTTCTTCTTACTGATGTATGGCTTCCTTCTAGGTACTCTAGCTCTGTACCCTGCTCGGTTGAAAAGCCTTCTAATACTTCTCGAGGGCACTTGTTTTCCCAAGTGTTCGTGAACATGTGCCGACACTGCTGACGATGTTAATTTTGGGTTTTTCTTGATCATTCTCAACAGTCCTTGTTTCTCTCTCGAAGTAAGTTTCTGAGGACGCCCAACCCTTTCCCTATTTATCAGCACTTTTGTGTCTTTATATCGTTTGATGACACTTTGCACAGTCGCACGACTTCTCCCAACTATGTCTGCGATTTCAGAATATGATTTCTTATTGTGGTATAATGATATCATAATTCTCCTCTCTTCGATCGTGGTTTCCTTCCCTTTGCGGCCCATTTGACTTCCTGCAGCACGCCAACACCAAACCAACCACTTCCTTACACAGGTGCAAGTACAGTAAACAAATATCTGGCACTGAATGATGGAAACGGTTGTTTCACGAACTTTTTTTGGGGTTTATAACCTGGCGTATGAACACTTATGACCATCCAGAAAGCAGTTTATCTAAGGATTACCCACATTTCTCATGACAATTTAAATTGTATGCACACAATTGCTTTGCGTTTCTATTCTTGCCATTCCAATGGAGCATATGTGCTACAGACTTGACTTGCCTTTGCGGTCTTCTTTGTATAATAACAAGTTTCATTCAGACAATGTCTTTGTATGAATACTTATGTCCATGACTGTATAAGAAAACAATTACAAACTGGCGGCTAAGTTCTCAATGAGTTGCTGCCGCTGATCGGGAGCCGACGTCTTGTGTATTTGCCGCAGTCCTTGTAGAAGTACGATGAACGTCGTGAGAACATCGGGTTGCGATAACTGTTGTAGTAAATCGAGCAAGGAATCTTGGGTCGCATTGGACTCGTCTGGAGGTGTTGTGCGTTTGGTCTGTCGAACTGCCTGGAAACTCGGTTTCTATGGCGTGGGTAATGCAGGCTTCTGATTGACCCGTAGGTCACTGGTTGTTGCACGGAGTTCCTTGTCGTGTACCTTGATGGGTAAAGCTGAGTCGCTGACTCGTCGAATGGGCCTGGAAGGTTGGCGTTGTGGAGTCGTGTGTTGAGCACGGCGTTCACTTTTAACAGCCTTGAATGGAGGACAACCTCTATAGTTGGCATAATGTTGTTGGCTGCAGTTGCCGCACGTCGGAAATATTGCTGGGTTCTTATTTGGACAGTCGGAGAAACTATGTTGCCCGGCACATTTAACGCACCGGGGTCGAAGATGACGATGCCGCTGGGCGTTCCCAATCCTCTGGCACGCGTGGCATTGCAATATCTGTTGGGAATGGTACTTCTCTATAATGACGTTGTAAAAAAAAGGTAAAGTGTTCCCTTGTGCTTACCACCACGCCATGAAGGCGTATAGGGGTTTGGGGGTAATGCCCCACACTTTCTTGATCCGGTCGTGAGTGGGGGTTATGTGATCAGGATCACGCCTCTGACCGCCTTTACTAATAATATCCATATGTGATGATGTTCAGTGGTCAACGTCAAGCACTGGCGTACTGAGATGGAGCTGATGGGGGCTCAGGACAGAGGCTATTCACCGGATGTTTACATTCTCGTGAGTCTTTGGCGCGAGATTGAACTTGGCTTCTGGTGGAGCATGTGATCGAGAACGAAAAATTATTCTCACATATTTACTTATCGTTTTCCGACAGATTCAACACGGAAAAATCAGCGGATTCTGGCAGTAAAGCGAAAAGATTGGGAACCGACACAAGGTATTTAGCACTGCATGCGACACTTCATCACCGGTAAGTACACCCAATAATAATATTCTACTTGGTTTAAATTACAATTGATTAACGCACAGAACAAGAATTAATTACAATTACATGTGCTGACATAACAAATTTGAGATGTTACTATTTACCACCATGCATGTTATTAGCCGTGATAGAAAACATCTGGTTGTAGCCTAGAAATTGTAGTTAAGGCCTCTTAGCCATGAAATTAAGGTGCTTGTGTTGGAGTATTCAACGTCGAAAATTATCCCTTTTTCTGGTGTGATCTAAGTATTTCAATGAATAAAATTAATCTAAGCTTGATGTCACTACGTAGAATCCTCAAACCACCTGCATGAGTGGAAATTCTATTCTTTCCTATTTCCTGAAATTACAAATTAGTTTGCATACATGCAGGGAATGCAGAAACGCTAACACCATGAACCTTGACATCATAGAAGAGAAAATCTGTCTAAAAATCAATAATTGAAGAAAATAGGGCTCTTCGTACTCCCTACGAGTTTTTAAATACTAGGTAATTAGCTTTTTCACTTAAAAACCATAAATTACAAAGAGATTTGCTACGAAGTCTTATGATCCCATGCATAAAATAATTCAGTTCATGGAAATGCTATGGGCTAAGCCCTTAGCGGAGTACGTACAAATGGATCCACTAATGTTTATTTTGTAACGATAGAATATCATAGTTAGTTCAATGTGAAGCATAAATGGTCTGACTTCCGTGTAATACATTTTCACAAGACGTATGGAAGCACAAGAAAAGTGTGGAAATTTCGAATCAAACATTGACTAGGCCATGGGACTTGGGACTTACATTTAGGGGGCAGAGTCGAAAAGTTTTTCATCCAATGAAAATAGCGTTGAAGAATATTTGCTAAACAACTGGTACATTTGCGAAATCACCAATACTATTAATTATTAATTAGCTCCTCGGGTCTCAGGATGTTAACAAAAAATTCCTTAACTTGAAAATTTTAACAAACTTGAAATTTTGGCGGGGCAAGTCCTCCTTGCCCCCGCCAAGTAGGCTAATCTTCCCTTACCAAGGATTATTTTGGTCCATAATCGAGAACTCAATTCACAACTTTATAAATCTTCTCACTAGATGGGAGGCAATTAAATATAGCAAACTTTTCAAGTGAATATGATATCTTTCGCACATTTTTTACTATTAAGGTAAAGTTAGCAATTTATGGAAGTTAGAAAAATTCGATGTAGTACTTACATTTCTTCATTTCAGTTTTTGGAATTGAATCTGAACTTATGATCTCGATCATAGTTAGGATGATGTGATCTGATCAGCATCACGCCCGGCCGCCTATATTTCAGATCACCTGTCCCGAACCTGCGTTCGAAGTAAGGGCGGGAAACGCTATGAAATATTTGTGATTACAATTTGTAAACTTCGTTTTGAAAGTTGTTCAAAGAGAAAAATGGTAATCGGGGAGTTTGGGTTTTCCCAAGTTCTTTACTTCTTTCGTTTTCCATCCTCAGCACCGTTTGATCATACATTTTTAGCTCTCTCTATATATTTTCGAAATACCAACATATAATCTACCTGTCACGTGTTAGAGCCTTCTAAGAAACCGTCACGATTCGTAAAGGACATGTGGAAATTATATTAGAAATTTCAATCAAGTTTCCAACGTATTTACTACGTAAGAAAATTCCACTTGAATTCTCATATGCCCTGCCATCTAGAGAGCAAATTGATAAGTTTTCATTTTTAAAATGGGAACTCCGTTGAATGTGTACTACCGCAGGGGATTAAGTCTGTAGCTGAGACCAAACGTTTAAGTGCATCTTCGAAAAAGATGCAGGAAGGTGCATCAAAACGCATCAACTGATGAATTAAAGTGCATCTCTACTGAAAAATATACTCCCTTGCATAATATGAAGGATGCACTTTGGTGTTTCTTTTACGATATACAAAAATGCATAAAAATGCATTACACTGTGAAGCTGATTATTTCCACAGGCCATAAAGCACACTTTAGTGCATCAATAGATGCGTTCTGGTGCATCAATCGATATGATGTATTTCATTTTGTGCGTGCAGGGGTCAATACTGGAATGGTACCTATAATGAAGACCACGAACGCTTCCTTTCAATTGCTTGTCGGTCTCCTACCACATTACGTCCTCTCACTTAATCGTCGCGGTTAACCCAATTTGAAATTTTAATTGTATCAACAAAGCAAATGGGGAATTCCATTATTTTTGTCAATATTTCGACTCTTTTCAATTAACTTAATTATTTGAGCATCATTATCTCCAGTTTTTCTGACCAGTGCGACCATCAAAGGTTCCGTGATAACATTGGAAACAGAGAATAGCCTATGTAGTGGGAAGCATGAAGTTCGAGACTCCCTTTGTTCGAGACCTGGAATTGAGCCATGATCCAGCATTGCACCAGTCACAAAAGCTTCATGTATATAATTATTCCCGCTCGAGAATATTCTACTTGTACAGCTTATCAATAATGTTATATGAACATTCATATTCAGATAAATGTTCTGTTAACTGACGTCATCCCGCCATGTCGTAGGAAATAAGTGCTCCATTCTACAATAGGCAATAAATCGATAAATAAGGTTCCATGTGCGTGCAAAAGACTTTGATCGCTTCTCAAATGAACTGCAACCTTCACATTTCTCATCTCCGCTCTCTCGCAAACAAAACACCTAAATTGCAGCCAAAAGAGAAATGGCGAAAGTGCAATCTCGGCGAACTTATGGTGCAGAACTCGTGCAATTGGTCGGATACGTCACGGTCAGTAACGCAATATATCTCTTGGCGTGCGTAATGTTTAGTTGGGTGGACAAGTTTCCATAGTTGGAATAAAAAGGTTGTCAATTGTAGCTCTAAAAGACATCGAAAAATAATCCCACTATGACGGATTATGCGGGAAATGGAAAGATTATGGAGGAATTATGTAGCGTTCGAGCGTCGTGGAAGATTTGGAAATTGTTGTGAGGTTCTAGTTCTGCATGTTACCACTGAGTATATCGGCACACAACACCTTTTCACGTACTGCATTTTGTCGCACGGCTATATTTCCATTTACAACTGCCAATCCACACAACAATTTGCAACTCTAAGCTCCATCCTGTCAAATCGAAGGTCCATTTCGGTACAGAGGTTAAATTCTCTAGCTCACAGCTCTGTACTGAATATAAAGTCCCCTTTCCCCATCCACAATGGTTGGTTCCTAAGGCTTTTGTCGAATTGTTCAGAAGTCGGGTCACTGAATTGTAAGGACAACGAAAGGATGGTATTTACTTATGGAAAGTTGGCATTCAACCTCACGAACATAGGAGACAAACTGAAGATTATTTCATGCAATATGTTCCTCTTACAAGGATTCAAATCAATAATAGAAATATGTAAGATTATAAATACATGTGCAAATAGCGTCAATGGTGTAATATTGCATATTTTAGGTGTCATGGAATATTAACAACAGAAAGGATTTCATCATCACTTCAGAATTTAAGATAAAGGAATGGAATCGGATGAATGAAATATACATCTAATTTTGTGGCGATTGTTAGCTTACACGACTGAGTATCAGAGGCTGCCTGTGTTTTCTTGCAAATATTTCCTTGGATCAGAATGATAGTTTCTAACACAGAAGTCAATCTTCCTGGCGGAGTGGTTAGTACAGCGCATTATGACGCCAGGGATCCCTGGTTGGAAGCCCGGCCTAGACATGGTTGTTCTTTTTGTGCCTCTTCATCAGTTTCATCAAATCATCACTCATCCTCATCATCGCGATTGGTCAAAAGTGGGAGAAAAGCGAAGTTAAATGAACCAAATCAATTCTAACATAGAAGTCTAATAGCATAAGCCTGGTTGGTTGTGCTTTGTTTTAACTCCTCTTCATGCACAGTGAGGCTAATCGGGACTGGACCTAAAGTTTAAAGTGGAATCCATAACATAATGCTTTTCATCTTGAAGAATGAATACCAACTGTTGTTGGCTGTTGCGATGGCGACATGATAAGAACAACTGTTGATCGTAGATGCCTTTGACAGTTTACTTACCTCTTGGAGAAGAGATTATCAACTTTTTAGAGAACCATATTACAAATAAGTTTCTGTAAAAAGAATACATTTGGATTCTTCGCTCATGAAACGTGTAAGATGGCGTATTAGTGAAATATATATGCGGTAAGCTTTTAAGTGAGATTTTTTTACTTAAACTGTTGTCTTGTTTTATAACACTCATTTGTACTTACAGCACTAATGATTTAAAATTTTAAACTTATCAGATGCTCAGAATCCATTCAATATACTTAAATGAAGAATACACTGCACTGAAAATCTTGCAAATTCCCTAATTGATAATTTTGCCTCCATACTTTAAAAACTGTACAGAGAAAATCATATTCCTTTGAAAAGTTTTCTATGTATTGTTGTCTGCCATCTAGTGAGAATTTGTTACTTTCACTGTTGTCTTGTTGAATAATACCCACTTGTTCTTACAGCACTAATAATTTAAAATTCTAACGTTATCAAAAGTTCAGAATTAATTCCAAAATCTAAAATTAAAAATGCACTACTTCAGAAATCCCATAAATTCCATAAATTGCTAATTTTGCCTCAATATATTAAAAAATGTGCGAAGAAAATTATATTCATTTGAAATGTTTGCTATGTTTTGTTGTCTGCCATCTAGATAGAATTTGTTACTTTAACTGTTATCTTGTTTTAAAATACCCACTTGTACCGTATCGTATCCAAGGTGAAAATGATGAATAACTACATCACCCAATCGAAGATTCAAGGTTCTTGGTTCGATCCCAACGCAGTTTTAACATTGCGTTACCTACGGTGCTTACAGTACTAATAACTCTGTTCTACAAAATTTTTCTTTCTTATGTAAAATATGTTTTTCTGAAGTAGTTTCACCTGGGAAATTCAAATCTGTAATTAGAATTTTGCAGTTAGGCACAGTGTTTTAGTTTCAAGGACATAATGCCTCATTTTACTCAGATTCACAATTCGTATGAAATGCATGGAATTATCAGTCGAGCAGTTGGCAACATCTGGTTCTGAGCTTCTGTTTCACGTGTTCGCAGTTCTGTTACTAAGCTACTTGATGAACCTGCAAGTTATAGTCAAAATACTAAGCATTGTATTTTCAGCTTGAATTTAAGTTGACATACTTTGCCTATCGAAATGAACCGGATGGCTTCTGCTACATGTATGGAGAGTTCACCCTTGTAAGAGATAAGAAGAGGATTCAATCTATCATAAAGAATCTCCACAAACATTACTTTGGAATGGTGATTGGAGACCAGGATGAGGAGTGTGCACCACATATGTGTTACGCATAGTGTTATGTTAATTTGATTAATTGATGGAAAGGTAAAAATGCGATGTTGCGTGATATACCACGGTGTGCGGAGAATCAAAAGAGCACCTATTTTTAATTTTGTTAGACACAGGAAACCTAACAGAAACATAGTTTACCATATCTTATGGCATAAGACCATTGCCTTGCTCTGAAAGGCTTCCAGTGCCTTCCAGGCAAACAAACTGGCAGAGAGAATCTAAAGACAGATTTGAAATCCAAACAGTAATTGTTAATGTTATCACCACCCTGCCTGAAGCTATCAAACACATTTCGGGTTATACAAATAAAAAAAAAATACAGTTGAAGTAAGATATATGTAATAGCTCGCTTTCATACAGCATACACTTACATTTCTGCAAACGTACAAGCAACACCTCGAAGCAACCTTGCACGTAGCTGGCTTCGTACCGAACTATTTCCTTCACTTGACACTGGTACAATCGAAACAGGTAACCTCTCGCGCATGCGCGATACACAAAATCCTGTACAACAGGAAATGGTCATACATCCCTCTCCTTCAATGAAAAATTTCACGAAGGGAGTAAGTGAAATTTTACACTTTTGACATCTTCCACGAATAGTTATTACATGTATAAGTTCTAAATGTTTCAGACTTAGGTAATTCAAAAATAAAATTAAATTTCCATGATACACAAAAAAATAACTCAAATTTTTGTTTCTTAATTTTTAAAGATGATTGATTAATTCATCAAAAGAATTCAAGTCTTGTATCAACCCAAAACTAAATCATGATTATCATTATAACAAATATCTGTGTTTACAAACAAAATATCAAAATATGTAGAATACATATCTGCATACAACATATTTATCTATACTTTCATTTGAATAAATGCTTGTATAACTCTGCGTTTAACTTTTCTAATTGTTTTAAATAATAATCTCTCTTCTCACTTGAACATTTCCATACTCTCAAGTTATTACTATGATGATTATCACTAATATTACCAGTTTTTAAGTCTATTAACTTGAAGATATTAGTTGCTTTGTTGCAAACTACTAAATATGGACCTTCATAAATTTCACAATATTTTTTGATACGATTCCCTAGAAGATTACTAAGGTAGTGAGTTTTGATAAATACTAAATCTGAAACTTTAATCTCAGCTCTATTCTCTTGCCTTACATTATATCTTTCATTCCTTTTCTTTTTTATCTCTAAGTCCTTAACAGAAGTCATATATAATTTATTTTTCCATTGTGGAACTTCATTGAGGGGTACTTGAAAGTGATTCAGAGTACATGATTCCAGATTCCTATTAAGTTGTAATTCAGATGGAGCATACCCTAAACAAGTATGTATGCTATCATTGAGTAAACTCACAATTACATCAATATACTTGGGCCAATCTTGATGTTTTTCTTTACAAAATACACGCATTAGTCTGTTTAGTTCACAATGACTGCGTTCAACCATATTAGAATTTGGATGGTACATAGGAGTGTATGTTAACTTAATACCTAGGTTAGTCAAAGTATTTACATATTTCTTAGAATGGAACACTGCAGCATTATCGCTTACAAACTTATGTGGAATACCAAAGTGTCTTATATATCCTTCTAAGAGGACTTTCACAATGCTAACAGCTGTACTAGATCTCATTGGATAGGCAAATAAATACCTTGTATTAGCATCCTGCAATGTTAACAAAAACCTTTCTCCTTTTGAGCTTCTAACCAAAGGACCTTGAATATCTAAAAATAAAACAGTTTCACCTCTGTTATAATGTAACTGAAAAGTTCCTTTAGGCGGATGCCTGTTTGGTTTTGTTTTCATACAAATTTCACAGTCTTTAACATAACTCAAAATATCTTTTCTCATACGAGGCCAGTAATAAATTTTCCTCATTCTTCTAAGAACTTTATCACCACCAAAGTGGCCCATGTTATCATGATAATTTCTTAATAATACAGAAATCAAAGATTGAGGTATACCTATCTTCCATGAATTTTCAAAATGAAAATCTCTCATTAACAAAACTCCATTACATAGTTTATAATATTTCTTCCAATTTCTACATTGTCTTGGCAAATTCATATTCAAACCTTCAGAATTGTTTAAATAATTAATGATAGGTTGAAACACTTCATCATTACATTGTTCTTGCACCAGTATTTCTACTGGTATATCCAAAATTTCATTTCTCAAGACCACATTATTGTTAACATGAACCAAAACAGGTTCAGATCCTTCAAAATGTCTTGATAATAGATCTGCGAGATCATTATCAGAACCTCTACAATATTCCACTGTAAATTGGTATTTCTGAAGCTGGAGAGACCATCGCAACAAACGAGGGTTCCAATTCTTTGAGTGATTTAACCAAATAAGACATTTGTGGTCACATACTATTGTGAATTCTCTTCCTAGAAGATATTGGCTACATTTTTCTATACAGAATAATAGACTTAGACACTATAGTTCTGTTATGGTGTAATGCTTCTCATGATTTCTTAATGTACGACTCATGTAACTTATTACCCTTTTTTCACCATCAACAATTTGAAATAAATAACCTTTAACGCCAAGTAAGGAGGCGTCTCCTTGGACATAAAATCTTTGATGAATATCTGGATGGAAAAGTTTAACATCATTTGAAATTGCTTCTTTCAGTAAATCAAAACTTCTTTGTTCTTTCTCTGTCCACACCCACTTCTTGTCTTTTCTTAATAATTCATACAAGGGAGTACATATAACAGCAAAATTTGGAATAAATTTCCTCATCCATGAGAAACTACCAATGATTTTTTGGAGTGTTTTTATATTTTTTGGAGCTGGAAGATCAAGAATAGCTCTTACTCTTTCGAGGTTTACATGAATACCAGTTCTATCAATAATATGACCTAAGTACAGTAATCTTTCTTTACAAAAAAATGTCTTTTTCAAGCGTATAGTCATACCAGATTCTTGCAATTTGCAAAATACTTCTCTTAAATGCTTAAGATGAGCTTCAAATGTACTACTACGAACACATAAATCGTCAACATATATTATTACATTATCAGAGAGTGTATCTCCAAGCACTCTACTCATTGCCATGGTTAAAGCCTGCACACCATTGCAAGTACCAAACACAAGTCTTTTATATTGATATTGTTTCCCCTCAAAAGAGAATGCAGTATATTTTCTTGATTTTTCAGAGAGTAATACCTGATGGAATCCAGCTGACATATCAATCAGAGTAACACAAGGTTTATCCATAAATCCTTGAACTGCATCTTCAATATTTATAGGTCTAATCTGGCTAATCTTCTGATGCTTATTAATATTACGAAAATCTGTACATATGCGTATACTTTTATCTGCCTTAAGTACTACTACAAGAGGATTAAGATATGGGGAATCACACTGTTCAATAATATTCCATTCCAATAACTTATTGATATAATCACGTACAGCTTGTCTGTAGTGATATGGTATAGGATAAGGTTTCGTAACAAGAGGTTCATCTGTATTAAGTTCTATGTCATGGATGTATTTATTACAATGACCTGGTTTATCATCAAATAAACTTCGAAATTCTACTAGTAAATCAAATAATTTCTCCTTTTCATTGTCAGTTAAAATCTCTGCTTGCAAAGTCTTATTCCTTAAATCACTAATACTAGCAACAGTTTCACTCATTTCAGATTTTGTCATTATTCTGAGGCAATCATTTTCTAAATTATTTTCAGATTCAACATAGGTGCATGAAATTGGAATTAACTTAACTAAATGTGAACTTTCTTCTGAATTAAACATCATAGCATTATCTCTGAAGTCAATCTGAGCTTCTATACTATATAAAAAGTCTAAACCTAACAACACATCAACTGATAAATCTTTTACAACAACAAACTGGATTAGAAAATCAATGTTATCCATTTCAAGATTTACACAGAATTTACCTAACACCTTTTGCTTTCTTTTACCAGTATAATCAAGTAAAATTATGTCTCCTACAAGATCAAGTTTAGGACTCTTTACTTCAGACGTTATTTCTCTCCATCTTTTCTCTGATATAAGCGAAATTTCACATCCAGTATCCAATAAACATCTATTCTTTACTCCATTAATGTTCGCAAAAAGAAATGTAGTACATTTTATCTTATTTCTTAAATTCACAGGTAACACCATATTACTTGAGTTATACTGTGCTTCATTTTCCAATATATCCTCGTAAAAATCAATATCTATCGTACATACAGTTTTCAATTGAGCTTCACTCACCTTCGGTTTAGATATTACATTACAAACCTCCTTTACATGAGTTTCAATGTCAGAATTAATTACAGACACAACACCATTGTCTTCATCTATGGTACTATGTGTCGTCGTAACAGTAGACTCGCATCTTAGTTTAAAGGTTGTGATTGCATGAACAAAGGTGCATTCGCTCTAGGCGAAGAATCTACATTTACTGTTTCTGTGTCTTCAGAACAAGATCTCAGTCCACTAATTTGAGAATTTCCTAATACAGGCTCTCTCATAAATCTACTATGACTATTATTACTAACTTGAATATTGTTATACGGTACTGTATTTGTACTACTATTTCGATAACTAGTTCCACTTGCAATTCTCTCATTACCATCATGTCTAATAATGTCATCATTACTAACATCGTAACTATATCTACTTCTTCTACTTATATTTGAATCATTCCCACTTCTATTAGGTAGTCTATAACTTGATTGAGGACGGTTAGGTCTTTGAACCCATGACCTTTGTCTTACATTCCCATTTCGGTTAGACATGTTTTGATCTCTATCAACATTGCCACTATTTTCATTCACATAATTTCTTTGAAAATAATTTCTTATAGGTAGTTTATTCCTAACTGTATCACCTTGTACAATTTTCACTTGTCCCACACCTACAAATCTGCCATCTCTTTTTGTTTCTTGTTCATACCCTGTATATAATGCTTCATGTCTAGCTACAAGCTCAGCTGCTACATTCAAACTTATGTATGGCTGATTTAAAATAGCTTCTTTTACTTTTACAGGTAACTGTTGAGCTACTAGAATTATCTTTTGTTGATCACTCATATCAGGCTGTATTGTGTTTAACAGATTAATCTGAGACCAAAAGTAACTCAAAAGAGACTGTTTTAACTCTTTAGAATACCTTTTACACAAAATATAAGCCAAAAGAGTCGATTTCCATGAAGAACTCTCGAATACATTTAAAAACATAAGCTTAAATTCATCATAACCACATATTTGTGCTTTCTCTTGTAAGTACCAGTTTTTAGCAACTCCTTCTAATAACAATGGAATGTATCTCATGTATTCATTTCTCGACACATTCAACATTTCAAACCTATCTTCCACTTCCTGTAGGAACTGGGAAGCTAAATAATCGGTTCTTGTTGCATTAAACTTAGGAAATCTATCTACATCAGAATATTTTAATATTCCTTGCTTTAATTTTTTTCTGACCTTCTAAGCCTTTGTTCTGAATCACTATCAGAACTATTATACTCTGTTACATTTACTTTACTTAACCTACTATCACGTTTACTTTCAGTGTTTTTGCCATATGGAAATCCTACATTTATATCAGCCTTATCTTTATTTCCTTTCACTTTTGCTTGATATTCAGAACCTGAAGAAATACTTTCAGGATTATATTCCTTTTCAACATAATTTTGTTTTTTTTCTGTACGTAATATGTTCAGATACTTTACTCGGAAAAGATACCTTATTTTCATTCTTAGATTTCGATAAAGAACTTACATCTATTCTGGATTCTCTATCTACGTATGTGTTACAAGGAACATTCATACTAGACGAAATGTTATTTAAACTAAGTTTCAACATGCCTATTTCATTGCTCAAATCTCTTAATTGATATTCCATGCCAACGCATTTCCCTTCTATTACGTCAATTTTATGTGTAATATCAGAAATTTGCTGAACACAGCCTTTTACAGTAGTATCACATTCTGTAATTTTACATTTGGTAGACTGCACACTTTGATTCAAATCTTGAAAAGTATGACCTACTTTTGTATTTAATTCGTTCAATTCTTTAGCAAGATCTTGTAAATGAACATCTAAATTATCTGACATTACTTTTAATTCTTTCGCACTATATTCATTACTCTTAACAAGATCGAACAAACAAGCAAACTTAGCCTGATCTTTATCCATTGCTTTCTTTATTTCAACAAACACAGCTTCGTTTTGCTTTACTTGATTGTCAAAAACTTCTCGTAATTTAATGTTTTGTGCATTGCAATTATCTGCAATCTCATTAATTTTACCTTCTAAATGATTACGTAATTCTAAAACTTGTTGTTTGAACAAACCTGTACATTCTTTCATATTTGCTTTATCGTCGGCTATTTTCTTTTCTATTCTATTTTCCAACGACACAAAATCTTCTTGAAGTAACTCAACTTTTGCATTCAGGTTACATTCAATTCTCACTATTTCACTTTTTACGACATCAATTTCTTGCTTCAACGAGGTTTCAACTTTGCACACACTTGAATTAATTCTTTCTTCAACGTGTTTAGTTTGCTGGATTAACTCCTTACCTTGTTCTCGTAATTGTCCCTGCATCTCGTTGCTCTGCTCTTGTAGTTTTTCGAACATACGAGTTTCCATTTGCTTTAAAAGCTGCTCCATTTCTTTCGCCTTTCCTGACATGATTACTGCACTGCAACGTCTTCGCACACAGCTGGCGAGGAAAAAACTGAATCGCAAAGGTCACGTGGTCGCTACACTGCCAGTCGCTCTCTATCTTAACAGTCCATACGCGCTGAGTAATGCTCGTTCGTTTCGAGTCCCTGTTCGGGCGCCAAACTTTGTATAACCACCCTGCCTGAAGCTATCAAACACATTTCGGGTTATACAAATAAAAAAAATACAGTTGAAGTAAGATATATGTAATAGCTCGCTTTCATACAGCATACACTTACATTTCTGCAAACGTACAAGCAACACCTCGAAGCAACCTTACACGTAGCTGGCTTCGTACCGAACTATTTCCTTCACTTGACACTGGTACAAACGAAACAGGTAACCTCTCGCGCATGCGCGATACACAAAATCCTGTACAACAGGAAATGGTCATAATGTTATTGTTAATGCATATAAGACAAAATCAATGAAGATAAGTCTTACATCTCTCTCTGGTAATTTACAATGCATTATATATATAAACATATTGCGAACGAAACGAGAAAGTATATGTTTAGATCCATTTTTTGCAAACTTAGAACAATATTGGTTTAATAGGGCGCAAATAATAGTTTCACGGGGTGTTACGGCATTCTCTTTTTACAACTTTTTACGACTCCCGCCGCCCCCTAGCTACGCCTCTGAACTTGATAAGACTAAGGAATGCAGGGAATGCGAGGGAAGCGAGCAAAAAACATCTACGAAATTAGCATAACATTTGAAATCGAGGGGGCAATTGCCCCTCTGTGCCTCCTGCAGGTGACCATGGCCGTCAATGTTTACCCCCCTTGACCCCCTAGAACAGATTTCCTTCCAAGGTTGGAGGGGCAATGCTACCCTGCCCCGCTGTGGTTGCGCAACTGATCATCATCAGAGAGAGATAAGGGGGAGGGGATGATCTCACCAGGTGATGTGATTAGTACCACGCCCTAGCCGCCGTTACCACTCAGGGGCTACAAGGGCGCAGAACCTATTATGTAGGAATCGACAAAAATCCCTACCTGCGATTATCTACACCGAGGATCGAATCCTGGTTTCACGAGTGTCTATTCTGATGGAGTGGTTAAGGAAGCTCGCTAAAAAATATCATTGTGATTAACAGATTTTATCAATTCATCCTCATAGACGCGATTTACCTTGAAGAGAAAAAAAAGAGACAAAAATATAAATTATAACAATATGTTAGAATGACGGACATTCCACACACACATTCTCGTATATGACTATAGAAATTTGGATTCAGGTATGCATGAGTAAACATAGAACGTTGGTGTGAATTCATTACATATTATGATAAAAGATGGCGCTCTATAGCATTTTTATATTAGAACAAAGTTTTACATCAGTGGCCGGGCCTCCCCATGGCGCAGCGGTAGCGTCATTGCCTTGTAATCAAGGGGTCCCGGGTTCGATACCCGGTGGAGGCACAAGTGGTTCGGATCCCACTTTAAACTGTAGGTCCAGTCCCGATTAGCCTTACTGTGCATAAAGTGGACTTAAAACATCAAACCAAACGTACATCAGTGGCCTTTAAATTTTAAATACTTTCAAAAATATATACCCGACTTAAAAAGCATAAACATTTTTAAAGATTACTACCTTATTCGCTTTTCAAAACAGGACGAAATTTTAATTATAACAAAGTTCTCGCTGTAAAAAGAGTGAGACTGCCTTATAATATAGAAACCCAAGAAATCTTACGGCATGGGTAACTAATGTCTTTCTCCTTTTTCTGTTAGGTACTGTAACTGGTAACTTTTTTGGGAAGGGACCAAAGGGTTCCTTCAGATTAATCAATATAACTAATAATAATAATAATAGTGGATATAATCAGTGGCGTAGTTGTAAAATAAATAGTACTGGGGCGCTTTAAAATCTGAATCACAATGACATAAGACACTATAGCTCTTGTCTAGTCTTACGGTTGCCGACCTAACATGATGGCAAGGGAAGTGGAGGGGGGAGGAAACGCCGCAGACCAAGCAGACAACACCGCTGGCGCCGAGAGTTACGACGTCGCGGGAGGAGGTGCATCGCGCATCTCGTTCTGCAGTCTGTTGTTTTTCTTACCGCGCTGGATTGGTCGCTGACAAAATGGTATTTTTTATTATAATTATTATTACAATTATTATTGTCATCAACCAGGACGTCGACCTGGTGGGCCCTGGCACGACTATACCACTGAATACAAGAATACAATACATAATACAAAATGTTATAATGATGGTGATTGTCGGTGGAAAATCATTAGAAATAGATCTAGATCATAATAAAAATTCAGTTCAATATCGCGGACACTTCTGGGTTGTAATGATTCCATTTGAATGTTAATGGGAGCGTCACAACCCATTGTTCGTGACTGCATTGATTTCACAATTTCACCATTTTGCTATTGTCCGCGGATTATAAAATCAAAATTGACGTATGCTGTTTTATACGATCTTTTGCACAGAGTGAATTTTATTTTCTGAAACACAATATGTTGAAGTTATTTAATAACTTTATTGAAGGCTAACATAACATAAAATGATTGCGGAGAGATTTTTTTTTAAAAGTTTTGGTTCGAAGACCAAACCACCCCTCGCAAGCGGTTTGAAAGATGGTCATTTGTGAGAAACATAACACAAGTTGTTTTCCGCCTGTGAAGTTGATTGATTGAGTTGGTGATTTAATGTCCACTTGATGCATAGTAAGGGTAATCGGGACGGGACCTACAGTTTAAAGTTGGATCCGAACCACTATCGGACCTCTTGATTACAAGGTAAGGCCGCCGCCACTGCGCCAGCGGGGAGGCTCCACCACCTGGGAAGTTGATCGTTAAGTAGGCAGTGTGTTTATTTTTCACTATTTTGTTAAAAATTGTATCAAACAGGAAATACAAAGATCATGGACTAATATTTGGCGATATGATACAAAACTGAATGCTGGCTGCAACATCTAATTTGAAGTGAAAGGTAATCTTTCCAATTTCCTGTTCCAGTTATTTATCACAAAAGAAAGTTTGTTCTAAGTTCAGTTTCTTCTCAGAAGGCTAATCGGGACTGGATCCAGAGTTTAAAGTGGCTTCCGAGCTATCATGTGCGTACACCGGGGATCAGACTCGTGACCGATTACAAGGTGACAGCATTTACAACTGCGCCATCGGGGAGGCTCATACAAAGATATAATGCAAGAGGGCGATGAATGGGATTGTTACAATCCAGACGTATGCATGACTGTACGTACAGCAGACGGCAAAGGTAATAGTGGGCAAACTTTCCATCGTCATGTTTCGTTCGTGCAGACGGCCAACATATAATAGAAGTGGAATGGGTGGACCATGCAACGTCCACCTTAGCGTTACCTGCTTGTTGGCTTTAGTTAACCTCGGCTTTAAGATCAGGAATCCCTCGGGGCTTGAGATTCCTCGGCTCAGAGTTCGGGTTACCCAGTGTCCTCAATTCGGTGCTCTTGTGTCGAAGGAACTCGATCCAATTACAGTCCTTGACCGAGATTTTATGAGGAATGGGCGGTTGACCTCTGTGACAAATTATGTTGGCTGGCCGGTAACACACCACTTATCAATAAGGAATTGCAAAAAGCATCATTCTTACCTTGTCGTTCAGAAGCTGACGTATCCCAGGATGAACTTGGTGCGTAAAAGGTCGATGAAAACACTGGATATGAAGTCCAATCTTTTAATTACCGGCGTCAGAATTCCGCATACAACCCAGATCTTAACACCACAACCACACAAAAGCACCGCGCCACCGTACTTCACTCCTCTCATACAGTCTTTTGTCGCCCTGAAGTCGTTACAAGAACTCTTGTCTTTACCTGAGAAATATTCCATAATGAAACACAGATTAAAAGTGGATAACATACTTTGGCCAGGTGCGTACGTGCAATGAATGTGACCTTGACGGCCACAATTTTGCGAATGCACTTTGAGGAGGCCTCAAGTGAATCGAGTGAAAAGTGGTCCTGTTCATTTGACATCTTAAACGGCCCCTGTGTTATCCCATCCTACAGTGCTTCCAGTTATCGAGAAGACCCCAGAACACGAGTACAACCCTAAGAGAATAGGTAGACGACCTTCCCTCCAACCCCCACTTCACAGATGAAAAATCAGCGGAATCAGTGGAACCATGAAGGGAAGAGAGAGCCTCCTTTCTGTTTCGTCCCCCCCCCTCCCGCGTGTGTGCCATTGGAAAATACATTATTGTTAAATTTCTTCTTTTTTAAAGGTACGTGTTTGCCATCCCCACTTTTGACTAATTTGGGCTGCATATAATATAAATATGAGATATTACCCGCCCTCCCTCTTCACTGGATGCTCTGTACAAATATCTTATTAATGTTGTTAAAAATGCATGCTTGCGTTGTCTAGTTAGGCTGGTATGTAGCTATTCTGTTGAGCAGGAAGAGGGGCTAGTGCCCATTATCGGCCCTCCATTGGCGACGCCTTTGTGTAAAATCGTGAAACGTATCTCATTTCTAAGCTAATTCTTTAAGGTAAAACCTTAGACTCGAAGATATTCACACAAGTTGAAAAGCAATCCATTGTAAGTAAACAAAATAATGATACGGTTGAAAAATTCGCAACTTCTGTGAAGAAAATTAGCCTGTAAGGTGCAATATTTACCCTACAATAATGATTCTTATCTCACCATAAAGGCAATTTTATTGGTAATAATTTATCCGAGAATACCATCTTTCGAATTTGCGATACGAAGGAAAATATTGGCTCATGGCGCATGTAGGAAAATTTGGTGGCGGCCATATTTGAAAATATTGTGGCGGCCATATTGGGAAACCCGTCACTCTGGACGTAAACCAAATCGTAAGGTTTGGAAATTGCTTTAAAATGGCTGTTCGTCTTGTCCCCCCCCCAAATCGTGGAAAACAGAAGAAACGCCTTTGTAAGATGAGCTGGATTGTAGGAGAAAGGGTAGAAATTGATAATACATCATTCCCTAGTGCACATTTGTTATTTTTTGCTTCGAGTGTTAACGACTTTTCCT
This sequence comes from Lepisma saccharinum, assembly GCF_977018435.1. NCBI lineage: Eukaryota > Metazoa > Arthropoda > Insecta > Zygentoma > Lepismatidae > Lepisma > Lepisma saccharinum. Next base: position 189,370,445 of record NC_139230.1, on the reverse strand, counting down.
TGTGACAAAAACTCTCTTATTTTGGGGATGACGATCTTAAACGTAAGAGCCCATCCTGAACAAACTGCGATAAGATTCCCTTCCTCCTTCTATTTTCCCTTCCTTGCACTTCCCTTGGATTGAGAGAAATAGTTTGGCCTGATTATACTCATGATAATACAGAAATTGCACCTAGTATCTGCCAGAGTTTACTTGGGATAATAAGACAAGTGGTTAATCTTCTTCATCAGAAATTAAACAGTCATTTCTAGAGCTAAACAAAGTCACTTGAAACCCCTTCTAAATCAGAATATGAGTCCTCACACAACAAATTATCCCAATCAAGGTATCACTATCTTTTAATTTTGCTGTAGGTTTAACTTTCCCATAAGCACCCAAATGTGAACCGTCTTCCACGTAGTTCCTTGACTGCATTCTTGCAATTCTCTGTTATAAATATTAATAATTGTAGTAATTGGCAACTCTGTTCATATCACTTCTTACAACTATTAACATTCTAAATTTCATAATTTTCTTTTCTTTTCAATTTTTATTATTAATTGCTACTGTTATTTCATTTATTGTTCTAGTTGATTTCACACATGTACATACATGTACTAAAGATGAAAGTGACAAACAATAGAGATCTACATATGTCCATTAGTTTTAATCATTTTTCCTTCCTCTTATTTTTATTCAATTTATATTTAATATTCAGTGTTCATTAAACTTACATGTAATCAGGGTATATTCAAATATTCCATTTTTACTTTACTTTTACCCAAACAAGGGTTTGTTGTAAGAGCGGCCCTTGAGGCCGAAACAAGCCCGCTCTATTGAAGACGATTTTATTATTATTATTATTATTAACGTGGCTTTGGGGTCTGGATTCGCAGAATCAAAGCTTCAATATCTTATAATTTAGTTACAGTGGAGTCATTCCATGCCAAATCAACACAGCCCCCAACCTGACCATCTCCGATTTTCATGAAATTTGGGGAGTTGAAACTATGCATGGAACTTAGTAACTATGAAAATTTTTGGTCTCGTGCGTCTTGTAATTGTTAAATTATTTAAGGTCAAAGTTAGCCAATGAAGAACACTGGATACTCTGCCCGTTCGCCTCCTTCAAACAGTAACTTTCATATCGGGCTTATATATTACATATTGCCTGCAATGTGTTACCATTAAGATGGCAGATTCAAACCAGTCCTGAAATTTGTCTAAATGATAAACTGTAAATGTTATTATTTTTTATGCCTCAGGATATTAATTGCAATTAAATTGATACTCCATAATTCATATTGTAATGCTCATGTTATGTGTAAAACCATAAGAATGTATCGTAATGTTAAATTACATATAATGATATAATCGTAATTTTTTGTTAACTAATATGTTAAGTGTTGTTAATTGTTATAATGTAATGTGATTAATGGAAATATTTGATTTAGTAACATACACAAAAGTGGAAATAGCCTGAAACAACAGTTTTAAACTAATTTAATGTTGATGACTTGCAAGTGACGTAAGCTATATTACATTCGGCTGAGCAGCCAATCAGAAGCCGTGAACAGAGCATGAGAGTGCATGTGTTTTATCAGCTGTTAGTCGAAGCCGCCATTTTGTGGATACATCTCGACAACGATAAGATTTCTGCACCGGAAGTTCGCTGGGGTTGCATTTTGGTTCCCATTTAGGTGTTTTATGTGCGAGAGAGCGGAGACGAGAGCTGTGAACGATACAGTTCACTTGGCAAACGATCAAAGCCTTTTGAACGCACCTTGAAGCTTATTTATTGATATATTGCCACTTGCAAAATGGATTTCACTGTCCGTGACGAATCCGACCAAGTGTACCAGATTTGCACTGGAAATTCGCTAGGTTTGCACTTCCGCTAATCAGTTTTTTGGTTCCTGTTTTGTGTGTGACAAAGTGAGTGAAAGAAATGTATAAGCTACAGTTCATTTGGAAAGCGATCGAAGTTAATTGCTCGCACTTTGAGGCTTATGTATTGTTATATTGCATGTTGTAGAATGGAGCACTAAGTTCCTACGAGATGACGGGATGACGTCATGAGTCCACGTTGAACATGGACACAAGTAATGCACTGGGAGCAGAGATGTGCGTCTACGCGTACACAATGATTGCCTACATTCTACGTGTAGACAACGTAGACTATGTAATCTATTTAATCTACGTAATCAACGTAGACAACATGGCGCCCAGTGTTCTCCGTGCAAGGCACGCGCATTATTCTAGAAGCAGCAACCAGCATCAGCAGGTGGGCATAGAGAGCGTTAAGTATTCCAATGTCCAGAAATAAGTGTTTTAAGTATTTATGTACGTTCAACCAATTCACTACGTATTAATTGAACTGCAAAATAAACTTGTCGCAAAATAAACCCAAAAAATGCTATGTTCGGAGAATAACAAGACTTGTTTAACTTCTATTTCCACCATTTCACACGTGGAAAAATTTGCTTTAAAAAGACACATGCACTTTCTTATGCAGAAATAAGACAAAAAAAACTATTTTTAGAGTTCCCTTTTGTCAGTGTCAAAACTAATGTCAGTTTTCACTATGGCTGTCATTTGTTTTTCTTCCGGTAGTCCCTTATCCACTTTTCGATAACTTTGATAACGTCGGATGGTCTTAAGTTGGTTATAGGCCCAGATTCCAGAGATTATCGACATGTTTGAAGAAAAAATACTTTCTCTTTCAAAGAACATTGGGATTTCCTTCTTCCCTGTTGTTTGCATTGTCTACAGTAGACTATGCAAACTATAAGCCAATGTAATCTTCCAGTAGATTACGCGTAGATAACGCATGTAGACGTAAACTTATAGTCTACGGCACATCACTGACTTGGATTTAACTGGAACAAAGTCATATGTTCCTATTTCGGCTGCAGGAACAAGAATGCAATTAACAGAATATGGGTGATGTAACAGTTCTTTCTGAGTTGCAATATTCGCGAATGAAGAGTCTCTCTTGTGAAATTGCATTCCTGATGTATGTTTTCATCCGTTTGAGGCATGGAAAGCTTCTTTCCATGGACGTTTAAAATTCACATTGTAGCACTTAGCGGATTTCTTTACTTCTTTACTAGCACTGATTGCTTGTGATTCGATATGGCGCTCACAATGTAAAACATCCTTCTTATCCTCATCTTTCCAATGAAAAAAATGAGGTTTCTAACAAGACACACACTAAACTATCAGCGGGATTCATTTATATCTCTCTTTGAACTAGACGAAAGGAACCGACACGGGTAACAATACGCACTCAGTTTCAACTCCTCAAAGGTGAAGTGCAGAAGACGAATTTGCCTCCCGTTAGCTCTTAAGTTGCGGAGCCCTAGCTCAAGAAAGATGTCACTGTTGTCATGGCAACCAACGTAACACAGCTAATTTGGTGTGCAGGGATATGGCTCTTCCAGCTAGAGCTCTGCACTTGGGGATGATTCTCTGCGATAAAGTGCTGTTGTTGGGTGCGCGCGCCGGTCAACAGACTCCAAGGCGCAGATACGTTCATACGTGATAAGGATAATCCAATAAAACATTTTCTACATTCACTTGAATAGCAGCCACTCTTGCACGTCCAGGCGCCAGAACATCGTTAGTCTGCAACAATGGAGTTCAGTGTGTACTACGTGGAAGTGAGATTGACATTTGGATGTCTTTAGAAAGGGTCACCCCTTACAACCCTTCCACGCGGAAGACCCGGGTACGATTCAGTTGGGTATTTTTAAAGATAATGGGAAGTCGGTTGCAACACTGAGCGGTAAAGGCGGTGGGAGCGTGGCGCTGATCACATTACCTCTTCAAAATGCTGGCTGTGTGTGTGTGTCCCCCTGGCAAGTTTCAATGTGCAGGAAATAAAAAAATAATAATGCATTTACCTACGCTAACCTCATAGAAACGGTCACTAGGCAATCAACGAGGATCGTGTGAATGAATAAATAACAATAATAATTATAATCCTTTTTAAATATGGATTTCAATTTTTTGCTTACTTAAATATTCAACCTGAATATCGGAGAAATAATATTAATTATGACTTTCTGTTTACAAGAAATCAATATACAGGGTTTTTCAAAATGAAATAGCAGATTACAGATTTGTATTGTAGATCACGATAAAAGATACAAACTAGTGCCATGCATCACAAGCGAGTGTAATCAACGTTTTATGCACTCAATATGGTCATCGTGAGTCTTGCGACAAACGTCGCAAGAATAATTCATTCAGTTCCACAGAACTCTTCAACTTTTCTACCATCGTGGACTCCACAGCCGCAACAATTAGACGCTGTAGCTCAATGAAAATTTGCAGGTAGAGGTGGGAAGTAAACAGTGTCTTTCCATACCACGATAGATAAGTGACGCAGGGTTTATGTCGGGAGACCTGAGCGGCGGCCAGAGATTCACAAGTTCACGTGCCCACCTCTACCAATCCAACATCCCAGAACGTAGAAGAACATCCCCTTGGAAGTCGGCACATTGAGTTCACCACCGTACGGGATAAAATGTAAATTCTATCTGGGTTATGAAAACTTTGATTTTTACTTTCTCCGGTGACGAATAGCACATGTTAGCATCTTTTACAAGTGTTCACGATAGAGATTTGTAATCTGTTCCTGCTTTTTGAATAACCCTCTACTTATCAAGTCGTCTGGTAGCAGTGTCATCTATAAGTACTTTTTGTTTTACATTATAGGAAATAATGCCGAGTCGGCTAAGTGGTCTACTTTCGATGGAGCAATCCAAGAACCCGGGATCAAATCCCGGCTTGAGCATGGATGTTATCTGTGATTGCCCCTTCATCAATTTCTTCTAATCATCACGCATCCACATCGTCACGATTAGTCAAAATGTTATGAAAAGCAACGCGAAACAATACAAATATCTCATCTTGGTAAAAGTAAGGTAATTACTTTTTAAAGTAACGGTAGCTATGAATTACTTTTTCAAATGACCGATAACTGTAACCGATATACAGTATTTTGGGATGAGGTATATCTGACACTCAGTTACTCTTAAATGGTAACTTTCCAAACACTATCATTTCTCTTAACCAACGAAACTACAGACTACATTTTGAAATATAATTTCTATTGCTAAAGTTCTTTGCATGTTTCCTGATGAATCGGTATAATAATACTAGGGACGTTCAATATATAAGTTTCCCTGTGCTATAAAATATTGTATAAAGCAATGCCATTAAAAAGAAGCACATTGTTGACAAGCGCCATCCTTCGTCAACAAGGAACAACAATAGATTCCTTATCAGGCGTGAAGGCGCATGCGCTCAAGGGCGAAAAGTAAATGCTTGTTCGGAAAACACGGCTCGCGTCATAAGGAGTTCAGAAGCATGGATGATAAGGGTGTTCTGCTGATGGACTTTTTGGAGCGAGGAAGAACAATTAATGCTAACCGTTATTGTCAAACATTGGATAAACTGAAAAACGCAATTCGACATAAGCGACCAGGTCTCCTGTCAGCTGGTGTCATTCTTCTTGACGATAACGCTCGCCCCCACTCAGCAGTGCAAACAATAAACAAAATTGAAGAATTGGGGTGGGAACGGCTGCCCCACCCTCCATACAGCCCCGATTTAGCGCAAAGTGATTTCCATCTTTTCCCGGTGTTAAAGTCTGAATTGCAAGGTAACCGTTTCGAAACAGATGAAGAAGTGAAGCGTAATGTGAGAATAGTGCTCAATAGCCAGAGCCCTGATTTTCCTGCAAAGGGTATGGACAAATTGGTGCAAGGGGGGAAAAATGCCTGAATCTCTATGGGGATTATGTGGAGAAGTGAGGAACGATCCTCCTACACATGTATGTATAGTTTTCTAATGTAACTTAATTTTTTTTTTTTTTACAGCATACGGAAACTTATATATTGAACGACCCACGTATGAAGTCCGGCCGAAATTCGTCATCCTTGGAATATACATACATACACACATACACACACCCCCCCCCCACACACACACACACACACACATATATATATATATATATATATATATAGTGTGTGTGTGTGTGTTCCAAGGATGACGATCATCGACCGCCGGATATTATATTATTATATCGATGCATCAGGAAACATGCATATAACTTCATTAGAAATATATTTCTAAATGTAGTTTGTAGTTTCGTTGGGTAAGAGAAATGATAGTGTTTGGAAAGTTACCATTTAAGAGTAACTGAGTGTCAGATATACCTCATCCCAAAATACTGTATATCGGTTACAGTTACTCATTTGAAAAAGTAACCCATTACTTTAAAAAGTAATTACGTTACTTTTACGAAGATGAGATATTTGCATTGTTTCGCGTTGCTTCTCATCACATTTTAACTAATCGTGAAGATGTGGATGAGTGATGATTAGATGAAATTGATGAAGGGGCAATCACAGATAACATCCATGTTCAAGCCGGGATTTGATCCCGGGTACTTGGATTGCTGGATCGAAAGTAGACGACTTAACCGACTCTGCTGTATTTCCTATAATGTAAAACAAAAAATACTTATAGATGATACTGCTACCAGACGACTTGATAAGTACAGGGTTATTCAGAAAGCAGGAGCAGATTACAAATCTCTATCGTGAACACTTGTAAAAGATGCTAACATGTACTATTCTTCACCGGAAAAAGTAAAGATCAAAGTTTTCATAACCCAGGTAGAATTTACATTTGATCCTGTACGGTGGTCATTGCAATGTGCCGACTTCACACCTAGTTAAATGCAGAGGCTGTAAAGGGGAACTCGGCACACAGGCCAAATAGGACAATATCCAACCCCATGGAGGATTATACTGCTTGTTGGTGTAGGCACCAGAGCCTCGTTAGTCTGCAAAATGCGGACCAGGGTGTACTTACTACGAGGAAGAGGTTGACGATTAGGTGCCTTCCGCAAAGGACACTCCTTGCTCCCCAGACACGGAATCGAACTCGGATCCTTCGGCAAGTAGGTCGTCTGTGTATGTACAGTGGCATCAATGAGTATTACGGTGCAAATTATCAAAAACTATTTTCATTACCTCATTTTTCTCTCACATCCTATGTTTTAAGCGATGGATTTTTATGTATGCTGGTGCAGAAGTTGTCAGCAGCTTGTTTTGAGTTTTCTTTCAATTCTTGAAGCTCTTATTGGGTCAAAGAGTGTACGAATTGGTGATGGACAATTTCCACGGTAATACTCATGGATCCCATTGTACCACTGAACACGCTCGGCAACGAGGTGTAGGCTATACGTTTGACTAATAGAATGCACAGAATAATGTTTCACGCTACGTTGATGGAATCCAGGACGACTCCTGTTAGGTTAATTAGTAGAGAATACTTTTCGCAGCAAGGTAATATTCATTATACATTTGTATTTGCGTTTATTAGAAACGATTCAAGAACGAAGAGCTTCATAGGACAACGTTAATCATAGTATTCCTTCTCCCTTGAAAAAATCAGTATTTGTTTAATGTGTTCAATAAAATTATTAAATTCTCCACATATTTAACATATAATAATAATAAGGAAAATAATAATCATGACATTGAGGGAAATGAAAGATTTGTAATTAGACGCGTGCTCAGTTATTTGTATTGACAAGGTAGTACGGTTAGTATATTTTTATATACCTGCAACCTTCACTTTCAAACCTGTAATGACAGCAAGTAACACATACCAATTACATATCAACTACAGTTTTAATATAACATGTCTATAATAATCACTTGAAAGGCATAAAAACATTCAACTCATCCCCTCTCCAAATTGCCATATAAGTGGTAGCATCTTTTTAGCCCGCCCTGTATTCTACGAGTTGTCGCGAGTTGCGACCGCCATTTTGTAGATTAAGAACCTTGTTTGGCACTTCAAATGGCATTGGGGTAAATTTCTAACCTTAAATTGCTCCATGATTTTGCAATTACTTATCACGCTTAAATCTTTTTACATGAGATAACATCCGGTGAACGCACATAGCGGTACGGATCCCGCTTTAAACTGTAGGTCCAGTACCAATTAACCTTTCTGTGCATATAGTGGACTTAAAACACCAAATCAATCAATCAATGTAGGTCCAGTCGCAATTAGACTTTCTGTGAGGACTTAAAAATAAACTCAAACAAACAAGAAATAACCACGGTTATGCAATCAGAAATAAGGTTTTGGTGCTGATTACGGTTTGACGCCCCTGAGGGCGTCCGAGGCAGCCGCCCGGGACACTGGTCCTTAAGCCGCCCCTCAGGGACGGCGCCAGGGGTGGGCAAGGGTGGGCAAGCGCCCACCCAAAAATTCCTGTGCCCACCCGATTGCCCACCCAATCAAATTCAATAAGTACATATACTTGGAGGTATATGAATAATTCGAAAAATAAGTGTATTCTGGTGTTCATAACACGTATATTTTACTTGTGAATATTATCTATGTTAGAAATATTCACATATTATCAACCCATAAAAAGCCAATTTTGTCATTAGAAAGTGAAAGTAATTACTAGAGCTATTGAAACAAAAACTGTGATCAAATGAATACTTCCATGATTAAAAGCAGTTAGTAGGCTTAGGAGGCTCAAATTTATGCAGGGTATGATCAAGATTAGATCAGAATTTAGGTTGAACTTGAGGACTGCAGCTCCGAGCCTCCACATACGTACATAGATCCCGGCCTGGGCATGGTTAAAATAATCTCCAAATAAACAAATAAAAACATCATCTTAGCGTTACTTCCTCCAGCAACAAAATACATTATCTTGACTTTTTAATTATTATTATTAGAATAATTTAATCAAGAAGACTTAGATGGGCAGACCATGTGACACGAATGGCAGAGGAAAAAATAGTTTACAGGATTCTTGTTGGGAAACCTGATGGTAGGAGACCAGTAGGAAGGCCAAGACGAGGATGGAGGGATAACGTTGACATGGACCTAAAAGAAATCGGCAAGGATTGAAAAGATTGGATTGCTCTTGCCCCGAATAGGGACAGATGGAAGGCTTCTGTTGCTGAAGCCATAAACCTTTGGGTTTATGTATTCCAGAGAGTATAATATAGTTTTAATTAGCTCTGCACTAAAATTCCAGAAGTGTCCCTTTTGTATTTCATTACAATTTTTAATACTTGTTATCTTCAAATATCAATATGGTATGCGAAATATCAACTTTATATTCATTATACTAATAAGAAGGAATCACAATGATCACTACAATACTGCAGTGAATAAATTTTAATAAACCAGTTATGTATGGAAAAAGCTACAGAATTATGCAATTGCTAATGAGTGGCTTATTCTATTTAGAAATCCTCGTCCCGCACATAAATTTTGCCCAATGAATCAGCCGAAAATGTCAACAGAATCTGTAGATGCAGCTGAAGTAAAGAAAAGAAAGTTATGTCACGAAGTATCCATAAGGCGATTTTATTAGTTTGTTTTTAAATCCACTTTTATGCTCAGATAGGCTAACCGGGACTAAACCTACAGTTTAACGTGGAACTAGTGTTGCCCACGAGACGAGATTTTGGCCTGTCTCGTCTCGTGGAAATGCTGTGAAATGCTGTCTCGTCTCGAAAATATTCGTTTGTCAAAGGGACACATGATCAATCTCGTCTCGTCTCGAATTTTTAAAAGCCTGTCCCGTCTCGTCCCGTGGGCAACATTACGTGGAACCAATGTGCATTGTGCTTCCACCAGAGGAGGGGGAGTCGAACACAGGACCTCTTCATTATATTGCGACAGCGTTATGCCTTTGGAGAAAAATATACAGAAAGAACTCGCACAAAACGTGGCATTTTATCACCATAGAAGATGCGTCAATTTTAAGATGGTGATTGCCTGATACAAATATTTGAGACTTTCGGAAAATAACATCATTGTTCACGGAATTAGCTGCCTTGATCCACTAATGGAACGCTGTGCAATTAAAACTACCATCTTAACTTTCTAAGAGCTATGAACTAATGCAACTCCATTTTTGGAAAAGTAAGTTGTGGTTCATTTGTTATATTTAACCTTTAAACAGCCGAGCCGGTTTACGAAAGTAACCCCTCTCTAGCCGCTGCATTTGCGCGCGATTTTTAAATTTTTACACTTATTTCAGGAAAACGTTATATCTCTGAGACTATTTGAGCAATCTACTTCGGATAACTTTTGTTTGAAAGCAAAAACATCGGAGCACGCGACCGTGTACAATTCAGATAGCCCAAGTGAGAAAAACGGAGTTGGGAGGTGCCAAGTCCCCAAATTTCAATGAAAAAAATCTGGCGTTCGCCCCCTCTTCTCCCCTTATTTTAGGAAAAGGGCGCAAACTTTTGCATTGTTTTTAAAGAGTAGACCTCTTGCAACAAAGTGAAACTTGTTTTAAGTCCCTAGTTCTCAGACAGGCTGAAATATGATGCAATATGTACAATTTGCATTTTAGCTAAAAATAGCTAATTTGCATATTAGGGAAAGGGGGAGGGGGTGGGTTTTCTTCCTCATGACATTTCAAAGTCTTATCTCAACATCTGTCAGCGTTTACAACCTCACATACAATTATGAAAGTCCTAAAAGCACGTGAATGTTGTAATCGGCACCATGGGTCATATATGACCCATTGGCTGTTTAAAGGTTAAAGTCATTTTTCTGCTAATTTTGATAATGACGACGATAAGTTTCAATGTTGATTAGATTAAAGTAACGAAGGGGCGAAAACAAACACAAGCTGACACTCAAAATACAAACCCTCATAAATTATTACTTTGACAGTGGTTCCAGGCGCCAGGGACTCGTTGCCCTGAAAGAATAAAGTCTCCAGGGTATGCTGCACAGGATAGAGGTTGACATTCTAGTGTGTTCGAAATGGTCACGCCATGCAACCCAAGTCATTATGAAAAATATATGAATTATTACTGGCACGGTGATCAACTTCGATGAATTCCTTGTGTCCTAAATCATTTTGATACCTCAAAAAATATGTTCATGTAACCAACCATATGTGTATTGCTTCTCCCGCATTAGTAACATGACAGTTCAGAAAATGAATAGCAACTTAGCTAATAATCTCTTCAATTCTGAACAGAATTTTCAATCTTACTTGTTTGTGAGTGATATTCTGTCAAAATAGCCTTTCATTACCCTAGGAATACTTCATGGACAATGAACAAAGAATTTGATTTCCGTGAGTGTTCTAAATCATTCCTAATAAGACGTTCATTTTAATCCAAACATTCAGTGGCAGCGATTAGGACCGGGAAGTGGGGGATGCAGTACTCCCCGCCACATTTTGCCACCTCACTAGGGCATTTTTTATGCTAAGCCTTTTCTACCAAGAAAAAGTATATTGTCCCTGCCCCTCAAATGTTGGCACCCAATCGCAGCTACTACTAACATTCAGATAAATTTCTCAGGTGTACAAACCTTGTAAGCTAAGAAAAGTTACCCCGAAGGAGTAAGAAAACTCAGTCAAAAACTCGTACGATGAAAATACTATGCTCAGGAACATGCATTTAAATTACGAGAAACTTCACGATTGTCTACCATCGCACTTTCTATCATTGTCGCCGAATATATAAAATCAAGTATGTGCCTTGTATTTGCAACACAAGCTTAAACCTAATTCACATTTATTTCACTGTATTAACATGCATGAAAGAATGTGATTTGGGGTATGGCTGCGCATGGGTAAACACTTCCTTGAAATAATTGTGTCCATCAGAGACAAAGTGAAAGGAAATGGAACAAGATGCGAGAATATATTACAAAACAATAAAGAGGAAAACAAGAAAAGGAAAGGGAAAAGAAGTAAAAGGAAAATCGGGAGTGTAAGAGAGAGAGGGATACATACGTCTTGCATACACATACGCGTATATACTATATATGGTCTTACATTTATACTGCCCACCCTAATCTATCAACAATAAGCTTCTGCCACCCGGTCGAAAATTTCTGGCGCCGCCCCTGCCGCCCCTTCACACATAACATATGAGTGTAGAATTTTGAATTCAAGTATGCATGACTTTCAATACTGAGAGCACTGATGTGAAATGATTACATATTAAGATAAGAGATGGCGCAGTATTTCATTGTTTAATTACAATGTAGGTTCTCCATACTTAGCTTATAAATTTAAAATATTTTCAAAGATTTAAATTCGAATTACAAAGCAAAGAAACTTTTAGACATTACGACATCATTAGTTTTTCCAAACAGAAGAAAAATCATTGTACTATAGGATTGTCAATGTAGGAATACTAATGGCCTGTTATAAGAAAGAGCCCCAAGAAATCTTTTGACAAGCTAAACATAAATTCTACCATTTCCATATATGTGATATTTTGAACGTCTTATATAACTGAGGTTCACCCCTAGATACTCGCTTCGGCGGTACATATATTAAAATTGGAACGATATAGAGAAGAGCAGCATGACTCCTGCGCAAGGATGACATATAAAACGCTCACCACAAATTCTGCAAACACTGCCACGTCACAAGCAAAACAAAAGATGGGAACAGCGAATCCCTACAGACAAACGTATCGAATGCCACGTCGATGGAAACAATAGATTTGTTGCACTTAATTTTCCGTGCAATTAACCCAAGGGATAGGAAATCGACCTCAAATAACCAAAATTATAAAAAGAATAACCGTCTCCACAACGTGCTGTTTCTTTTAGTATGATACCAGTGGAAGAAAAAAAAGACTGTCAGCAAATCTGCGGTTCAGGTTTACATGCATAGTGTTACAGCAAATTGTCCATCGATTTCTTGTTTGTTCTATGCTTTGTTAGGGAATGAAATTGCACTGACATTAGAACAGACGTCCTATTTTGTTTATCGGCAATTTTTTTTCAATTTTTCGACCTTATACGGAATGAACGAACATGACGAAGGACACTTTGACCAATATTAGCTGTATGTACAGTCACGGACATTTCTGGATTGTAGCAATGCCATTAACTTTCAACGGAAACTTGCATTTCGTGAAACTGAAGTGATCCCCAACTGAGGCTACTTTGAGTGTCACTAAGCGGAACATTGCTCCAGAGATTTGCTTCATGAACTGTTTTCATTACAAACTGTGAATATCGAGTAGTAATTTTGTGTGGGAGGGAAATAATGATAATGAGCAAGGACAGTGTCGCCTGCACAGTTCATTGCAGAGCACCATGAAGATATATACGGAGTGTAGACGTCGACGTCGGTCATAGTAATCAGCACCACGCTCCGGTAGCTTTGACCCTCTAGGTACATACTTGACCGGAATCGAACACGTGTCTCTTGCGTGTCATTCAAACTTCCTACAGAGCATTCAGGAGACCAGATTTGAGTCCAGCTCGAATCTACATTTCCCCCTAAGGTTCTACAATGGTAGATTTCTTCTGTATGCCATAGACGCCATAGACAGAGGAAAAAATTGTAAGACCAAGTTGTTTCTGCTCCGCAAATAATGTGAGAATTTAATGAGTTTACACATTTTTAGCCTGAAATATTATGACTAGATAACGCAGTAAGTGATAAACTAAAGCTATAACTATAAAAGGGAAACTAACGAACATATATAATGATTTTATGCTAAAATTTGTAAGTGAACCAAATGTAAACAAACGAATTACAAGTGAATGGCAATTTACCGTGTGCAATTACTTTATATATCGATATAAGAGCCAACGTAGGAACTGCTTGAAAATAAGTACATTTTCTGCATGTTTAAATCCTGTGTCAAGGCAGGAAACCCTTTTCAAAATACGGTGTACTTAAGTATTGTTGTAACTGTATCATACCAAATGTGTCCAACTAAAGGAGAATGACTTGGAATTAATTAAATCAACAAATGAAGTCAATTAAAGAACAAATTATTTGGAATACACTAGAGAAGTTCAAAAATTGATTGATTGAATTTTTGTTTAAGTCCCCTTTATGTACAGAAAGTCTTAAGGGACTGGATCTACAGTTTAAAGTGGGATCCGAACCACTATGTGCCTCCACCGGGTGTAGACGTTTAATGAGGAAAATCATTTTGCATGTATAACCGTGCCCATGAGTTTCATAAGAAATCGTGTGCTCGGGGACTTCGCAATGGCGTAGAGATAGCATCGTCTCCTTGTAATCAAGGGGTCCCTAGTTCAATACCCCATGGAGGCATATCGCACGTAGTTCTGGCCCAAATTTAAACTGTAAGTCCATTCCTGATTAGACATGCTGTACATAAAGGTGGACTTAAAGATAAAAAATAGAATAAAGAGATTGTAGGATACATGGCCTATTCAATGATACTGTTAAACATTTTACATACTCATCTCTAAAATTAGGTAGATCTGCATGTACATATTCTGTAATAAATGAAACAAGCAACATCAATTTGAACAAAATAAGAAACTGTCTTGTGTGTGTGTGTGTGTGTGTGTGTGTGTGTGTATGAAGTTAATCACACTGAAAACAGGTATGGGTAGTAATTTTATTTAACATGATGGGAAAATACTGACTTCTGTCTTTTAAAAGTCCTATAAAATTTTCCACAGTTGTATAAACATTCTTCTGAGTACAAACTTTGATTTCAAGATACCTTGACCCTTGATAGAGAGATGCTGGACGTATCTCAATCACGTTCAATGAGGAAGCGACGAAAATATTGTTCACTGAATCATGTTCTAAGTATTACATTTACAGACGTTTATTGTCCTACAGACAAGGAACATCTGGAATATCAAATCTGCTTGGAAGAACTCGCTTTGCGTACTTCCGAACCTGCATCTTCAGTTTCCATGTGGGTACTTTCGGAAGCGTGCGTAGACATGGTGGTAGCATCATTTCATTGTAAGGAAAGCACCAAACAATGTATGACAGATAAACTACGGAACATCAACATTGCATCTGTAGCGCTCTCTCTGCTTTAAAAAAATCTTCCTGGTTTGCTGTTGCGGTTTTCTTTGTAATAAATATCTCGGGATCTATTGGCAGAGAGCTGTTGTAAACGCGTTACTCTGGACTTGCTTGAGTTCTTTGCTGCAAGTAAATATCATTCGAGAACCTGAACGGAAGCGTGGTAGAATCATGTTACGGCTTTCGAAACTAGTTCAGTCATGTCAAAGAAGGAAAGAGAAACAATCGAAATTAGGAATTGATTAATTGTAGCTTTCCTGGCGACGTGATTCGTACAAATGTTCTCGGGCCGGATTAAATCGACGTTAGCGTCCAACGTTTCGAGTGTATACATTGTTCTCATCATCATCATCAGAGAGAGAGAGGGGGGGAGGATCTCAGCAGGTGATACGTATGATTAGCACCACGATCTAGCCGCCGGTACCTTCCAGTGCCTCCGAGGGCCTATTGCTGGGATTTTGGGTGAGGCTATTATAAACCTATTATGTTGGTATCGAAAAAAAAATCTACCTGCGATTTCATCAATTCGATTCATCCTTATAGGAGCTATTAACCTTAGAGAGAAGAAAAAGTTAAAAATTCACAAAAATAAAAATTACAGCATAATATCATGGGAGTGTGCGGACCCTCTGATTAAGGTGGTCAAAACCCTTAATGAGACACCGTTTTAATGTATTGATAGGTATGAAAGGGACTTATGTAGTGCGTCTCCGGACCCACAGAAAATCCAATTAGTGTAATATATACATATTTTCCCCATAATATTAGTGTCCCTTCAAAAAATTGCTTCAGTTTGAAGTTACCATGTTCCTGCAATACCCTTGCAATAGTTAATATATTACTGGAACTGAAATGAAATTTGATGTGCGAGATTCGGAATTTTTTGCTACATTTCATTTTACAGGGGGCGTGGCCCCCCTTGCCCCACCCTATCTGACGTTCACGGATTGTCCAATTTCATAGGAGAATACGTATTTTTTTCTAAGAGTTTAATATTGTTTCATAACGACGATAATATTTCTCTACACTAAGTTTCTAAGTGAAAAAATTAGGGGGGCAACTGCCCACCCGTGCGCACGCCTATGCATAATATATTAGAATGACGGACATTCCAGAAACACATTACATATGAGTATAGAAGTTTGGATTCAACTGTAAGTACATGAGTTTTTTACAGAGGATGTTGGTGTGAATTCATCATATATTGAGATAAGAGATGGCGCTGAAGAGCATTATTTAATTAGAACCAAGTTCTATATCTGTGGGCGTTACATTGAAAATATTTTCAAAGATTTATATTTGAATTAGAAAGCATAAACATTTTTAAAGATTGCTACCTTATTAGGTTTTCAAAACAGGAAGAAAATCCATTTATTATAAGGTTCTCGCTATAAAAATATTTAGACTTTCTTATAATAAAGAGACCAAAGAAATCTTACGCTATGGGTAAATTAATGCCTTTTTCTTTTCTCTGTTAGGTGCAGTAAATCTGCTCTGAGCTTTTTGGAGGAGGGAACAAATGGTTCCTTCATATTAATGAATATAACTAATAATAATAATAGATATAATCAGTGGCGTAGTCGTAAAATAAATAGTGCCTTGCAAACTGCATCACAATGACATAGAACACTATAGCTCTTGTCTAGTCTTACGGCCTCAAGGTACATAGATTGGTTCTTCCTATCCTCGTACCTAAGCCGACTCGTCGTTGCAGAGACTGTGCAACAAACCAAGGTCACCCACCAGGCGCAGGCACGATGGACCGGCAGGAAACGCTGGGATCTAATTATTTTTTACGCGATTAGAGAGCAACAGCGTTGCGAACAGTATGCAAGGTCTTACTGTCCCGTGTCGTAGAGCAACAGGCAAAATGTCCACGTTAAACAAAGATAAATATTTTCTTTTGTGGAGAATTTTAACCTAATTTACTAACCTTACTACCAATCACCAGTCCAAATTCAGTTTAAAATATAACTTTTTATATAAATGGAGTGCTAGTTATTATTGTGGCATGGATGCTGGGACTAATTGTGTATTGTCATAGTTGCGATAATTTGTGTACTGCTGTTCAGTCGTGTTCCAACCGATACCGATACCAATGCTTGAAAATTGGAACAATTAAAAAATTCTGATTAATATTATTGGGTGAGTATTCTAGCCCAATTAAAAGCGTCGATTTATCAGAGTTTTCCTTCAAAATAATTAACAGTTGAATCGGAACATTAAAGTACTTCTTAGGTAACACAAAAAACACAATTCTGCACAACATTGTTGCCGAATAAATGGAAACTTCAAATCTTGCATGATAATTGTACCACCTTGAAAGTGTCACGTGGCATTTTGTGGATCCTGCGAAAGACCAAAACTCCGAAAAGTGTCGGTCGCCGAACCGGTACCGGTGAACAAAATACAACCGATACTTTCCAATACCCATACATCGACATCGGCTCAGCCCGAATATAGATACATATAAAATTATAAATATATATAATTAGTTAAACTTATATATAAATATATTATACAGGGTGGTGCAAAATTCCGTTTGCAACGCGGAGGAGGTGAATCGCCAAGTGAAATGAAGACGAAAATGTAAATGGAATTTTGTTGAATGACGCACCGTGTCAGAGCTAGAGGATGCCGAAATCGTGTGAAAATGGACTTCACACCTCGTATGCCTACAAATAGTACTCATAATGAAGATGCGGCACGATATCCCCAAAGAAACACACCTGGGCTAGCGAATGATGCACAAATCGCCTGTCGAAAATGAATACGGCAGGGATTCCCCACAAGAAGTGAGAGATTCCCGGGAATACTATGTCCGACATGGAACGCAGGTACAAAGGGAAATGACGGAGGTCACAGCACATGAAGATCATTTCGCCAGGAAGTGTCCGAAGAGCAGGCTTCAGAAGGGGATTCCCCAGAGAAGAGGGGACACAGACAACATGTGCAAGAGGTGTATGATGACACACACGTACACAAGTAGTATTCTTTATTGGCTGTGGAAATGACATACGATACATATCACAGACGTTGTTGAAAATGTCCGCCACACAAGTTAGGCTACAGTCTGAAATGTGAAACTTTGGGATTTCATAGATATAATTAAACCAAAAACGCCGACAGGAGAACAAAGGACCATATTTTACCTTAAAAACACATGAAACAGCAATTATATGCTTATATGCCTTCATCCTGCTTAGGATTTGCTGCATTACAATAGTTTTTTAAAAAATATCAAAAGATGGCGCACCGGACACGATAACACTCCAATACATTTTCAAGTGCCTTGATGAACAAAAAGTCCAATCCCATTCAGAAATTATCTCTTAATATCGGCAATAAATAAGTTATTCTACTCATAATATCAAGAAAGCAATTTTCCTGTAAATTAACGCGAAACTATGAAACTACGAAACTAGGAACAGTACTTAACTGATAGCACGTGTTCAAACAGCTGTTACTGGAAGCCGAAATCTTGTTGTGCAATTTCGTATATGACGTCAGAGCATTAACAGAGATCTCTACCTGGTTGGGAGTTGCTGTATTACGATGGTTGTCAAAAACATCCAAAGATGGCGCACCGAACACAAAAACTCTTCCAAGAAATTTTCAAGTGCCTTGATTAAAGATGATAGAGTCCAGCAGAGTTAATTCTGCCGTGCGATGCGCGAGACAACTAAAGAAGCAGTGTTGCTAATGGAGCAGATAGAAAAATCGCTGCAGTGCTCCGATGCACAGCTGTTACGTACAACAATAAAATTAGAGAATTCAGGTCTATCTAACGTTGAGTTTTAAACGTCATGCATTATACCAGGACTAGGATTAATATGTACTAACAAGTGGCTTTGTATGTAGCTACATACATATGAACTAAAAATTCGCAAAATATGAACTAACACATAAGTAAAATTACCAAAAATGCTACAAAGAAGACTTCTTCATACGATTCCTTATTTGAGTGATTTCAAACAAAATAAAAAAAATATATACGTACATATTATTTTTCATTGCATTAATGCACTGGTGGCGTTCTAACTTTTCACTCCCAAAACCCGTATACACTGGTATGGAACTGCAACGGCAGATAATAACATGCCAACGTGTTAAACCGCTACAATTGCAACATAACACTCCTCCTCAAACAGTATTATTATTTCCTCTCTGAGATCTGCGACAGTCGGTTGCCTTTGTTGTACATTTACAAAGGATGCCGGCTTCGACAACAATAACAAGTACATATACTGCCACTAGACGATAAGCTGCGCGGCTTTTTCTTTCGTTATGAACCAGGGCCGGCGCTAGTCATTTTGCCTCCCTGGGAGGTGGCGGCAGATGCCGCTCTATTTCGCCCCCCCCCCCCCCGGTCATTACGCAGCAACGGAAAATTGAAAATCAATATATTCCTAACTAAAACATCAAAATATAAAATAAATAATGAGACTTCTTATGCTATTTCAATACTATTCAGCGCAAAAGAATATCTCGCTCGATCACAGTTTTCAATAGGCTTATTTTTTTATTCTCTTCAAATTTTGCCGCTCGGTTCGCCCTCCCCTTCCGCCGGCCCTGCTATGAAGTTGGTCACCCATCAAAGCATGGCAATTTTAACACAGAAAACAATATGTATCGCATTAAGCAGCAAAAATGACAGCCTCCTCTATGCAATTTCTACAAGAACACGTGCCGGAGCCAGAGTTGAAATGATGTTGGAGCCACATAATTTATTTACTTTGAATAATTCCAAAATTATGAAATATGAACAATTTGTTGCTGCTGTTCGCTGCTCTCTTGCCAAAATGCTTTATTGGGATGCTAACACCATGACTGGCTTCCTCCTTCATGAACTCGTGCACGTTGCTTAGAATTTCCCGAGCTTGGCTATGCAAGGTTTTTGATTTCAACTTCGACAGAACTGGAGGCATTATGGAATTTAACATTCATTAGCAAACGCACACTTTTACATACACACACGCAATACACGCACACAACGTCAAACCGGTCAAATACTTAGTATAAAATAAAAATATGGTGCTTCCAATCCAACAAAACTCACCGCCACTTTACCTGCCTTTTCCCCTTCCGTGACAGAAATAGTGCTTCATTATTACAGTTGGCAACACTAGTTACTAGCTAGCCAATGAACATGCACTGCATAAAAGAAGCAAGCACTACGCCGTGCTATATTGCCACATTAGCGTCCCTACCGAACGGTGGGAACCGCGAGCTGGAGCGCTATTCAATTGTTTTCAATGATGTTTGCGCGAGTGTGTCCAGGAATGGAATGACAATGTGGCAACAATAGCGAAGGTTTTCGAGCAGGGTAGAACACATGATGCTAAGAGAGAGGGAGACGAAACGAAAATTCGTTTCTACGCAACGGCAAATTTACGTGTGTGGCACTCTAAGTAAAATTCCATTCAGAAATTCTCTCTTAATAACAGTAATAAATAATTTATTCTACTCATAATAACAAAATAGCCATTTTCCCGTAAAACTACATAACTTTGCACAGTGCATCAATAGTCAAGTCACGTGCAAAAACAGCTTTTACTGAAAGCCGCCATCTTGTTGAGAGCAAAAAAGACGCGATAAGAAGCGGCGTGCAATCAGAACGCAGAACGGCAGAACGTGACCAAATTCTGTCTCATCGTTGGCTGCCATGTGGCTGGGGGGTTTCTACGTTGCCACGTTCGCACAAACACACGGACAGGCTAGTCAAGCTAGTCAAGCTCGGGAAAAAAGCGTCACGCAAAATTAAGCACGTACATATCAGTATGCTAATATATGTTATTTCCGTAGTAAAGTGATAATTTAACGAATCTAGAAGTTTGAATCTGACGTTTCTTGTAGGTTGACGTTAACTTCCTGTGTGAATTTTACATTCTGGCAAACATGAAACATTTTATCTTCCTGCTCTACACAGCAACCGAAAACCTTCACGAAAGAACCTTTGTTGTGTTTTTATTATGGTACATTGCAAGCATCAGCTACCGGTATCTTTTTACTTATGTTGTATCGTATCACAATTACCAACAAAAGAAAATGCGTCTTGTGTTATGAACAACACTGTGGCAAATCGTTGATCTTTGATTTCATGCCGCCTCTCTTTGCCTTCTTTGTCACGCCGCGATTGTTGAAGCTTCAGAACGTACAAATGAAATGTATTTCTTGAAAATTAGGGCAAATTACGTATAAACAAATTACGTACAACTTCGTTTCGTTAACACGTTTTTAAATTATATTTTGAGGAACCCACAAAAATTCACCTCTTAAACAGAATTTTACAGAACTGAGTTACTGTATTACGGAGAAGAATTTATCAAGATCAAATCAATTGTGTGTGAATTGATTGATTGAGTTGGTGTTTTAAAGTCCACTTTATGCACACTACGGCTAATCTGGAATGGACCTACAGTTGGAAGTGGGATTCGAACCACTATGTGCCTCGACAGGGTATCAAACCCAGGACTACTTGATTACAAGGCGACAACACTTATCCTACCGCTGTGCCATCGGGGAGGCACATGTAGGTGTGTGAAGTGAGATAATTTGGGAAGCTATATGAGAATACAGGCTCTGGCAATACAGAGTTCCATAAATTACAACGAAACGCTCGGCAATTGCTCGATTTCCTTAACATTAATGATACATTTGGTACATGTGTTATTAATGCTTTGAGCTACCTGTATGTAAATACATATAAAATGAATGAAAGAACAGAAGTAGTAGTTAAAGAATCAGTTGTTTTTGCTTACCGGCTACCATTGCAGTGGCGCTATCCCAAGATCATCTTCATTGTTGGTTGGTAAAGGAACATCTTCATCTGAGCTACTACTGTCACTGCTGTCTTCCCGCCCAAGTGAAATTACAAAATTCTCCATTTGCTGCTCTTCAACTCCCTCCTTTCCCCATGCTTCGGAAATAATCTTCCTTGTGTGTTCTATAGCAGAACGCCACCTATCTGCTGTCACATCCCCGATGGCCTGTTCTGTCAATTGCAAAATTTTAGACGGTGTAAAAGGTGGCAAAGTGTTTCTCTGTGCTACCAGCCCTTTGACTTGTGCCCAAAAAAGTTCGATGAGAACAATGGAAGTGTCCCGTTGTTGACTGTTTAACCAGATGTTTAATCCTACACGTGTTTCTGTGGGCTCGCGAAAATCCTGAAGTAGGTCAATCCGGCAACAGCGCGTCGCTACCAGAGTGGGTGGTTCCACGCCGCTTGCTAGCGCGTCCCGACTTTAGGTTGCATATGTGTCGACATGTTCACTGTGTGCAGAGTGGAGGTGCCGAGGGAACCACATCACAGACGATGTTCAAACTGTATGCCATTAACTTCAACGCAGAGATGACAACACTTTTGTTTTTCTACGCAATGTTGATACGACTTCCTCCCGGCCAATGTCTCCCATTTCCATGACTCAGCAATGACAGTGAGGGACAGAAGTCCTGAAGATGAATTTCTCAGCATATTAAGTACAACTTATTTTACAATATGTTTAAATTTGCTAAGGAAGTAAAATTAATTACCACTATACACTATTTAAATTATATATTTGTTTGAAGCCACCCGATATCTCCTTCTGTCTATGTGGCTGCCATGTTACATTATAAATGTTGATTCATGAGGAGCATTAACCTACATAAGAGTCTATTGGATGAGTTAGTATTATTCGTTCATAGATGGCAGTACAGTACACTTTTTGCATTTGATTTCATTCAGAAGAATTATCTAGACGAATTTTGATATTTTGTACGGAGTAATACTAAGAAATAAAACAAACTTAATTGGTTTATGTAAAGAAGATATTGTTTTTTTATTACCATGCAAGAAGCCTCCAACTTAAAGCATGCATAGTAGTTATTTTATAAAAGTTGTAGAAGTTGAGAAAGAGAAAACAAATCTATAGGGTTAATGGAGATTGTCTCTGTTGAATACTTTAATAGGATCCTTGGAGAGATTCATAATAAAAATAAGTGTAAAAGAAGGAAATTAAAGTCCATAGTCATATCCAGGTGTCATAGTATTAGTGGAAGCCTGTACATTTAATATGCAGAGAGTCATCACAACAATCGTTCACCTGAATTCAAAATGTAACTACAGACAATGGACCCTCCATCAATAGCAATAACAGCACATTGGATATTTTGTGCTAAGGGATATTGGATACAGTTTCGAAAGTTTTAGACATTCGATACCTACTGGTCCATTATTTTTCGATTGGTTGCAGTTTAGTGAAGTATTTTTTGTGCTGTTAAAAGGAAATGATCTATCCTATGTTTATTATTCCAAGCAATCAATACGTTAGTTACATTCTTTGTCATTTGTTATTATACCCTGTCTCGGTTATTCGTGGAGCAAGGTCGTGCATAGCGGCAGAGAAAGGGGGTGATATCGGGTTGGCAGAGGGAAGAAGTACACGCTGCTGCGAAGCCTGAAAAGGGCAGTCGCTTTCCCCCTCCACACAATCCCGTTTCTCTCACGTGTTCATTGGTGGAGCAGTCTCGAGTCATTACTTGCGCAGAGACTTATTTTCATTCACCTGCTCCAGAGATATCTGGGATAGTGTGTATCTCCTAAAATCAGTATTTTCATATTGATGATCATTATCATAGTGAAAGTATTCCTTTGTTTTATTTCCGCAAAAAATTCAAGTTTGGAAGTGCTGACTCAGGACTCTCTACATTTATAATATCACGTTTCTCACTGAAAGTGCGTTAATCAAATGGTTTCTGCAACACATCTCCAATTGACCACGCCTTTTGTGCCATCCCAGCGAAATATCTTTCACTATCAGCACACTCACAGAGAAAAATGCGTTAAAAAATCGCTTGGTATCATGTCATATTACGGCCAGTATGCGGCGCTCACCAGAGTTTAGTACAGTAGAATCCATAAGTATTACCTCGCAAATTGTCCATGACTATCTCAATTACTTTTTTTTCTCTTATATCCTATGTGTTTTTAAGCGATAAATTTTTATATATTCTGGTGTAGAAGTTGTCAACAGCTTGTTTTGAGTTTTCTTTTAATTCTTTCTTGAAGCTCTTACTGGGTCAAATTAAGTGCACGAACATGGTGATGGACAATTTGCATGGTAATATTCAATACACATTCAATGGTAACGCGCAATGACGCACGATGCATGCGTCAGATGGCGAATTACTTTATAACCCTCGCTGCAGGGCCAGGAGGCGCTGCATTCATAAATCTTCTCATGACAGAGCTCTCATGCCTTTATTTAATATTTACTACTTCTTATTTACTAGATAGGCTAGTTTAAAAACAGTTGCAAGTATGTCATCATACATTTAGTAATTCACTTCAGAGGGTGAAAACTGAAATTTCTACATGCAAGTGAAGTATTAATTGCGCAAGGAATCGTAACACAAGCTGCAAGATCTAGCCTCTACAGTGACTCTGTAGAACGAAACGCGCCTACTTGCGCTAGTCCCCCTCGAGGATGAATGACGTCATATTACTCGCGATAGCCATATTGCAGACCGAACATCTTTCTCGCGGCTTAAAATAGCATTGTTTCCTATATAACGTGGTCACGAGGAAACTCTAATTTTTGTCATTTGTTTAGAATGTTTCGATTTATGTTTATTTTTATAAGTGCACTTTAGGAAGGCTAATCTGATCTTGCCCAACATTTTAAAGTGGCAACCGAACAACTCTGTACCTCCACTGGGTATCGAACCCGACACGTTGTGATAAAAAATGCGACGGCGTTACTACTACAAAGGAAAACTTGTAAGCGTAGTTTCTCTGTCATTCTAAGAGGCGATTCCTCCATGTAGGAAGTGAGGAACTTTCTACAGTTCATTTGTACTCATTTCGAGTGCTCTACTTTTTAGGAGTTTAATACATTATAAAATTATGGGCGTAATGTACGTACAATCGACTATACTCCATGAGGCCTTAAAAAGATCGTTTCGTGGGCTTGCAGCAGACGACAATATGGGGATGCGTCTGCGAGAACCAATCAGATCCGCGAATGAGCGAGCCCGGTTGCCACAGCTAGCTCGCTGCACCCTTCTGGAAGGGTGAGTGACCTCTACCTCTTGCTACCTCGGAATGTTTGTTCGACTGAGGAGCAGAAGACACGAGAGTATTGGCAGCAGTGTGCGAGCGACGACTTCTGTTAGCCCGCTAAGCGCTCTTTCTGAGGCCTCCTGCAGTATAGATTAGCTACAGTCAAGAGTTGACTGCTTTCGCAGGCACCAGTAGCAGCCGAAAGACGATGGCCGCAGGCTTTCTGCCTCTCGCTGAGGGACCACGGCGGTCATCCTACAAAAGATGGGTGAGGGGTGTAACGGGCAGTGAAGGGAAGGGCGTCGAGGTTGCGAAGATCGGCGAGGACTGAGGAACCAGCAAGTTTTCCCTCAATCAGCGTTGCCAATCCCAGCAAAATGGTACTAAACCAAGTACAGTTTCATATTTGTTGGCACTTAGCACCCTGCTTTTGACATAATGGTAAAATATGCAAACGCCAGTCCCTGGGAGAGGAAAAATCGAATTGAATGGAATATGTTTGCAGGAAATAGAAATAATATTATGTCCAAATCTTATTTCTACTTCACCAGCGGACATGTTTCAAACGAAAGGGAGTATGCCCATCCAGCGGCAAGCTTATTTACAAACATGCCACAATCCATCTTCTATATTTTCTTCATCCTGCCCGATTTAGTTTGTCAGGAGTTATTGTGGTAGGAAATCGGTGGAAATTTGGAGGTAAACAATTTTCTCAAACCTTTGTAAGTTCTATGTTGAACCCATGTTGTTTGTTGCACTATTGTAAACAATTTTGGAGGAAAATTTATACTATTACATAACTGTTAAGAATAGGTAACGCAGGTTCAAAACTCGAGAAAAGAATTACAATTATCCGAAAAAAAAGTAATTAATAATAAATCCTAGCACAATTTAGAAACATTTAGCATAATTTCGAAGTTTAAGCAGCACTTTTTGTTATCGTGAATCCACTCGACGACAGGGAGGGAGAAGATAATCGAAATTCTTGAAAAATCTGAAATATCGTTAATGATATATTCGTCGGTTTTCATAGGTTCACATTTAAATATTTCATAGTTCAAAGTGAGGAGCAAGGGCCCCTTGCCCTACCTATAGCATAGGCCTGCAGCTAACATTCTAAATGCAAAGGATACAAGCGTTAGGCTACGTGTGAATGTAATTGAACGCATTTTTCAAACCTTCCTCGGTTTACCATAAATTCTTCCTACACTCCAAAAAAGTCGCTAGTCGCCACTGGTCATTCTCTATCCCTGTTCAGTTTTACTAGTTTCTCATTCAGGACAAACACAATTACGTTGTCCCTGGCGTCGTGGAGTGCTGTGCTAACCACTCCGCCACGGACGTCGACCATCGGTTATTGTTATTAATTATTGTTAAAACTAATATTAATTTATCTATTATGATAACATTATACGCTATTTGCATATAATAACAAAAGTTAGGCTACATTTTGAAATATGAACCCTTGGGATTTCATAGATATAATTTAACCAAAAATGGTAACAAAATATTTTGTTATAAGTACGATTAACATTTTTTTTATCCTGACATTACCAGCGTTAGAGTAAAATGAAACGTGAGAAAGCACAACAAAGGACTATATTTTACTTTAAGAACACATGAAACCGTAATTAAATGCTTCTTAAATACTTTTATGCTCCTTCCTCCTGCTTGGGACTTGCTGCATTACAATACTTTTTTTAATAACATCAAAAGATTGCACACCAGATACGAAAACACTCAAACATATTTTCAAGTACCTTGATGAACAATAAGTCGAATTCCATTCAGAAATTATCTCTTAATAACGGTAATAAATAATTTATTCTACATATAATAACAAAGAAGCAATTTCTCCCTTAATTAACGCGAAACTATAAAACAACGAAACTACGCATGTGTTAAAACAGCTGTTACTGAAAGCCGCCATCTTGTTGTGCAATCTCGTACATGACGTCAGAGCATTAATGGATCTCTTTCTTGCTGGTTGGGACTTGTAGTATTTCAATGGTTTCAGAAAAATTCAAAAGATGGCGCACCGGGTACAAAAACCCTTCAAAAAAATTTCCAAGTGCCTTGATTGAAGATGATAAGTCCAATTCCATTCAGAAATTCTCTCTTAATATCAGTAATAAATAATTTATTCTACTCATAATAACCAAATTGCCATTCTTCTGTAAAACTACTTCACTTTGAACTGTGAATTATCAGTCAAGCCACGTGTTCAAACAGCTGTTACTGGAAGCCGCCATCTTGTTGTGAGAGACAACTTCTAAAAAAAACTTGCAAAAAATATCGTGGGCAGCAAGTTCGGACTGATTATCGTCCGTGACGACTCTGATCAACTGTGCCTTTTGCACGCACTTTGAAGCTTATTTATCGATATATTGCCACTTGTAGAATGTAGAATGGATTTCACTGTCCGTGACGAATCCGACCAACGATACTTTTTCTGCAGTGGAAGTTCACTGGGGTTGCACTGTATGTAAGTTTTAACCAGCTTTAAGAACTCCACATAGCGCTTTGCCTTGTAATAAAGGGGTCCCAGGTTCGATACCCAGTGGAGGCACAAAGTGGTTCGGATCCCACTTTAAACTGTAGGTCCTGTCCCGATTAGCCTTACTGTGCATAAAGTTGACTTTAAAAACCAAATCAATCAATCAAATCCAAATAGTGTTAAACGTGGATGGTCTTAAAACATGAACTTTCTGAGGACCACAAAACATCATCTATCTATGGTACGGGCAATTTCTTCAACTTGCTTTTTTGAGATGATGATGAGTCTGATACAAGCCTCAACAGAAGGAATTTCTTGGAACTCTTGAAGCTAATTTCAAAATGAGACGATTTTATTTGGACATATATTGTACTTCAACTTTCAAATGCAAATTACACTCACAATTCGATTCAAACAACTTAATCTGCGTAATGTCCACACTTATTCTCAGCAAAGGAAGTCAGGGAGTGAAAGAGGCGAAAGTAGACCACTTAACCGACCCTGCTTTATTTCCTATAATGGAAAACAAAAAGTACTTATAGATGACACTGCTACCAGACGACTTAATAAGTACAGGGTTATTCAGAAAGCAGGAGCAGATTACAAATCTTTATCGTGAACACGTGTAAAAGATACAACATGTGCCATTCGTCACCGGATAAAGTAAAAATCAAAGTTTTCTTAACACAGGTAGAATTTACATTTGATCCCGTACGGTGTCGAATGCAATGTGCCGACTTCCAAGGGGATGTCCTTCTACTTTCCGGGATGATGGATTGCAAGAGGTGGGCACAGTGAACTTGTGCATCTCTGGTGGCCGCTCAGGTCTCCCGACATAACCCCTTGCGTCTTTTATCTATCGGGGTAAGGAAAGACACTGTTTACGTCCCAGCTCTACCTGCAAATCTCAATGAGCTACAGCGTCTAATAGTTGCAGCTGCGAATTCAAGAAAGGTAGAAGAGTCGTGTGGAACTAAATGGATTATTCTTGCGACGTTTGTCGCATGACTCACGATGATCATATTGAGTGCATAAAACGTTGATTCTTACTCTCTCTGTGGTGATGCATGCCACACGTTTGTATTTTTTATCGTGATCCACAATACAGATCTGTAATCTGCTCCTTCTTTTTTAATAACCCTCTATATTGATTGCTTGTAAACAGAAAGTTACAATTAATATTATTTCTGTGATACGTGAGGTTGAATTTGCTTACGTAAACAAAACAAAATCAATCGATAATTAGAAGGATTACCCTTTCTGAAGACATCCAAATGTCAACCTCACTTCCACGCAGTTGAACTCCATTGTTGCAGACTAACGATGCTGCTCTGGCTTTAGGACCTGGAGCAGTGCCGGTTATTCAAGTGAATTAGGTGCGGTAGCCCTTCAACATACATGAATATACAACATGTTTTCTTTTTATTAAATTATCTTTATCACGTATATTAGTATGAAAAGAAACGTATTTGTGCACTGTAGTCTGCTACCCGGCGCGCGACCCCAACAACAACGCTTTGCCGCAGAGAACCATCCCCAAGTGCAGAGCTCTAGCTGGGAAAGCCATAGCCCTGCACACCAAGGTTATGCGTTGGTTGTCATGGCAACCGTGACTACTCTTGGGCTCGGCTCCGCATCTGAAGAGCTAGCGGTAACGAAAATTCAACCAAAGAAATTTCCAATGTGGTTCTCACGGGAAATTTTAAAGAATATCAGGCAAAAAATATATCACAGGAGAAAATGGAAAAATAACGCTCCCCACGCTGAAAATCATTATGGAAAATTCAATGAACATCAGAATATTGTTAAACGAGGGATAGCCTACAAAAAGCATGTACGCATAGAATGTAACATATTTCATACCCCTAATCTCATTTTCAGCTTTGCAGAAAATATGAAAAAACAAGAAAAACCGGAACCCATTAAATATAAATATAATATATATAAAATACTTTCTGACACTCCAGAAAAGAAAAGTAACTACAGCGTTTGCTAAATACAGGGTGTCCCACGAACGGCGCAACTGGGAATTAAGAGTGGCGTTACTTCTTCTTATAAGGCGCTACAGCTCTTTATGGGCTTTGGCCTGCTCAATTACATCCTTCCATTCTTCTCTACTCAACACACATTTCTTCCAGTTCTGTGTCTTCAGTTTTCTTATGTCATTTCTCACATCGTCTATCCATCTGGTTTTGGGCCTTCCTTGTGATCTTGTAGCAATAGGTCTCCAATTGTAAATTTGTTTCACAATTCTTTCTTCGGGAATTCTTTCAATATGACCCAACCAGCTCAATCTTTGTGTTTTGATAAATCTTCTTATATTCTTACTCTTTATTAATATTTCAAGCTCTTCGTTTGTTTTTATTCGCCATATATTATTAGATTGTCTCGTTGGGCCATATATTTTCCTTAATATCTTTCTTTCAAATATCATTAGTTTTCGAATTATATCTTCTTTCAGCACCCAGGTTTCACAGCCATATGTAACAACAGGTCTTATTATGGATTTATACAGCTTTAATTTTATTTTTCTGGAAACTAGTTTGGATTGGAATATCCTCTTATTCGCATAAAATGCTCTATTTCCAGCTGCAATCCTTTCTTTAATTTCTTCTTCGATTTCATTGTTTCCATTTACTATTGACCCGAGATATTTAAATGACTGTACCTGCTCTATGTGCATTGTATCTATATCCTCTTTTTGTTGTTGGATTTTTCTTCTTGTACATCTCATATACTTTTCTTTTTTTCGTTCACTATTAGTCCATATTTCATTGCCTGTTGCTTTAGTTTCACTAGTGAGTCCACCATTGATTGCTTAGTTCTTGTAGTAATTACTATATCGTCTGAATATGCACAGATCTGTCTTAATCTTGTTGAAATGTTTCCTCTGATTTCCAACTTCTGAATTATTTCATCCATGACTATGCTAAATAAAGTTGCTGATAATGGGTCTCCTTGTTTTACTCCTCTATTTATTGCAAATTTCTGACTAAAATCATTGTTTCCTTTCATTACTGCTGTAGTGTTTTGTAATGTCAACTTTATTAATCTTATTAGTTTGTTTGGGACATTAATTTTCTTTAGACATGTAGGAATTATATTTCTATTTACTGAGTCAAATGCTTGCATAAAATCGATAAATATGTTATGCAATTCAATATTATATTCATAACATTTTTCATATATTTGTCGCAGTATGAATATATTATCAACTGTAGATCTATTTGGTCTAAATCCCATTTGATATTCACCCAATTTGTTTTCTGTAATTTCAGAGATTCTATTTTGTAGAAGAATTGCAAAGATTTTGTATGCGACATTCAGAAGCGTAATTGGTCTGTAGTTATTACACTGCAACCTGTCTCCTTTTTTAAAGATTGGGCAAATGATACCATGTAGCCATTCTTGTGGCATTTCCTCTTTATTCCATATGTTGAGTATCAAATTATAAATTTTATTCCTTATCATATATCCTCCGTGTCTTATCAGTTCTGCTGTGATATTATCTGAACCAGGTGACTTATTCATTTTTAAGGATTTTATGATTTTATTTACCTCCTCATATGTTGGTATTGGAATTTCAGTATCATTTTCCAATTTTTCGGGTATTTCATCTTCATACGGTACGTGTTCCCAATTGAATAATTCCTGAAAGTACTCTTTCCAACGGAGTAATACTTTTTCTTTCTCAGATATTACTTCTCCAGATGCATCTTTACATAATGAAGTTGCATGAGTGTAGTTCCTTACATGAGATGTCACAGCCTTAAAAAAAATTCTTGAATCCTTTCTTCTATGGTATTCCTCAATCTCTTTGATTCTATCATTTATCCATTCTTTTTTCTTCTTTCTGCATACATTGTTGGCAATTCTCCTTTTATTCTCATATTCTTCACAATTTGCCCTTGTGTGTCTCTGTAAACATCTTTGTCGTGCAGCATTTTTCTGATTTATTACCATTTTACATTTATTATCCCACCATTCATTCCTTGGTTTACCATCTTGCTTTTGTATTACTTCAGTTGCTGTTTTCAGAATAGCTTCTTTGAGTTGTTTCCAATCTTCATTTATATCTTGGGTATCAATAATGTTTTCCAAATTTTGACTCATTTTTTTCCTATATTGTTTCAGAATTTCTTTACTATGCATATTGCTTTTATTCCATTTTATCTGTTGTCTTGGAATACTTTTTCGTACAGGTATTAATTTCTGTTTGATTACTGCCTTGACCAAAAAATGATCCGAATTACAATTCAGACCCCTCATTGTTTTTACATCCTGCACCATTTCCTTTTTATGTTCGTTTACTAAAACATGGTCAATTTGGTTGGTAGTTTTCCCATCTGGGGACACCCAGGTACCTTTATGTATCTTTTTATGTTCATACTGTGTACTCATTACAGTCATATTATTTGCAATAGCATAGTTACATACTAATTCTCCATTATTATTGGTTATCTCATGCAATGTATGTTTACCTGTTACTTCTTTAAATGCATCCTCTTTTCCTATTTTTGCATTTAAATCTCCCAACAGGACTATCAGGTCATGGCTCGGGGTTTTATCTTGCACTACTTGCAGTTCTTCATAAAACTTATCTTTAATGTCATCATCTTTCTCTTCTGTTGGAGCATACTCGTGTGGAACTAAATGGATTATTCTTGCGACGTTTGTCGCATGACTCACGATGATCATATTGAGTGCATAAAACGTTGATTCTTACTCTCTCTGTGGTGATGCATGCCACACGTTTGTATATTTTATCGTGATCCACAATACAGATCTGTAATCTGCTCCTTCTTTCTTAATAACCCTCTATATTGATTGCTTGTAAACAGAAAGTTACGATTAATATTATTTCTGTGATACGTGAGGTTGAATTTGCTTACGTAAACAAAACAAAATCAATCGATAATTAGAAGGATTACCCTTTCTGAAGACATCCAAATGTCAACCTCACTTCCACGCAGTTGAACTCCATTGTTGCAGACTAACGATGCTGCTCTGGCTTTAGGACCTGGAGCAGTGCCGGTTATTCAAGTGGATTAGGTGCGGTAGCCCTTCAACATACATGAATATACAACATGTTTTCTTTTTATTAAATTATCTTTATCACGTATATTAGTATGAAAAGAAACGTATTTGTGCACTGTAGTCTGCTACCCGGCGCGCGACCCCAACAACAACGCTTTGCCGCAGAGAACCATCCCCAAGTGCAGAGCTCTAGCTGGGAAAGCCATAGCCCTGCACACCAAGGTTATGCGTTGGTTGTCATGGCAACCGTGACTACTCTTGGGCTCGGCTCCGCATCTGAAGAGCTAGCGGTAACGAAAATTCAACCAAAGAAATTTCCAATGTGGTTCTCACGGGAAATTTTAAAGAATATCAGGCAAAAAATATATCACAGGAGAAAATGGAAAAATAACGCTCCCCACGCTGAAAATCATTATGGAAAATTCAATGAACATCAGAATATTGTTAAAGGAGGGATAGCCTACAAAAAGCATGTACGCATAGAATGTAACATATTTCATACCCCTAATCTCATTTTCAGCTTTGCAGAAAATATGAAAAAACAAGAAAAACCGGAACCCATTAAATATAAATATAATATATATAAAATACTTTCTGACACTCCAGAAGTAACTACAGCGTTTGCTAAATACAGGGTGTCCCACGAACGGCGCAACTGGGAATTAAGAGTGGCGTTACTTCGTAACCGAAACCTGTACATACATAAGTCATACACCAAATGTTAGCCCTGTCCAAGTAGATATTTTTAAACATAGAAACAACAAACGGGGTGCAGTGTTGTTCATGCAGTGTTGCCAAATGTAAGTGAAAGTGTAAATTTATTTTTCCACAAAGCATGGAAAATTGCATGTCAAACATTCGTACGGAAATTTGGACGTCAATTTACACCGATCGTTTTCGCGTATAGCCAATCCTGAAATGCCTCGTAAAGGCGTACCGGTCCAAATGGGTGTTTTAAAAAAATTATGAGGTACAGTGGCAACACTGTTGATGTTTGAAGGCAACAAAAGGTGAGTTGTATGCCCAGGATTTTAGAAAGGGAGGGGTTATGTACACTTGTTCTGGTAGTCAGCCCTCATTTCGCCATCTTTTCCAACCTTTGATGTCCTTTTTTAGGAATACTGGGCCAAAGGGAGGGGGGTTATAACCCCCACAAACCGCCCCTTGGGCACGCCACTGCAAGGGATCATAAAAACCTCTACGACCTCGCATCCGGAATGCGACAGCAGTGTTGCTCTACAACACATAGGCGGGCTTGAATGTAGGTTGGAGGTCTGTTTTGCTACTAATGGTGCATGTATCGAGATGTATTAGAAATGAAACAAAAAATTGAGTTATTCTATAGATAGAAGGAAACTGTACGGAAGTATCTTAACATACTTAAAAGTTATTAATTTTTCTTTGATTATACACACTGTATATACAGGGTGGTCCAAAAATGCGGAACGGGCCGAATAAAACCGAAATAAATGCGGTTATTGAAATTTCATATACAGGTATTGGACAAAATAATGGAAACACGAGTCAGAAGGGGGACATACTTTCAATGTGCCTGGTAACACTGAGCACGGCGGAAATCAACCTTCCCTTGTTTATTGCAGGTAGTATGGACTGTGCACTGACAGTAGAGTGAGGCAGTGTGGTAGTGGACGTTGTGCAGGTGTGCTGAGTGAACAGCATGTCCGACCTGACGGAGTTTGAAAGAGGTCGAATTGTTGCTGCCCGTCTCGCTGGAGCATCTGTGAGCAAAACAGCTACGTTATGCGGTGTAGGCATGGTCTCGAAAGGCATGACCGCATCCACAGATCATGGTAATACAGGGTCTGCTAGGCACAATAGTGGTCGGAAGCCGAAGCTGCAGGAGAGGGACCGCCGGGCCTTGAAGCGTATTGTGACGTCGCAGAAGAAAACAACGACCGCCATAGTGACTACAGAACGTAATCAGCACATAAACACCCCAGTGTCATGCAAAACAGTGGGGCGGGAACTGCATCAAATGGGTATCCATGTGCGTGTTGCTATTGCCAAACCCCTAATAACTGACACGTGCATGGTGCAATGACCACAAAACTTGGATGTTGGAGGACTAGAAACGTGTAATTTGGTCAGACGAGTATACCTTTACCCTCTTCCCCACCACTGGACGTGTGTTTGTATGTAGAACACCCTCCGCAGCATACGATGTGGACTGTCTTCGCCCGACTGTAGAACATGGTGGCGGCTCTATTATGGTCTGGGGTGCTATATCATGGTATTCGGCAGCCCCCTTGTCACATTACATGGTCGGGTCACAGCAGCAGTGTATAGAGAACTCTTGGGTAACCAGGTCCACCCAATGGTGCAAACCTTATATCCAGACGGTAATGCTATCTTACAGGATGACAATGGCCCCATCCATACCGCTGGCAGTGTTCAAGAGTGGTTTCCAGAACATGCTGATGAGGTTCAACATCTTGCCTGGCCCGCCCAGTCCCCAGACCTTAATATCATCGAGCCTCTGTGGTCTGTTTTGGAAACCAAGTTTCGGCGTCGATTTCCACCTCCTTCTACCTGAGCTGGAGGCTGTGCTGCATGAAGAATGGCTTCAAATTCCACTCACCACCATTCAGGAATTGTATCGGTCTATTCCGTCCCGAATTTAAGCTGTATTGCATGCTAAAGGTCGCCCAACACCGTATTAATACATGATGTTCCGACTTCCACAGGTGTTTTCATAATTTTGTCTAATACCTGTACATGTAGTTTGGGGACGG
Source organism: Lepisma saccharinum (assembly GCF_977018435.1). Classification (NCBI taxonomy): domain Eukaryota; kingdom Metazoa; phylum Arthropoda; class Insecta; order Zygentoma; family Lepismatidae; genus Lepisma; species Lepisma saccharinum. The sequence goes on along the minus strand of NC_139230.1, from coordinate 189,335,271 downwards.
GGAAAACGTACCAAACCGCTTTTGAAATATGGTCGCCATCTTGAAATCCGCCAACTTGGATCGAGCTCACTTTTTTTAATTGGGAACCTAGGCATGTGAAACATAAAATTACACTGGAAAAAGCTCACAAACACGATGGTAGCATTTATTTTTGCAAAACTATTTTCCTGTTCATGCTACAGGGTGTTAAAGAAGTGTTTCTGACGGTTTCTCTCATTGCTGCAGGTGCATTAAGAAATGGAGCTCACACAAATAGAACGCGTGGAAAAGGTCCTGATGTGTGGGGAAAGAAGCTCGCAAGTCATCACGGAGGACGTCAATCAGCTCCATCCAGAACGAGCTCCCATTGTGGACAGCACTGTGAGGAAACTGATCGCTAAGTTCAGAGAGACTGGATCTGTTGCAAACAGGCCTAAATCAGGTAAGCCTAAGGTAGCCACAGATGAAACAACATCAACAGCTGTGTTGGCGGCGGTTACGTTGAGTCCGCACCGTAGTACCCGTAGTCATGCTGCTGTTACTGGTGTGAGTAGTGCTTCCATTATGAGGATTCCGGAAAGGCACAAATGGCATCCATACAAGATCCAGTTGCTTCAACACCTGAGTGAGGACGATCCTGACCGCAGGATTGAATTTGCAGAAGAAATGTCCCGTAAGGTGTTACAAGACCCTACCTTCCCTCACAAGGTGTTGTTCACTGATGAAGAAAACTTTTATCTCAATGGGGAGGTGAACAGACAAAACATGAGATAGTGGTCTGAATCGAATCCTCATTGGGTGGATACATCTTGGACAGTCCTCCGTTCAAAAGTGATGGTATGGTGTGGCATATGGGAAACCCGTGTGGTAGGACCTTTCTTCATTGACGGTACCCTCAATGCCAAGGATTGTTTGAACTTCCTCGATACACAAGTGTTCCTATCTCTCATGGTCGAGGATGGCAGTTTCCCTCAGTTCTTTCAACATGACGGCGCTCCCTTACATTTCGGTCAAAATGTTAGGGACTATCTGGACATTCAGTTTCCAATCGGTGGATTAGGTGAATCGACTCAATATGACACTGGCCAACAATGGTGGACACATTGAGCATATCCTCAAACATCCTTAACACCCTGTAGGATTAACATGAATAAAGGTTTGCAAAAATGAATGCGACCATCGTGTTTGTGAGCTTTTCCAGTGTAATTTCATGTGTCACATGTCTAGGTTCCCATTTAAAGAAAGTGATCTCGATCCAAGATGGCGGCTTTCGAGATAGATACCATATTTCAAAAGCGGTCGGTAGGTTTTATCCCATCCCCAAACTACATATATATATAAAATTTCAATAGCCGCATGCATTTCGGTTTTATTCGGTCCGTTTTGCACTTTTGGACCACCCTGTATATGTAGGATAATCCAGTAGATATCGAGCGTCCAAGACATTTGAAACTGTATTCAATTCCCATAGTGCAAGATATTCAATGTGTTCTTATTTATATTTTTGGCAGGTTAACTGCCTAGTTACGGCCCTGGACTTTTATTTTAATTCAGCTGAATGATTGTTGTGATAAGACTCACTGCGTAATAAATATCCAGGCTTCTGCCTTCGTTTAGAGTTTGTTTATTTTTATGAGGAGCCTCTTTTCAGGCCCCTTTCCAAAAACACATACTCAATTGCATTTTTATTTCACCTCAGTGAGTAAGTTTTATGGAAGTACTACTAAGCCTTCTTCAACTTTTAGAGTTCTTATACCACAACCGAAAGTCATCATCCGGTTTTGTAAACTACTTAAGTCCTTTTAAATGGTTAGTATTACTTAGTGAAAAATTAAGAAATTTCTGTTATTACTTCTTCTAAATATGATTAAGTAAACAGATTTGTAGTGTGCTGCAATCTATGAATGAATATAATGAACTTCTTCCATTGCCTTTTTGGTTAAAGATCTTGATAAATCAAAATTTATAATGTTCCAATGGCATACCGAAGGGGTTCTTCATAGGGCTGTAGCCTCCACCGCCCCCCAATAGAAGAAAAATATTTATGGGGTATTTGGGTATCTTGGAAAGCATGACATATTTTTTTCTGCATTACAAAAGGGCCTCCCCGATGGAGCCGTGGTAGCGTTGTTGCCTTGTAATCAAGGTGTCTCGGGTTCGATACCCGGTAGAGGAACAAGTGGTTCGGATCCAACTTTAAACTGTAGGTCCAGTCCCGATTAGCCTTACTGTGCATAAAGTGGACTTAAAACAACAAATCAACAATCTGCATTAAAAAAAATTCTCTCTCGAGATCTAGAGCTATCATATAATTTCTACCAAGTCTGGTTCAGCTTGGAGGTTTCTCATACCGTAATGGAAAGTCAATTCTCGGTTACTTAAATAAATTAAGTTTGATTTATATGTTAATATACCTAACTAATAATACGTGCCTTCAACCTCAAGACAACAGACTGCTAAGGAAGACGAGTGGAGGAATGTCACAGGGAATAATTGGACAGAATTCAACTGATAATCAATTTTCTATCTTAAACACTAATCATTCATTACTCTTACTAACTTAGTACTATACGTAAACTACCATTTAACTTTTAGCAAATTTCAATAACCAACATCTCATGTGGTAACATACAACTAACATATCTAGTTTGATTAAATTATGATCTTTTACCACTTGTTGACATGCACCCTCTGCACATTCCACGACTGAATTAGCACTTAAACAAACTTCCTGAAGCTCCCCAGGACTTCTTTCCTGAAGAATCCAGGAACATCTAATAATCAACAATAACTAGAAACATGCATATTTCGTCTTTGATGAAAACATGATATGTGAAATAACACATTGTGTTGTTAATTTACCATGTTTCTGAAAGGTGTGAGGTGCATTTTCCTACACTGTTTTGTCACGCAATAATGCGAAATGAACTGCAAAATGCGAAATATACTCTTAATCACGAAGTTTAGAGTTCATGTGTTCATGTCAAGAGTTCCGACACTTTGTTAAGTCAGAATTATCCTGTGAGTTATACAATTTACGGAAAATTGGTTATTTCTGCTGTAAATATTTGAGAAGCAAGAATGGACCCCTTCATACAGGAATAAACTCAATTTTCTGGCAACGACATAAATGTGTTATTAAAAGGGACATGTTTATTTTGTGTAGTAAGTGCAGTTTTCAAATCAATTTTGGGATTATATTCACATTTCTTAAAACCAAGATGTAATTTTATGGAAAACATTTTCACCGCTATAACAACGAAATTTTATTTTATTTACCGCTTCTGAACCCGAAATTGACTCGGTTTTTGTACCGATTTTTTTTTTTACCAAAAATATGTCCCTCTAACAATAACCAATAATAACCATAATAACCCTACTAATGATTATTCCCAGTTAGATTATTGTCATATATTATTATTTTTTTAAATTTACTTATTATTATTATTTTCTTTCTTCTCCTTTTCTGTTTTGGTGGCTTCCAGTAGATACTACACTTTCTTACTTGTTTCTTTAGCTAACTGGAATTTTTCTAATCCTTTTTTTGTTCTTGATCACTATCCGACATTTGCTATACTCTCATGTCTCACTTCTCTTATCCACTATAAACTCAACTACTAACAGTAGTATATTGTTCTGGTTACTCGAATATCCGATCCAGTACATTGTATTGCTTTGTGGTATCATTGTATTGTATTGTATTCTACTGAATTATGAAATAATAAAAAAGAGAAAACGGGGGAACCGTAGAATTCCGCTGATATGAAGTCCTGGTTTATTTTAAAGGCTCCAATACACTAAGTGCATACCCCTGGATGTAGGCGGGTGGGGGAGGGGCTACTTCGGGAGTTCCCCCTCTTTCCTTCGTCATACTTACATTAATAATAATAATAATAATAACCCATGGCTCGACAGCCCTCGCATTCTTGTTCCTGGAGCCGAAATAGGATCAAATGAATTTTTCCCACTTAACTCCCAGTGCATTACTTGTGTCCATGCTAAATGTGGAGTATTGACGTCATCCCGTCATTTCTCACAGGAACTTAGCGCTCCATTCTACAACAGGCAATATAACGATAAATGAGCTTCAAAGTGCGTGCAAAAGAGATTGGTCGTTTTCCAAATGAACTCAACCGTTCACATTTCTCATCTCTGTTCCGTCACACACAAAACACCTAAATTAGAGCCAAAAAAAGTGATAACGGAACCCAGAGAACTTCGGCGCAAAGGTCGTATATGTAGTTGGCCGCATTCGTCACGGACAGTTGTTCATGTACACAGGAATTCGAAAGAAACGCCCCCCCCCCTTACGGTTATGCAATCCGTAATTTTATATCATCTAGTTTCGCCTGGTATTGTAGTTCCCGAGAAGAGCAGTGCTTCCAAACCTATAACTGTTGTGTTTCCAACCCTGAATTGGTTGGTTGGTTGTTGATTTGGTGTTTTAAGTCCACAATACACAGTATGACTAATCGGGACTGGACCTACAGTTTAAAGTGGGATCCGAACCCCTTTGTGCCTCCACCGGGACCTCTTGATTACAAGGCGACGACGCTACCACTGCGCCATCCAAGCCTGTAATGCTTCGTAGAAGACGAAACCTTCACGTAAACTTCTTCATTCGTGAGTTACATTTGGTTTACAGACTCAATTCGTGAGTTACATTTGGTTTACAGAATCACATTACAGGACACTCTTTTCCTTTATTGAATGTTTTCTGGAGCATTTATTTTTCATTCTGCGGATAAAATTCTGTTATTATTTTACATCTTATTTTTCGCAGCTTCTCTACCATTTATTGGCTAATCGCAACAATGAGGATGAATGATGACTCGATGAAATTGATAAGAGGGCAGTCATAAATAAACCATGGGGGCTAGATTCATATTATTATTATTACTATTATTATCTTTATTTTTTCTTTACTTTTGGCTAATCGCAACGATGAGGATTAGTGTATGATAAAATGCATGAAGGAACACTCATAAACAATCATACCCAGGCCGGGACTCCAACCCGGGAATTTCAGCGGCGGCCAATTATTATTAGTGATATTGTCTTAAGTAGTGTATTTTTCCACCATATTCTTTCATACAATCATGAAACGGATGAAAATTAGAATGTTAAAATACCTGCCTACGTTTTTGTTTTTTTTAAGCTTGCAACATAAACCCCTACTGCACGAAGCCAAATTGTGGGAATACGAAACAGAACCAAGTTAACATATCTTGACCGTGGAAAGTGTTAATACAAAATCCAGAAAAGAGCCATTTAACAGTTGCCTGATTGCTTTTCCATTTGTTGCATGGGAAGAATTGTCTGTAATGTGTGTGTAGTGGCAGGCAAAGGAGAATACAAAGATCGAATAGAGAGGCAACACTGTCACTGTTCTGCACTGCACAGACAACGCGTCTCGTCGAGTGGGCGGGGCACTGTGGGTGCGAGCGAGCTGCTGTTGCTTCTGCAAAGAAGAACACTCACAGACAACTGAATGACGCTCCGCTTAAAATCTAGTCAATCGAGAAAGGATTTCTTGAGGAAGTGAATTGAAATATAAACGCCAGAATTTGGTCTAAGCCTATAATGGTTACTCGCAATAAGAGCTGATCAATTTTTACATGTGGAATTCCGTAATGAAAGAGGCAACAGGCCGCACTCCACACCTTCATCCTGGTAACACTAATAAATCATTTCATTATATGCGTTCGGTTATGCTGATAGTCATGTTTAATATATTACCTTCAAACATAAACAATATCATGGACTCACTCAGAGGCAGAATTCAATTTTACGCTTTACTTTCCTGAAGATATTGTAGCAATATAATCATTCCGCTCCATTTTCGTATTCTCAATTGAACTCGCAATATTTTTTCCCAGAAGTTGAGCCCCAGCTCCCTTCTCCCACCCTAAAAATTCTTGGGCGAGAGGCTACAAACTATACTAAAACTGAATTGCAGACAATACTTTACGACTCAAAGTGACGTGACCTAGAACGTGGTGAAAAATCACTGGTGCAAAATTCAACGTAATGATGATAAAATGAAGATAGGAAAATGGATGTGCTAGAAAGTTTTACATACATACACACACATAGTTAGTTCCGTGTAGAAGACATTTCTTCACATTTTTCTCACCTTGGCTTTCTTGAATTCACGAAACTGTAAAGCCATGAACGCGTTAACCCCCAATAATCACGGAGTCCCAGGTTCGATTCCTGATGGAGACACAACTGCCTAGTGGTTCGGATCCCACTTTCAACTGTAGGTCCCACTTCGGGTAGCCTTTCTGAGCATGAAATGGAATTAAAACAAAATTGGAACACGCTAACCCATCACAAAACACGCGCAGAGGGCGTTGAACTTAATCACTGACAATTATTATATACATCGAACTTTCAGCGAAGCTGGAATAAGGTCTATTTGCCATGCCAAATAGTGTGAATTTTCAGTGTCGTGGTGCCTTCTATGCGAAGTGCACGCAAGTTATATAAAAAAATTCAAATGTGAGGGTGAGTCGAGCTATGTTTCATTCAATAAGACTCTTCACTTCAAACATATTTTGCTCTATAGTTGTCGATTTCGAATGGGCCACTAAGACTGGTTGCTTAGCGGACCGGATTTGGAGCAAAATCACGGACTGTCATAGTTCCAATCACACTACAGACATAGAAAATTTGCTCGCCTGAAGATGAGAGAAGAGGTGATCTCTTGAAATGTCTCGAAATATACAGGGTGTTTCTAAAGGTCGTTTACAACGCTTGGGAGGTGATTCCTCACACGAAAACAAGCAAAAAGTCTAAGTTCCATTTTTACGACTGAGGCTTCGTTTCCGAGATAGGAGCCTCGCAAAAGGTGACAAAGTGAACGTCACACCTGACTTGGACGAATACTATAACAGATAGAGAGGCGGTTCCAAGGGAATCATAAAGGAATCGTATGTGCTCAGTCCGGAAGTCACTATGAAAAGTTCACTGCACGCATGCGCAATGGAGTCCTCAAAGGAATTGGGGATTTCCAGCAAGAACAATACATGGAAAGGGTATGTAACGCAGCAAGAAGGACCGTGACAATGAGAAATGCGTTAAAGACAACACATCCCGACCTCAAACATCAAAACATGAGCACCGAACATAAAATCCGAAAAGTTGAGCACGGTTGCATACCCCAGTTACACGCGAGGAATGAACGAATCATGTCATGTGGCATACGAGAGACACATTACTCCACCAGGAGGAGGGAAAGAAAAACACATTATCAGGTGATTGCGACAACGTGTATTTTTACACGCGACAACTACGTAATATCCCCCCCCCCCCGACACACACACACAACAAACAACAAATGCTACAATGTCTTATGCACAGACAGTGCGTGTCACTGTACACCAACTGAAGATGTCATTTTCACCACACAAAGGGGGTGGGGAGCAATACCAAAAGTGTTCGCACGCGATCATTGTGACGTAAAAGAGACCAGTTTTGGAAGCGCTGCACAGGCAAGTCTGGCTCTCGTAGTCTACGTTTGACCTTCATGACTGCTGTTCCCGCGAGAGGAGCTCGAAGGGTTGGTTCTCTCCGGCAGTCGTTCCAGTCGTGTTGCAGGTGCTGGGATATGATCAGCAGTTCGCTCTAGGTTGTCATACGCATTGAAGAGTACTAGTATGTTGTATTGAAAGAAGTTGACGTGGTGGAGTGGACAAGTCAAGTATCGCAACAATTGGTCTGTGGTGTTCGTACGGTGATACGGCCAATTTGTGCAGTGTGCCAGTGTTAAACAAAAACAATACTTTGCAGTTCCAGCTCCCTATTACACAGATGGCTGCGTATACGACCCAGTAGCTAGCAGACATGCATCTCATGTATGGGGAGGCACGTGGTAATAGCCGCGAGGCAAGGCGTCTTTATGGAGAACGCTTTCCACATAGACCTTTACCGTCTCACACCTTCTTTCAGGTAGTGGACAATCGACTGCGTGAAACAGGGTCAGTGTTACCACCGCGGCAAGAAGTTGGAAGACCCCGAAGTGTACGCACACATCAGTTTGCAGAAGATGTGTTAACAGCGGTCGCAGAACATCCTGGAACTAGTACGCGCGTGCTCGCTCGGGCACGAAACACGTCTCATGTGAATGTTTGGCGAGTGTTGTCAGAGGAAGGAATGCACCCTTTTCAACTGCAGAAAGTACAAGAACTGTTACCTCGTGACTTTCGCCCTCGTATGGAGTTTTGCCAATGGTTGTTGCATCATCTGGACACAAACCCTCACTTCGGGGCAAACGTATTGTGGACAGATGAAGCCATTTTCACCAGGATTGATGTCTTCAATAGTAGAAACAGTCATGTATGGGACTTTGACAACCCACATGCACTTTTTGTGGAACATCACCAGCACAGGTTTTCAGTGAATGTGTTGTGCGGGATAGTACATGATCATTTAATTGGACCATACATTCTCCCTGTTCGCCTGAATGGTCGCACGTATCATGCATTTCTTAGTGACGTTCTGCCTGAACTGTTGGAGACCGTACCTTTGGCACTGCGGCAAGAAATGTGGTACCAACACGATGGTGCACCAGCTCATATCGATTGTAATGTACGACATTTCCTGCATGACGTGTTTCGCAATAGATTCATTGGTAGGGATGAGCCTGTGCCTTGGCCACCGAGGTCGCCAGATCTCAACCCTCTCGATTTTTTCTTCTGGGGAGAAATGAAAACCCTCGTATACGACACACCTGTCACATCAGCTGAGGACCTCGTTGTCGCATCAACGTCGCCGCCGCGACGGTAGCAGATACATCTGGCTTGTTTGCTCGTACTAGACAATCCTTGAAATGTCGCTGTCATCTCTGCGTAGAAGTGAATGGCAGACATTTTGAAAACCGTCTGTGATTATTGCCCTCGGCAAATCTCAGTGAGAACACTCTTGGTATTGCTCCCCACCCCCTTTATATCGTGAAAGTGACATCTTCAGTTGGTGTACAGTGACACGGACTGTCTGTGCGTAAGATATTGTAGCATTTGTTGTTTGTTGTGTTTGTGTGTGGGGGGGGATATTACGTAGTTGTCGCGCGTAAAAATACACGTTGTCGCAATCACCTGATAATGTGTTTTTCTTTCCCTCCTCCTGGTGGAGTAATGTGTCTCTCGTATGCCACATGACATGATTCGTTCATTCCTCGCGTGTAACTGGGGTATGCAACCGTGCTCAACTTTTCGGATTTTATGTTCGGTGCTCATGTTTTGATGTTTGAGGTCGGGATGTGTTGTCTTTAACGCATTTCTCATTGTCACGGTCCTTCTTGCTGCGTTACATACCCTTTCCATGTATTGTTCTTGCTGGAAATCCCCAATTCCTTTGAGGACTCCATTGCGCATGCGTGCAGTGAACTTTTCATAGTGACTTCCGGACTGAGCACATACGATTCCTTTATGATTCCCTTGGAACCGCCTCTCTATCTGTTATAGTATTCGTCCAAGTCAGGTGTGACGTTCACTTTGTCACCTTTTGCGAGGCTCCTATCTCGGAAACGAAGCCTCAGTCGTAAAAATGGAACTTAGACTTTTTGCTTGTTTTCGTGTGAGGAATCACCTCCCAAGCGTTGTAAACGACCTTTAGAAACACCCTGTATATGAATGGATCTACCGGTAACAGTAAAATAACTATTCTAATATGTGGTCTACTGTAGGCCTACCATCTAACTGCAACCGGCCCCCGTAGAGAAGTGGTTAGCACTTCGCGCTACGATGTCAGGGGTCCCGAGTTCGAATCCTGGCCAGGACATGGATATTTGTGAGTGTCCATTTATCAATTTCATCATATCATCACTCATCCCCATCTTTGCAAATTAGCCATAACTGGCACAAGAAGCGAAGTAAAATAAAGAAAATCAATCAATCATATCACTGATATGTATTAGGTGTATCGGGTGTAGTGTGTGTTTCTCCCCGATGCCACAGTGGTAGCGTCGTCGCTTTGTAATCAAAGGGTCGCGGATTCGATACCCGGTGGAGGCACATAGTGGTTCAGATCCCACTTTTAAGTACAGGTTCAGTCTCGATTAGCCTTACTGTGCATAAAATACAGTTTAAAATCCAACACTATCAATCAGTCAATCGGGTGTAGTGGAACCACACGCAAAGGAACGTGCGCAGACCCGCGACTCCTCTGCGTCGTGTCGCGCGGAGGGGAGGGGCAGAATGGAGCATGCTTCGTTATGGCCCGAGTTGAACGGATTGAGGGAAAGTGCGCGAGGGATTTTGGCCGAAGGTTGTTTTGTTCAACAGTTGAAAAACTTTTAATTTACTGTTCATTAATCTGATTGAATGACACTCATAATTCAGAAAACACACAAAAGAACATTGGTGGGATTTATTATTTTGTTGTAACCTTCGTTATTCCACTCATTCCGATCATTACATAATAATAAGTTTGGACAGCAAAATAATTTATTTAGTATAGAACTACAGTCTGTCTGTTATCTCTGGAACAAGGGGGGAAACGAGTTGGCAGAAAGAAGCAGTACACGCTGCCGTGAAAGCTGGTAACTGCAGTCGCTTGACCCCTTCACGCAATCCCGTTCCTCTCACGTGTTCATTGGTGGAGCAGTCTCGAGTCACTACTTGCGCAGAGACTTGTCTTCATTCGCATGCTCCAGATATAAATGAGAGGTATCTGCTAAACAATCAATATTTTCATATTGATTATCAATATCATAGTGAAAGTATTCCTTTCCGCTTCTTTTTAAGAAAAAAATTCAAGTTTGAAAGTGCTGACTCACGCCTCTTTATATTTATAATATCATTTCTCACTGAAAGTGCGTTAATCAAATGGTTTCTGCAACACATCTTCAATTGACCACGCCTTTTCTGCCATACCAGCAAAATATCTTTCAATTTCAAAACGCACGAAGAGAAAAATGCCTAAAAAAACGTGTGGTACTACGGCCAGTATGCGGCGCTTACCAGTGTTTTGTACACATTCAATGGCAATGCACAATGAGTCACAACGCACGCGCCAGCTGATGAATAACTTTATAATTCTCAGTGCAGGGCCTGTACTCGAAGCATTCACTAAACCTATACTCACTGCGGGGCCTCTCGGCACCATGAAGGCAGCTGCTCTTCGGAAGCATGTTCTTGTACCGGAAGTTCGCTGGTGTTGCACTTCCGCTAATCAGTTTTTTTACTCCCATTTAGGTGTTTTGTGTGCGAGAGAACGGAGACGAGAAATGTGAACGATAAAGTACATTTGGCATTCGATCAAAGCCTCATGCACGGACTTTGAAGCTTATTTATCGATATATTGCCACTTGTAGAATGGAATCACACTGTCCGTGACGAATCCGACCAAGCATACGATTTCTGCACCGGAAGTTCCCTGGAATTGCACTAATTACTTTTTTGGCTCCTACTTAGGTGTTTTCTGAGTGAGAACGCTGAGACGAGTAATGTGAACGATGCAGTTCATTTGGCATGCGATCAAATTGTTTTGCACCCAGTTTGAAGCTTATTTATCATTACATTGCTTGATATAGAATGGAGACGACAGTCCGTGACGAATCCGACCAACTACACGAGGTATATCGTTATATTACCTGTTGTAGAATGGAGGGATAAGTTCCAATTAGATGACGGAATGACTCCATTACTTCACGTTGAGCATAGACACAAGTCATGCAATGGGAGTTTACTTCAGCAAAGTCATAATGAAGCCAAGTTGTGTCTTGGGCAAAACGATTAAACCAAGTAATGCAGTGGGATATACATTTCAGTGGAGCTAAAATGGTCTTACGGGAATTTCGCAATCCTTCACCTACCCAAGGTTGCAAATAACCAACTCTGCTCCAGAGAAGCTGAGTTGGTAACAGTTCCAACGTGTCTAGCTCATCAAGTGGCACTTTCAGATTTCGGAGTTTTATATAACTTGATATATTTCAATTTCACTATTGATATTCATAGTTTAATAACTTGCTGACGGCTGGGACTACAGTAATTGCTCTCACAGGAGGTACACAATGGATACCTTCCATCTTGATAGAGGTGCGCTACGATGCTACGGTTCCCAGGTTCAAACCCCGGTCTCGGCATGCGTGTTCTTTGTGAGTTTCCCTTCATCAATTTCATCACATCATCAATCATCATTTATTTATTTATTTATTTATTGAGAAAATTTCAGATACAGCACAGGTGGCCATTTTACACTGAAATTGTCAACAATGAGAAAGCAATAATTATAATAAGCATAAAAATAAAAAATAAAATAAAATAAATAAATAAAAAATAAATAAGAAATAATTAAGAGTAACAAAACAACATAAAAGTGAATAGCAAATGAACAAAAGAATAAGTAAGAGATGGCACTATGTGATATTAATTACAAGTATTTCTTCTGATAGAAGACCGAAAGGCAAACTCGGAGGAAAATATATCAATACTTGAGGGGCGATCATTGTATTGTGCTGCAAGTCTATAAAAGAGAGATCTTTTTTGAATTTCTAGTCAATTTTTTTTTTGTATAAAATAAGCTTGTATTGCGAGTTGTGCGCATAGGTACTCTAAAGTGGAATTCCTCAAGGAGTGTGTTGCAGCGGATTTTGCCATTCACAATTTTGTATAAGTAACTGAAATAATTCTGCAAACGTCGCTGATAAGCAGTTTGTAAGTTTATTTATTTATTTTATTTATTTCGTCTTCTTTTACATGGCGAAGTTAAGGCTGTGGAGCCTTTTCTTCCACTTGACCATGTTTACAAAAAAATTGAATATGAAATAATTAAAATTTTGAAAAAAAAGGAAGAAAAAAAATATATAAAAAATTACAGAGAAATAAAAAATACAAAGAGAAATTACATATAAGAAAGGTAATCTAACCTATAGATACGGACACACACACTCACACACACACACATACATATCTTTGCCCTTACACACGTACAAGCAAATACATAACACTACACTTACTTAAGCACAGTTCAATATTACACATACTTAAAACACAGTCCAATACGGTATACTTTGATGATAATTCATCTTAACTATTACTCTAATTCATTTTAGTGCCTTACGTCCTTCTATCATTCTCTGCACCTGCCATATTAATAGGGAAATCAAACATTTAATTTTCATTGTATAATATGTGTAACTTTAACAATTTTTTGAACGTCACAATTGAGGAAGAGACATGAATTTCAGGTGGCAACTTGTTCCAAAGGCCTGCTGAGGTAACAGTAAAAGAATTTGCATAAAAGTTGGATTTGTGGAGTGGAATGGACAGCAGAGACCTTTCGCGCGATCTGGTGTTGTGGCTGTGAAAGTCGGAAAGATGTTGAAATCGGTTAGAGATATTGCGGGTCTTTTATTTGAAGGATTTTGTACAGTAAAATTAACTTATGAAAATTACGTTTATCGCTTAATTTAAGCCACTCGACCTTCGCAAAGTACGATGTCAAATGGTCTGAATATTTTAGGTCGAAAACGAAACGAATGCAGGCATTTTGAATTCGCTGCAGTCGTTTAGCTTGCTCGTGATTGACATCCAAGAAAGCAATGTCGCAATAGTCAACAATGGGAAATACAAGAGACTGGACCAGTTTAATTTTTATGCGTTCAGGGAGGAAGTTTTTGAGCCGATAGAGTGAATGCAATGCACCGAAAGCTCTTCTAGATACAGAGTTAACTTGCTCTGCCCAGGTGAGATGTTGGTTGAGTATCACACCCAGATTCTTAACAGTAGTGGAGAAGGGCAGATGAATGTCATTTATGTTGAGTCTAGGGAGGCTAGATTTATCTATTTTGCTCAAAATTCTAGGGGAACCTACAAGAATACACTGGGTTTTAGTCGGGTTTAGATGTAAGCCATGGTGTGCAGACCAAGTACTTATTTGTTTAAGGTCATTGTTCACAATTTCTATTGCATGCAGTATTTCTTGCGGGGGGAAAGAGAAATATAACTGAAAATCGTCGGCATAGATATGATATTTACAGCCGTTAAGCACCGTCGGGAGGTCGTTTATATACAGAGCAAATAAGAGGGGGCCGAGTACAGTGCCTTGAGGGACACCACATGGAATGTTTTTCCACGACGATTTTCCATATAGGTCAACGACACATTGTCGACGTTCTTGTAGATAGGAGCAGAACCAATTAACCGCGGAGTCGGAAAAATTGAAAATCGATGATAATTTAGCGAGTAGAATTTCATGATCAATTGTCTGAAAAGCTTTTGTAAAGTCTAGAAGTACCAGAATCGTAAGTTGTTTATTGTCCATGGCTAGCCTCATGTCATCGGTTACGTTGACAAGAGCCGTGCAAGTGCTGTGGTTACTTCGAAAGCCAGACTGAAGAGGATCTATTAAATTATTCCGCGTTAGAAAGTCCCGGGTTTGATCGCTAACGAGATGCTCTAGGGCTTTAGACAAGGCTGGGAGGATGCTGATTGGTCGGTAATCGTTGACGTTTATTATGTTGTTTGTTTTAGGTATAGGGCGTACCAGGGCGAGTTTCCAAGACGAGGGAAATGCGCCGGTAATTAAAGAAAAATTAAAAATATGAGTGATAGGAGCAAGTACGTGGTAGAGAATTTTTTTAATCATGAGGATAGAAATTTCATCTACTCCTACGGCCGATGACTTTATCTTCTGTAACGATTTTCTGACCTGTTCCGGCGAAAAATAAGAAAAACAAAATTTTGGAGCAGTTGTGGAGCGTGTTTCAATGTTACGAATCGTTTCGTGTTTCACATTATCATCGACGATCGGAAGATCACAAAAGTGATCGTTCAATACTTCCGGTGGAAATTTATTCACGGATTCGTGGTTTCTCCGTTTCCCAACTCCCAGTATTTTCAATTTTTTCCAGAGGACGTCAGGTTTGCTTTCGTATGTTAGTAGTTCAGACGCGAATCGACGCTTTGATTTTCGCACTTCCTGGGTGCAACGGTTCCTCAGAATTCTGTAATTTTCAAAGATGGATGTGTTATAATCACCGACCTTGATCGCCTTCCTATATTTGGTGTACGCTTTGTCACGCATCGCCATAAGCCGGTGCAACTCGTCCGTCAGCCAGGGAGCAGGGGGACGCGAAACACGCTTCTTCCTGACTGGAGCATGTTTATTGTACAATTGGAGGATAAAGGTATTTAACAATAAGACTTGCTCATCCACTGTAGGTAACGTACTGATTAAATGCCATGGTACAAGGGCAGCGTCTTCATTTAGGCGGGCTTCGTTAAAGTTTTTGAGGTCTCTATATGAAACTTGTTTTGCTTTGTATTTAGGAATGCGAAGATAATAGGACACGTAAATTAAATCGTGGTAGGAAATTCCAGGCACTGGTATTTGGCCATGGCGCGTTACACGATTTTCGTCAGAAACCAAGATGACGTCAAGCCACGAGTCGGAAGTGGCCGTGTGGTGGGTTGGATTTAAATGGCAAATGGAAAGATTTAAAGCAGAGAACGTATCACGGAATTCTATAACCTTTTCTTTTTTGCTACATAGGTCGGTATTCATATCTCCCAGAACGATCGTGTGTGAATATTTTGGTAGAAAGTTTGCAACGTCGTTCACGAAGTTATCAAGGCGAGTGAAAGGTGGACGATAGACTACCGCCAGGAGAAGTTTTTGTTGACAGATACTGATTTCGAGGATTATATATTCCGACGAACCGTCATAGGCATCGGGCGACTTTGAGAGAATTTTGGCAGGGACGTCCTCGCGCAAATAAATTGCCACTCCCCCTCCCCTCTTTCCGATTCTGTCTTTCCTAAATAAACGAAATCCCGGAAGATGCACCAGATCGTCCAAAAGACTCTCCTTCAACCATGTTTCCGAGACCAGTAAGGCATGTACGTCTTTGTTTATTTGAATTATATTTTCTACTTCTAGGAAATGAGCGAGAATACTTTGCGCGTTGATATGAATTGCGTTAAAGCTGCCGGGTGCAAGATTCAGCTGCGGCCCAGAATATGGATAAACCGTTTCCGTTTGTAGCGCTGCAGTTGAGTAGGAAAGGCCATTGTTGCTGTTTGTTGGAGAGGTACAAATGTTGCAAAGTTGGTTGAAAAAGTTTGACGTCGGCGTTGCCGAATTTACAGTACACAAATCGTCTCTATCAGCCATAATATTTCTTACGGTTTTTAAAAGTGCTGACAAATGGATGGAAAGCACTCATTTTAAACGAGATTACATATATAATTAGTTTAAAAAAGATTTGACTTACCATAAAAGTAGCGTTGATGAAAGGCAGGTGCAGGTTTAGAAAAGACAAGAGATGCGGAGATGAAAAATTGCGTAATGAGGGAACCCTGTGACGGACTATAGCTAGGAAGAAGTGAAAGGCTGAATCGATTCTGGAGAGGTGAGTGGGCCATGCCATGAACCAGACGGGAGAGCTGTATTCTATTATTGAGGAGATGAATGATTTGAAGTACAAGGTGAACCATATTGAAGACCGAACATCTTTCTCGCCACTTTAATTTGATTTGATTTGATTTGATTTATTTTACTTCGCGTTTTGTGCCTCTTGGCTAATTTGCGAAGATGGGGATGAGTGATGAAATGATGAAATTGATGAATGGACATTCACAAACAACCAAGCCCGACCGGGATACGAACCCGGGACCCTTGGCGTCGCAGCGCGATGTGCTAACCACTCGGCTCTCGCCACTTTAAATAGCATTCACTCTTATACAACGTGATCACAAGGAAACTCTAATTTTGTAATTTATTTTGCATGTTTAGTTTTCATTTATTTTGTAAGTCCACTTTATACACAGGAACGCTAACCTGATCTGGACCTACATTTTAAAGTGGGATCCGAACCACTCTGTAATTCCACAGGGTATGGAACCCGATACCCTGTGATTGCAAGGCGACGACGTTAACCCTATAAGGGAAACATTCCTAGCGGTAGTTTCCCTGTTATTCTCTATCCCACATCAGTTTTACTTAATTCTCTAGTTTCTCATTCAGGACAAACACAATTATCGTCCCTGGTGTCGCAGAGTGCTGTAATCAGGGCCGGCGGAAAGGGGGTGGGGGGCGAACAGCGCCACCTCCCAGACCGGCAAATTTTCAGGGCGGCAAAATTTGAAGAGAAGAAAAAAATTAGCCTATTGAAAACTTGAAAGTTATAATATTATATTATATAACTTGGAAGTTAGTATATGCCAACCCACAGTTTTGAAGGAACATAGTAGTATCACCACTGGGTGCCACAAATTGGGAAAACAGATTCCACATAATGTAACGAGCAAATGTCTTCAAAACATTAATCTACGATATGTTAGATGATTTCTTGAAAACATATCAGCGCTTTGAAAAAAGCAGGAGTGATGAAAAATTTCAAAGTTTCTGAGACTCCACTTGGCAGCCTGGTAGGCCCTTCCTCCCTCCACTCGTGGAGGCGTCAGTGAGCAGCGGCGACCTGTGAGTCCTGGTTGAAGAGAAAGAATGGAATCGAATTTAGATATAGATGATCCGAAGATAGGAGACACTGTACAGGGCTGAAATCGAAAGAAGAAGCAGTTGCCGGTACAAAACAGATTTTTTTTTACCATGTCCTAGACGATTATTTTAGCTCCAAGAGAAAGATTTGAGCAGCTTAAACATAATAGTGATTTTTTAAATTTCTTTACGATGCATAAAGACATGCCATCTGATCTTTTGTCTGAAAGGTGTAGAAAACTTGCCGGAATGTTAACGCATGAAGGCTACTGAATTAAAAAAATAAACAAAAAGTGGTAATAAAACAATTACATCAAAGGAGGCCTTAAACTAACAAAGGGTCATGATTTTGAACCTAATGTGATTGTAGAACTTCGAATTTATGAACTTTGTCGGTAACCGTGGCAAGTGGCGAACAATGTTTATTTGAATATTAAGGTTAATATAATACTATCTTCGGTCACTCATGTCTGAAACAAGCTTGTTTCCATTTCATGAAAGATAGCATTATACGAAAGAGAATATTACATGCAAAGGTTAAGGTAAAGATCCCTGTGCATTTAGCACCATGTCATGAAGTCACATTTAGGGGATGTTGGGGGTAGGGCCACACACATTCTCTATCTCGGCCATTTTGGAGGTGATCAGCAACACTCGCTGGCCACCTATACCTCCCAGTGTTGCCCACAGGTACCTATTAATTTGAGGCTGGGTGAACCCCATACCCGCTTTATGCGAGGACAACGTAGGATTGATTTTAGACCATAGATCCCCCACGCGGGAGATCCGGGAATATTACATTTTAAGGATCCAATCATACATCGCAGACCTACAACGGTAAACATATGAAGTCAGGCCTTCATTTCTTTGCTAATACTTGTTAATACATTTAAGAGAGAGAGAGTCTTTTCCTTAAAAGCACACGAAACCACAATTAAATGTTTCTTGAATGCTTATATGCTCTTTCATCCTGCTTGGGAGTTGCTTCATTACAATAGTTTTAAAAAATATCAAAAGATGGCGCGCCGGACAAGAGAACACTCCAACATATTTCCAAGTGCTTTCATGAGCAATAAGTCCAATTCCATTCAAAAATTAAATCCTAATATCGGTATTAAATAATTTATTCTACTTGTAATAACAAAATAGCCATATTTTCCGTAAATTTTCGTGAAACTAGGAAACTACGAACTTTGCACAGCACATCAGTCATGGCACATGTTGAAACAGCTGTTACTGGAAGCCGCCATCTTGTTGTGAAATTCCGTCCGTGACGTCATTTTCATTATGTGCTCTTTCGTCCTGCTTCCGAGTTGCTGTAAAAAAGTTTGCCGTTGCGTAGATACCAATTTTCGTTTCGTCTCCCTCCCTCTTAGCATCACGTGTTCTACCCTGCTCGTTAACCTTTGCTATTGTTACCATATTGTCATTCCATTCCTAGAGACACTCGCGCAAACATCATTGAGAACAATTGAATAGCGCTCCAGCTCGCGGTTCACACCGTTCGGCAGGGACGGTAATGTGGCAATATAGCACGGCGTAGTGGTTGCTTTTTTTATGCATTGCATGTTCATTGGCTAGCTAGTAACTAGTGTAGCCAACTGTAATAATGAAGCACTATTTCTGTCACGGAAGGGGAAAGGCAGGTAAAGTGACGGTGAGTTTTGTTGGATTGGAAGCAGGATATTTTTATTTTATAGTAAGTATTTGACCGGTTTGACGTTGTGTGCGAGTGCTTCTGAACTGTAGACAATTTACCGAACCCATAGCTGTGTTCAATGTTATCTACTGGTTATAATCAGGGCTAGGATTTATAGGTAAATACATACTTTTAGTTTGATGAAATATCGCTGAAATTTTGTGATATCTTTGCGAATAGTAATGTTTGTAGTGATCTAAGGTACATTTTATTGTCAATATTTTTCCATATTTCTAACTTTAAAAAATACTTACTTTTACATATTTAAGGAAAATGTACAGGGTAAGTCAAAATGATGGACCCGATTACAGAAATTTATTCTGTGAAACCTAATAAGCATATGTTATTGTGAGACATGCGCTTCGAAAGGGTAACTTCCAAAGTTCAGTTTCCACGCAGTGTTTCCTCTTTCTACCGCTAGGAGTCAGCAGCGAGAAGCGAGCAGGAAAATGGCGTTGACTGGGGAACAGAGATCTTTCTGTGTGCTTGATTATCATGTGAACAAGTCTGTGATTATTGTGCAACGGCATTTCCGTACCAAATATCGGCGAGAACCACCTACGGGGAAGGCCATTCGTAAGTGGTATGAACATTTCAGAGATTCGGGCTGCATCTGTAAACGAAAATCGACTGGCCGTCCGTCGACTGGGGAAGAGACAGTGGAACGAGTGCGCACATGTTTCGTGTGGAGTTCACATAAATCCACCTACCGGGCAGCGATAGAACTTCAACTTCCACAGAAAACTGTATGGCGGGTTATGCGGAAATGTTTACAAATGAAACCCTACCGCTTGCAACTAGTTCAAGCCTTAAAAGACAATAATTATGCTTTGCTCACGTCCTTCTGTGCTGATTTCCTCGCATTAATGGAAACGGATGGGTTAATTTACAGTGATGAAGCAACTTTTCACCTTTCAGGGAAAGTGAACAGACACAACGTAAGGATTTGGGGAACTGCTAACCCCCATGAATTTGTGGAACACGAACGCGATTCTCCCAAAGTGAATGCCTTTTGTGCCATTTCCCATGAAAAGATTTATGGATCCTTTTTCTTCCATGAACGTACTGTGACAGGTTGTTTTTCTTGATATACTGCAACTATGGCTCCTTCCACAGCTTGCAGAGGATAGCGTAGATTTCATTCTCCAATTGGATGGTGCCCCTGCGCATTACCATGGCAGCGTTCGGGAACATCTCAATGGGGCATTGGAACAACGTTGAATAGTAGGGGGTATCGAAAAAAGCAAATTTTTTATGATGCTTTTGCGGTAGAGCGGAAAAGTTGCCTCTATACATAAGTAACTTCTGTTCAAAATTTCACCACCCTAGGATAATGTCTTCTGTTCTGGGAAGGGACGTGAAATTTAAAAAAATTAGTAAAATCGGCAATTTTTTTTTTATTTTTGAAATTTTTTTCAAATTTCACAGCACTTTGCGGTAGTATGCAAAAGTTGCACCTATGTATGGTTAATTACAGTGCAAAATTTGGCGCCCCACGGACAATATGTTCTGTTCTGGCAAGGGGCCTGAAATTACCCAAAAATCGACAAATATACTGTTTTTTCATTATTTAACTAACATTTATTAAACATAAACCAGAATTGTCATACACTCGCATACTATTAGATATAAGAATTAAGAAATAAGTATTCAAAATTAAAAGTACGAAAATGTGTGTTTTGTAGGTAATAATAATGTAAAATATGTGTTTTAGGTTTTGTACTGTCTCTTGCACCTAAATTCAGGCATGGCCTTTCTCGATTTCAGAGTGCAGCGAATAAATCCATCCCGTTTTTTATGACCACACACTTTCTTTGAGGCCTCCGTAACCAATTTTACTGTTCTTTCCACAGCTTGTGTGTGGCATGGGAACTTTGTAAAAGTCCAGTCAATTGGTATTGGTTCTTTCAGCATACTTTTCAAATCTTCTGTAGTCACATCATCGAGTATTGGTGATGGAGTTACTTCGCTGGACGACCAGTCAATTAGTTCGATATAGTCGTTTGCTTCGAAGTTTATTTTTGGAATATCGAACTTTCTAATCCCAACGTGTCCAACCGTCTCACATGATTCTCGTGCTTTTATGACTCTTCGAATGCCAAGGGCTCTGATATGTATTCTCTTATCAGTCAGCATCGCGAGCAGAATGTTTTCTCGAGATGCGAAGTAAGCATTCCGAGAAATCACTGGGTCGATGACGTTGCGGTTAACTTGATCCAAGTATCTAGATGACTGAATGAAATGGTAAAGATGCCGAGCTCCATCCTTAATTGAATGATGGATTTTGATGCGGAACCAAGATGGCACATACACCCTGATAACGAACTTTACTATGGTACGTAAGTTGTCTGATGGTTCCGTGGTGGAAACATACAGTCTTAATATCCTGTTGGCTGTTGTCAATCAGCGGGACATGTTTAGGGGACCTGGATCGCGCTTAGCAAGACCTGGAGGACACATGGCTGAGCTAACGGCGAGAGCAATATCCCTCAGATACTTCTGGTCCTTACTCAAAGTGGATATATCATCTGATGGCAAGGTGCAGTTAACTGGCTCAAATGTTACCACTGGAAGCAGCTCACACGCCTTCAAAGATTTTCCAATGCAACCAGTGTAGGAATTGGGTCCGGAGGTGGGACCATCGAGGGACTCGAACAAGTGGCGGAGAGGCAATTCGTTGAAATGTAGTTGACAAACAGCCCATTGCACAGCTATCCCGATCTTCAGTTCAAGACGACGCAGTACCCCATTGTGAACTCCAGTATTTACGACCGTTCCATCACACCCTAGAACAAGAATATGGTTTAAACCTCCGGGCACTTCTGCTGTGATATAGTCGTAAATACTTTCAGCAATGGCCAGACTTGATCCTGAAGCTGGTGTAACATGACCAACGTAGCTAGATCCTGGTTGTTTCACCAAGGAATAGTGTTCCTCTACAATTGTTCTTTGGTAGTATTTATCATCCTCCTTTTCTGTTGACAATGTTCTGTCACGTCGGCCATCGAAGTAAAGACCTGTTAAATGATCATTGTCAATGTCCGAACTCTCACTCTGAAATCGAGAAAGGCCATGCCTGAATTTAGGTGCAAGAGACAGTACAAAACCTAAAGACACATATTTTACATTATTATTACCTACAAAACACACATTTTCGTACTTTTAATTTTGAATACTTATTTCTTAATTCTTATATCTAATAGTATGCGAGTGTATGACAATTCTGGTTTATGTTTAATAAATGTTAGTTAAATAATGAAAAAACAGTGTATTTGTCGATTTTTGGGTAATTTCAGGCTCCTTGCCAGAACAGAACATATTGTCCGTGGGGCGCCAAATTTTGCACTGTAATTAACCATACATAGGTGCAACTTTTGCACACTACCGCAAAGTGCTGTGAAATTTGAAAAAAATTTCAAAAATAAAAAAAAAAATTGCCGATTTTACTAATTTTTTTAAATTTCACGTCCCTTGCCAGAACAGAAGACATTATCCTAGGGTGGTGAAATTTTGAACAGAAGTTACTTATGTATAGAGGCAACTTTTCCGCTCTACCCCAAAAGCATCATAAAAAATTTACTTTTTTCGATCCCCCCTATTGAATAGGCCGTGCATCTCCGGAGGATCGACCTCTCCTTCATTGGCCACCTCGTTCCTCCGACTTGACCCATGTGATTTCTTCATGTGGGGTTTGTCAAGGATCATGTTTACGTACCACCACTTCCAACAACATTGGATGACCTGCGTGCCCGCATCACAGCAGCCATTGCTGATATTGACCGCAATATGCTACACAAGGTTTGGCAGGAGATAGACTATCGGCTTGATGTGTGCCGTGTTACGCGAGGTGCTCACATAGAACACTTGTGATTTGTTTGAAAAAAACTTTGACAGTTTACCTTTCTTAGCACATGTCTCACAGTAACATTTGTTTATTATATTTCACAGAATAAATGTCTGAAATCGGGTCCATCATTTTGACTTACCCTGTACTTAATTTTACATATTTCAACAGGTTTAATTCACAAATTGTTCATATTTCATAATTTTGGAATTGTTCAAAATAAATAAATTATGTGGCTCCAACAGCATTTCAACTCTTGGCTCCGGCACGTGTTCTTGTAGAAATTGCATCGAGGAGGCTGTCATTTTTGCTGCTTAATGCGATGCATATTGTTTTCTGTGTTAAAATTGCCATGCTTTGATGGGTGACCAACTTCATAGCAGGGCCGGCGGAAGGGGAGGGCGAACCATGCCACCGCCCAGAGCGGCAAAATTTGAAGAGAAGAAAAAAATAAGCCTATTGAAAACTGTGGTCGAGCGAGATATTCTTTTGCGCTTCATAGTATTGAAATAGCATAAGAAGTCTCATTATTTATTTTATATTTTGATGTTTTACTTAGGAATATATTGATTTTCAATTTCCTGTTGCTGCGTAATGACGGGGAGGGGGGGGGGGTCGAAATGGAGCGGCATCTGCCGCCACCGCCCAGGGAGGCAAAATGACTAGCGCCGGCCCTGGTTCATAGCAAAAGAAAAAGACGCCCAGCTTATCGTCTAGTGGCATTATATGAACTTGTTATTGTTGTGGAAGCCGGCATCGTTTGTAAATGTACAACAAAGGCAACCGACTGTCGCCAATCTCAGAGAGGAAATAATAATACTGCTTGAGGAGGAGTGTTGTGGTCCAATTGTCGCAGTTTAACACGTTGGCATGTTATTAGTGTCTAC
The DNA here is from genome assembly GCF_977018435.1 of Lepisma saccharinum. Lineage (NCBI taxonomy): Eukaryota > Metazoa > Arthropoda > Insecta > Zygentoma > Lepismatidae > Lepisma > Lepisma saccharinum. The sequence continues at coordinate 189,311,417 of NC_139230.1, read as the reverse complement.
GGGTTTTGGGAGTGAACAGTTAGAACGCCACCAGTGCATTAATGCAATGAAAAATAATATTTTTTTTTTTATTTTGTTTGAAATCACTCAAATAAGGAATCGTATGAAGAAGTCTTCTTTACAGCATTTTTGGTAATTTTACGTATGTGCTAGTTCATATTTTGCGAATTTTTAGTCCATATGTATGTAGCTACATACAAAGCCACTTGTTAGTACATATTAATCCTAGTCCTGGTATAATGTATGAGGTTTAAAACTCAATGTTCTTTTTGTACGTAACAGCTGTGCATCGGCTCACTGCAGCGATTTTTCTATCTGTTCCATTAGCAACACTGCTTCCTGAGTTGTGTCGCGCATCGCACGGCAGAAATATATGTGTTGGACTTAAATATAAGAAGATGGCGCACCGGAAACGATGAATCTCCAACACATTTTCAAGTGTTTTGATCAACGACAATAAGTCCAATTCCATTCAGAAATTCTCTCTTAATGTCAGAAATAAATAACTTATTCTACTCACAACAACATAATAGCCATTTTCCCGTAAAAACTACTTAACTTTGCACAGTGCATCTTCAGTCAGTCACGTGGAAAACCAGCTGTTAATGGAAGCCGCCATCTTGTGAAATCTCGTTTATGACATCAGCATTCATCAGAAGACAAAAATTCTACAAATTGGCATCTTTTGCACATGATCCTTCACATTTGGTCTACTTCACTATCTATTTTTTCTCAGGCTGACCAGGGATTTCTTCAGAGAAATAAAAAAAATAAACTGAACTTGACCAAACATTGAAATAGCCGGCCCTTAGAAATAGTGGATTAACTTTCATGTTAATCGGGGCTGGACCTACACTTTAAAGTGTAATCGAAACCACTATGTGCCTTCACCGGATATCGAATCCGGTATCTCTGTTACAAGGCGACGACGTTATTACTACGCTATCGGGGAAACCGCGCTGACGTTTCACAAAGTCCTCAGCATGTTACACAAATTCCCGTCAGAGAGATAAGCCTGATGATAGAAGTCTCATATATGATGCCTTAATTTTATATCTACTACTTATTTACTTATAAAAACCTGTTTCAAGTATGTCATCATAAACTTGGCAATTCACTTCAGTGCGTAAAAATTCCTATAGGCTATATACATATGTGAAATTAATTTCGTAGGTGAAAAAATATCTTTCAGTTCCGGAATCGTAACACAAGCTGCAAGATTTACCCGCTATAGTGGCTCCAGTGACGAAACACAGCTACTAGCTCTAGTCCCCCTCGACGATGAATGACGTCACATACTACTCGAGATAGCCACATTGTAGACCAAACACCTTTCTTGCGGCTTAAAGTAGCATTATTTCTTGTACCACGTGGTCACGAGGAAACGTTTTGTAATTTATTTTCCAAGCTTTGATTGATTGGCTTTATTTTACTTTGCTTTAGTGCTATTTTGGCTAATTGCTAAGATGGGATGAGTGATGATATGATGATATTGATTAAATTGATGAAGGGACACTCACAAACATCCATGCCCAGGCCGGGATTCGAACCCGAGACCCTGGCGTCGTAGCGCGATGTGCTAACCACTCTGCCACGGGAGCGGCTTGCATGTTTTGATTTTAGTTTGTTTTGAGGTCCATTCTATACACAGGAAGACTAATCTACATTTTAAAGTCTGATCCGAAAAACTCTGTTCCTCCACAGGATATCGAACCCGAGACCCTGTTATTACAAGCTGACGACGTTACCACTATAAGGGAGAACTTCTAATCTGTAGTTTCTCTTTCCCACATCATTTTTCCTTAATTCTCTTCTTTCTCAGTCAGGACAAACACAAACCCATTTCCTCGCGTCATACAGTGCTGTACTAACTACTCCGCCACGGATGTCGACCATCGATTTTGTTATTAATTATTAATTGACCTATTTTAATAACAGTATGCACAGTTTGCATGTAATAAAAAAAGATAGGCTACAATTTGAAAGATGAAGCCTTGTGAGTTCATAGATATATGATGATAAAAACAAAAATGCAAACAAAATCTTTTGATATAAACACGATTCACAGGTTTTTTTTTTTTATTATCCTTATATGAACATCGTTCTAGTAATTTGAAACATGAGAAAGGAGAACAAAGGACCATATTTTATCCTAAAAACACATGAAATGAATGGCTCATTCCTCCTGCTTGGGAGCTGCTGCATAACAATACTTTTTTAAAAAAATATCAAAACCCCTCCATGTAGGACTGCCTTGACGGGGCGAGGGGGCTTAGTAGGGAGGTCAAATTCATCTCATCATTTCACCCATTCTTCATATCCATATCTCACGTTTTTCACCATTCCATCACGTCATTCATCTCCATATCTTTGACCTCCCTCTAAGAAACTAATGTAGGGAGGTCATTTTCATCTCATTTCACTCATTCTTCACATCCATATCTCACGTTTTCACCATTCCATCACGCCATTCATCTCCATATCCTTGACCTCCCTATAACTAAGGGTCCTGCTAGAGGAGACAACCTCGATAAAAAAACCCTATCCCAAGGTGTGAGTTGCACGTGCCGATGGGACAGTGTTGGCTGCAGGGGTAGGTGCAGTCGCGAACGTGGCCTCGGGGATTTCGGTTTGGTCCTCGAGTAGCCTCCATTTTTGGGGGTAGGCCTTCCTCGGCGTAGAGGGCATGTCGAGGCGACAATTTATGGACCCTCCACTTAAAAATCTTAGTTTATGGGAACTAAATCACCTTTTAACGGGGGGAAACCCTCAAAGCGTCGGAGGCCTTTGAGCCCGACGAGTTTATTGGAAAAGACAGGGAACGTCACGTCAGTGCCGCGTTACCTTGTAATAAGCATTGTGGAAAAGAAAGACACGAACGATGAATGTACAAGCACGAAGAGAAATGGAGCAAAAACATTAAAGGACCTGTCACCATTCCTTATAAAGAAGCAAGTGGACTATGCCGCTGGAAGTGATGTCCCTGACATCAAAAAACTGCGCAACGGAAGCCTTCTCATCCAGACCAGTACAGATCGCCAGACTAACCTCCTCCTTAAGCTTACGACCTTGGGCGACTTTCCTGTTCAGGTAGAACCTCACCGTCAACTGAACAGTTGTAAAGGTGTTATACGTCACTGGGATCTTTTGAATTGCACAGAAGAAGAAATCCTTCAAGAGCTCTCCGATCAAAATGTAACAGCAGTGCAGCGAATCAAGACCAAAAAATCCGGAGAACTTTTACCGACAGCTTCGCTCATTCTCACCTTTAAAACGACCACTCTCCCGGATGAGGTACGGGTTGGTTATTACAACCTCCATGTCCGGCCGTACATCCCGAACCCGATGCGATGTTTCAAATGCCAGCACTTCGGGCACACTCAGCCTTCTTGCAAGGCCACCACTGCCATTTGTGGCAAATGTAGCGAGCCTGACCATGGGACCGAGCCTTGCTCATCTGGTCCCTCATGCGTCAATTGCAAAGGCAAGCACCGAGTCTGGCATCGCGACTGCCCCTCTTTCCAAGAGGAAAAGAAGATCCGAGAGTTGGTTGTGACAGAGAAAATCTCTGCCGGCGAAGCAAAAAGACGTCTCCGTGAAAGTGTACGTACTCCTCTACCTGTGCCATTCGCTACAGCTGCTTCAAATGCTCTTGCCCGTCGCAGTATTGGCGTCCAAACCAGCGACGTGCCCACTCAGACAACAAGTATTCCCGGAGCAGCTCACCCCGCTCCGAAGAAACCAGCAACCACTACTCGCTCCACAGAGAAGAAATTCAAGCAAGTGTATAATAAAGAACATTTTCTGAAGTCTACTAGCTCTCCAGTCAGGGTGACAGCCACCACCCTGAAACTTAAGGCGCAGCTGAAAGCTGCCCGGCGGGCGCTAAAAGCACCCGCCCCCACTCCCCCTTCACCCCCTTCGCCCTCTGTGTCCTTACCCGAGGACATGATACTGGGCGAAGCCGCGGATGAAGAATTTATCAAGGTGACAGGGCCTAGAAATAGAGTACGCCTTAAAAGGTAACAATCTTACCTACAGATATGGCTTATTGTCTCCAATGGAACCTTAACGGTTTCCGAACGCATCTCGAGGAACTGCAAATTCTTATATCTGAATTTGACCCTGCCATCATATGTCTCCAAGAGACACATTTTCGTCCAAATGAATCAGCGATTTTGAACGGATACACGCTTTACCGCACCGACAAGCTTCCTGAGGGTCGTCGTGCACACGGTGGTGTTGCAATCGGTGTTCGAGATAACATCCACTCAACGCCAATCTTTCTCACCACCCCCCTCCAAGCTGTCACCGTGCGTGTCCATCTACCACAGCCAACATCCGTTTGCTGTGTCTACATTACAAGGAGGGAGCGATTATCTCTTGCGGACCTCCTTTCTATATTCGAGCAACTTCCGTCTCCTGTAGTTCTTTTGGGCGATTTTAATTCCTACCATCGTTTGTGGGGCTCCGTTCGTACAGAGCCCCGGGGTCAAATTGTAGATCAATTCCGTGAGGCATCAGCTTTAACGTTGCTGAATGATGGGACTCCCACATATTTCAGTCCTTCCTCAGGCACACACTCTGCGTTGGACTTGTCCTTCTGCAGTCCCAGCCTTGCTCCTACCACATCTTGGAGCGTTCACCCTGATCTCTGTGGGAGTGATCACTTCCCACTCTTTCTTACTCTGGAACATCTTCAGCATTCACGTGAACAACACCCTCACTGGCATCTCAGTCGGGCAGACTGGGGTGCCTTCGAGCGTGCAGTGGACCTTGAAGTCGATCTTGCTTCGACTCTACCACCAATCGACGCCTTAGATATATTTGTATCACGAGTGCATGATGCTGCACGCACCTCCATTCCACATCCCAGTGTTCCTGCGAGGCGACGCCCAGTCCCCTGGTGGACTGCGGAGATCAGTGCAGCCATCAAGGACCGCAATCATGCCCTAGATCGATTTAATAGGAACCACACTGCCGCCAACCTCGAGCAGTTCCGCATTAAGCGTGCCCGTGCCCTTCGGCTCATTCGAGCCAGTAAGAAGGCGTGCTGGGTCCAATACGTGTCTTCTCTGACGAAGCAGGCTTCGTCGAAAGCCGTTTGGACCAAAGTACGTCGCATCCAGGGGGGTGCATCTACTCCTCTGAGCGCTCTGGAGCACGATGGGACGTTGTACACTGATTCCGGAGACATAGCTAATATCTTGGCCACGCAGTTCTCTGATGCGTCTAGCTCTGTAAATTATGAACCACGTTTCCGCCGTGAGAAGGACCGTCAGTAACGACGCCCTCTAATTTTTCGAAGTCATAACACCGAGCCATACAACTCTCCATTCACTGAACGGTAGTTCGATCAGACGCTTCGAGATTCTAAGAATACAGCTCCTGGAGTGGACAAGATCCACTATGAGATGCTTCGTCATCTGCCCATTGGAGCCAAATATTTCCTTTTGGCGGTATTCAACAGGCTTTGGTTGGAGGACTCTTTCCCTTCGTCCTGGAAAGAAGCAATTATCGTTCCCATCCTGAAACCAGGTAAACAACGCACCGCAGCCTCGAGTTATAGGCCTATTGCCTTAACTAGCTGTGTGTGCAAGTTGATGGAACGCATGATCAACAAGCGTCTCACCTGGTTTTTGGAGGAAAACTGCTTGATAAGTAATTTTCAATGTGGTTTTCGCTCCAACCGTTCCACACTGGACCATCTGGTTCAGCTGGAAACACATATTCAGGATGCATTCTTCAACAAGGAACATTTAGTTGCAGTTTTCTTTGACCTCCAAAAGGCATATGACACAACGTGGCGCTTTGGCATCATAAAGCAGCTCCATTCTTGGGGCGTGCGTGGCCATATGGCGTACTTTATTAAAAACTTTTTATCCGATCGTTTTTTCCGCGTACGTGTTGGGAACTCCTTTTCAGATCTTCACGAACAAGAGAACGGTGTCCCGCAGGGCAGCGTTTTAAGTGTGACTCTGTTTGCCATAGCAGTGAACAGCGTTATGGCAAGCATTGTTGCCCCTGTACATGGTCTACTGTATGTAGACGACCTCACGATCTTTTGTCGTTCACGGAATCTCGCGTCAGCTTCTCGTCAACTCCAACTGACGATAAACCGTTTGGTTGAGTGGTCCTCCCAAACAGGTTTCACCTTCTCATCCGAGAAATCCGTGTGTGTTCACTTTTGACGTCAGCGTACATGTCATTTCGATCCTGACCTGTACATGGGGAAATCTCCCCTGTGCTTCGTGAATGAGGTCCGCTTCCTGGGCCTCATTTTCGATAAGAAATTAACATGGCTACCTCACCTTCGCCAGTTAAAGTTCTCTTGTCTTCTAGTTCTCAACCTTTTACGCGTTTTATCTCATACTTCTTGGGGTGCTGATAGGACGGTACTGCTTCGCTTGTATCGTGCACTCATCAGGTCGAAGCTTGATTATGGATGTGTTGTGTATTCTTCTGCCCGCCCATCTAGACTGCGCATCCTCGACACCGTCCACCATGCTGGTATACGTGTGTGCTCTGGTGCTTTTCGGACCAGTCCAGTCGCCAGTTTGTACGTAGAGGCATCTGAGCCGTCGCTGTCTCTGCGAAGACAGCGGCTGGTAGTGAACTACTTCCTCCATCTTCGCTCGATGCCTTCACATCCCTCATTTCACACCATCTCAGACGAGGATAGGCTGGAAAGGTATCGGCTGCGCCCTAGTGCCACTAGACCATTTGGTGTTCGTGCAGACGAGATCCTGTCAGCACTTGGTGTTGACAGTGATCTTCCTGGCGTCTCTCCACTCATTCCGCCTATCCCCACCTGGGAGTTTCCTGCACCTTCTATCGATTTTTCTCTGAGTGCCCTTCCAAAGTCAGAGACAGCAATGGTTGTATACCAGCAACGGTTTCTAGAACTTCGTGCGAAGCACCCCAATTTTAATGTGTTTTTCACGGATGGGTCCAAGACAGTCGAATCAGTTGGTTGCGCCTTCGTCCTAGACTCTCAAAGTTCCAGTTACTCGCTACATCCTGCCTGTTCCATCTATACGGCAGAGTTGTACGCCATCCTAAAAGCACTGGACTTTGCAGACGTCAATGGTCTGAAGAAGGTCCTGGTGTGCTGTGATTCGACCAGCGTGTTGCAGTCTCTGGATTCGCCGAATTCCCGGCATCCGGTAGCGCAACGCATATTCAGACGGCTTGTGTCCTTATCAGCCAGTGCGGATGTACACTTCTGTTGGGTCCCTAGCCACGTGGGCATCCAGGGGAACGAAGCAGCTGATGCTGCCTCCAAGTCTGCTGATGCGGACGGCGATGTTCTCGTCCACCTTTTGCCTGCTAGCGACCTGCAGAAAGTGTTCCGTTGTCGCCTTCTTGACACTTGGCAGGCCGAGTGGGATACGGAAACGGCTACGGAAACGTTCCTCATCCCGTCCCTCTCGGCGAGAAGAAGTTATTCTTACCCGCATGCGTATAGGACACAGCCGTCTTACGCATGGTCACCTGCTCCAAGGGCTGGACCCTCCGTTGTGTCGTGTTTGTAATGTTATTTTAAGCGTTCGACACATTCTCGTTGAATGTGTCGATCTTGCTTACCTCCGGCAGACTTTTAACCTTTCCGGCTGTCTGTCAACCCTCTTGGGTGATGACAGCAGTATTTGATCCCATGTTTTTAGTTTTTTGCGAAGAGCTGGACTTTTCCACCGTCTGTAAGGAGGTTTTTAGTTTGTCAGTTCTGACTTTTTAATGTGTCGTGTTTGTCTCATGCAGGTCTCTTTACAACCTTGCACTTTTAGTTTTTCCCAAGGGGCTATCTACACCCCTTTTTTAAAATTAAGTCAGAATTTTAGATAAGGGGACATTTCCCCCGTATACATAGAAGGGTGCGAAATGGCCTTAAGTGCCGACGCACCCAAAAATTTTAATTCAATCAATCAATCAAAATATCAAAAGATGGTGCACCGGACGCGAAAACACTCCCAGCACATTTCCAAGTGCCTTGATGCACAATAAGTCCCATTCCATTCAGAAATTATCTCATAATATCGGTAATAAATAATGTATTCTAGTCATAATAACAAAAATAGCCATTTTCCGTAAATTAAAGCAAAACTATAAAACTACGATACTTTGTACAGCACATCAATCACGGCACGTGTTCAACCAGCTGTTACTGAGAGCCACCATCTTGTTGTGAATGTACTCTATCCTCATGCTTGGGATACAGCGCCTTGAAAAAATCAAGGCACTGTACTTAGGAGTTGTAGTATTGCTGTTTTTAAAAAAAATATCAAGAGATGGCGCACCTGATACGAAGACACTCCAGCAGATTTTCCAGTGCCTTGATCAACGATAATGAGTCCAATTCCATTCAGAAATTCTCTCTTAATGTCCGTAATAAATCATTTACTCTATTCATAATAACAAAACAGCCAGTTTCCCATAAAAGCTACATAAATTTGCGCAGTGCATCATCAGTCAAGGCACATGTGTTTTGTGTACGAGAGAGCGGAGACGAGAACTGTGAACGTCTACAGTTCATTTGGCATGCGAGCAAAGCTTTTTTGCACGCACTTTGAAGCTTATTTATCGATATATTGAAACTTGTGGAATGGATTTCTTGTCCGTGACGAATCCGACCAACCATACGATCTCTGCTCCGGAAGTTCGCTGGGGTTGCACTTGCGTTAATCACTTTTTTGGCTGTAATTTAGTTGTTTTGTGTGGGAGAGAGTGGAGACGAGAACTGTGAACGATACAGTTCATTGGCATGCGATCAAAGCTTTTTAACGCACTTTGAAGCTTATTTGCCGTTATATTTCCTGTTATAGAATGAAGTTCCTATATGACGGGATGACGTCGTTACTTCACGTTGAACATGGACATAAGTAATGCACTGGTAATTAACTGGAACAAAGTCATAATGAAGCCAAGTTATGTCTTGGAAAAAAAATGAATGACCCATGTAATGTAGTGTGATATACATTTCAGAGGAGGTAGAAAGCTGTTACGAGGATTTTGCAATCGAGCAGCTACTGAAGGTTGCTATACAGCCAAGTCTGGCTCCAGAGAAGCTGAGTAGATAACAGTGCCAACGTGTCTAGCTCATCAAGTGACACTTTAAGTCAGTGGGTAGCGGAGCGCAGTACGACCCATGGGTTACAGGTTGGAACCCCGGCCTGGGCATGAGTGTTATTTGTGAGTGTCCCTTCATCAATTTCATCATATCATCACACATCCTCCTCCTACACTAATATCTGGGGGCTCTGGCCGTGACAATCCGATTTCCCTCGTTGGCCACAGCTCTAGTTTCCTCCGCTAGAGGCGCTCAATGCTGATTTTTTGCAGAGCAGAATTGTTATTTTTTGGATGTATGAAATGATCTTTGTTATTGTTTCAAAGTGAGTCTCTCGCAAACCTCACTAAATAAAATTTGGACTGGAGTAACAACAACAGTTGCAAGAGGGAAAGTAGTGGATCAACTTCGAAAGTTGGGAAACACTGCAAAATGCATGGATTTATCTTATGAGCGAATAGTCCTGCTAACCTGGGATTAGTTCCAAAAGAAACCGCACATTGAAAAACCGTCCTTAGAAATAGTGGATTAACTTTCATGCTAATCGGACTGGACCTACAGTTTAAAATGGATGCGGAGCCACTATGTGCCTTCACCGGATATCGATGATATTTTTCGGCATCTTCCACAAATTCCGGTCAGAAAGAAGCATAAATTAAAAGCTTTCTGATGATGGAGGTTATTTGATGCCTTTATTTTGTATCTAGCCTACAACTTTTCTTATTTACTTCTTATAAAAATGTGTTGATGACATACTTGGTACTTGAATTCAGTGGTAAAACTTAGAAGTATTAATTGCGTAGGGAAAGGATTTATCTTTCAGTTCCAGAATCGTGAGAGAAATTGCAAGATTTAGCCACTACAGTGACACTGTAGAGACAAGACACGCCTTCTTGCTCTGGAGCTCTCGAGGATGAATGACGTCACATTGCCACATTCCGAACATCTTTCTCGCGGCTCAAAATAGAATTCTTTCTCGCAGAACATGGTCACGAGAAAACTACGTAATTATTGTCATCTATTTTGAATGTTTTTTTTTTCAGTTTGTTTTGAAGTCCTCATTACACACAGGGAAACTAATCTGATCTGGACCTACATTTTAAAGTTTGATCCGAACCACTCTGTACATCCACATCCCTGTGATTAGAAGGCGGCGGCGATACCACTATAGGGAAAAATTCAAAGCGGTAGTTTCTATGTCATTCTCTATTCCACATCAGATTTACTTAATTCTCTAGTTTCTCATTCAGAACAAACACAATCATCGTCCTTGGCGCCGTAGTGTACTGTGCTAACCACTTCATCACGAAGGTCGACCATCAGGGAGGCACCATTCGCATGTAATATCAAAAGTTAGGCTTGAAAGATGAACCCTTGGGACAGAGGCGCAACCACGATTTTTTGTCTGAGGGGGGCAAGTACCAGTCCAGGATAAACGTACCAATAATAATAATAAGAATAATAATAATAATAATAATAATAATAGTAGTAATAATATCAATAAGAATAGTAAAAGTAAGAACAATAACAATATTATTTGTATTATTGTTATTAGTAGTAGGCTAGTAGCAGTAGTAGTTATTATTAGTAGTAGTAGTAGCAGTAGTAGTATTATCAAAGACGTTATTATCGTAAATTACGCAAAAATGGAGTAGTCGTTGCTGAAGAGCATTTGTGTTGTAATCAACGATGTAAATTTTTCTTCAAAACGTTAAATTTCACATTAATAATGGAAAACAAGCAGACAAAACTGTATTTTTGAAAGACAGGAAGAAATGCATGATAAATGAATTCCGAATATAATTATTTTTTTCATGTAACATGTATAACTTTCATGTAGAACATATGTTTTACACATATGCAACAAGGAGCGACGTATAATGAGAAAATACATATACAACTTTCTGACACTAAATTGTGTGTTCGATACATAATCAATTCATCCATCTCATAATAAACGAACAGTAAAAATTGTATAAAGTGTGTCTCAAATGTGCACTCTCCTTTTCCTCCAAACAATTGTTCATGCATTTAAAACAGAATCAATGAAGAGAAGTCTTTTTTTAATTTACAATGCTTTACAGAATACATTTATAATATATTGCGGGCGAAGCGAGCAAGAAAATTTTTTGATCCAATTTCTTGCAAACAGAAAACAATATTGATTTAATAGGGTGCAAATAATTTCACGAGCCGCCATGGCATTCTCTATTTCACAATTGTTTTAATTTAGGTCATCGTTTCTCAAACTTTGGGGCTTGCGTTCCGGGGGGGGGGGGGCGTTTTGAGGGTCTTGAAGTTGGGCTCGAAATTTATTCACTATGTCTTAAAAAACTATTGTCGAGCTTAGCCGCCGAACGATCTAAATTTTAGATCGTTCAGCGCCCAGTCCCGACCCCCTCCGTCCCCTAGCTACGACTCTGAACTTGATAACACTTAAAAGGAAGGAATGCGAGCGAAGTGAGCAAGAAAATTTTACAAAATGTATTTCTATTTGCATAAAATTTTAAATCGAGAGGGGCAATTGCCCCTCTATGCCTCCTAGCGCTGCCCTTAGCAGTCAATATTTGCTCCCCATTGCCCCTTAGAATCGATTTTCGTCCAAGGTTGGGGGGGGGCAATGCCGTTCTGCCCCCTGTGGTAGCGCCACTGTATTGGAATTTCATAGATATAATTTAACCGAAAATGCCAACAAAATATTTTGTTATAAATACAATTAACAAGGTTTCATTTTTATTCTGACATTACCAGTGTTCAAGTAAAATGAAATGTGAGAAAGGAGAACAAGGGACTATATTTTACCTTATGAACATGAAACCGCAATAAAATGCTTCTTAATGCTAACATGGGAGTTGTAGTTTTTAAAAAATAATCAAAAGATGGCGCACCGGATACGAGAACACTCCAATTCATTTTTAAGTATCTTGATGAACAGTAAGTCCAATTCCATTCAGAAATTAACTCTTAATATCGGTAATAAACAATTTATTGTACTCATAATAACAAAATAGCCATTTTCCCGTAAATTAACGCGAAACTATAAAACTGCATAACTTTGCACAGCACATCAGTTATGGTACGTGTTCAAACAGCTGTTACTGGAAGCCGCCATCTTGTTGTGCAATCTCGTACATGAGGTCATATTCATTAGGTGCTCTTTCATCCTGCTTGGGAGTTGTTGCATTACAGTTTTAGAAAAATGTCAAAAGATGGCGCACCGGATACCAAGATTCTCCAACACAGTTTGAAGTGTTTTGACAACGATAATAAGTCCCATTCCATTCAGAAATTTTCTATTAATGTCAATAATTAATAATTTATTCTACTTGTAATATCAAAATTGACATTATCCCGTAAAAACTACTTCACTTTGAACTGTGAATTACCAGTCATGGCACGTGTTCAAACAGCTGTTACTGGAAGCCGCCATCTTGTTTTGAAATCTCGTACACGGCGTCAACATTTATCGGAAGGAATTGTGCTCGCTCTAATTACTGTAATGTATTGTTATGGGATATCTATTACAGTGTTAAACTACAGTAGACAAACGTCTACGGAAACGAGGCAATATGTGCAGCACAAGTGTGCTCTCACAAGGACGTGTTTAGAGGGTATACAGGGGATCCAGCCCCTTGAAATACTTACCCAAATCCGAAATTAAATAAGCAAAATACCTTTTTACTGTTGTATGATATGAAGTTGGTTTATTTCGGCAGAATGTACATACTTGTTATGAGTAGATTGGGATTATACGTATGTGCGTTGACATTGCCTGCGAAAATTCTTGCGTACAACTGACTTCTACCAATAGTACTTATAAAAATAATGATTACGGACTGTACCTAACAACCTTTTAGGTATTCCATAAATAATGCACTTAAAGTTGTTTAATTACTTTGGAATGACAGCTGTTTTTTTGGTTTGTTTCTTTACACATTTTAGTGATCATTACTAGAAATAAGCTAGATGATGAACAAGTCCTGTTATATCTCTATTCCTATATCATTATTTTACCTGTTCATGTAATACTAAAAATAATAATTATTAATTGACTTATTTTAAGAAATTACTAGTAATAGATACATTATTCTTATCAATCTTATTGTTATTACATGTGAAATGTGCGCAACTTTTGCCACACGGTTGATAAATATGTAGGAAGAATGACGCAGTTTTTGGCATTGCTCCACAGCTTCCCGAGACAAAGCGTGGCTTTAATAGAGTGGTTCTTATCAAGATATTTAAAACAGTAGTTGTAGTTTGCCGGAAGTTATTTCAAACTGCCATATTTGATGCACGCCACTGGCGTACTCAGAGGGGGAAGCTGATGGGGCAACATCCCCAAATGAAATTTTGAGAAAATCATAATTCTCAAATGTAAGCAGTAAAGATATCGGGAGAAACCAAAATGTAAAATGCTCAAAAGGCGCAAACCCCATCTTCAATTTATCCCTGGACACCATTTTTGACTTTGAACAACTTTTAAAACGAAGGTTAAAAATGGTAATTACTAATACTTTATTGTGTATCCGGCCCTCCGAAAAAAAATCCTGGGTATGCTAGTGGTGGTACTTCGCTATCAATTTTCTTGGTTAACATTTTGGTATTTTGTGTGCGAGATAGCAGAGACGAGAACTACGAACGATGCGGTTCACTTGGCAAGCGATCAAGGCCTTTTGCATGCACTTTGAAGCTTATTTATTATATATATTGCCACTTATAGAATGGATTTCACTGTCCGTGACGAATCCGACTAACCATACGATTTCTGCACCGGAAGTTCGCTTGTGTTGCACTTCCGCTAATCACTTTCTTGGCTCCCATTTAGATGTTTTGTGTGCGACAAAGCGGAGACGAGATCTGTGAACGATACGGTTCATTTGACATGCGATCAAAGCCTTTTGCACGCAATTTGAGGCTTATTTATCGATATATAGCCACTTGTAGAATGGAGCTCGTCTGTGACGAATCCGACCAACTGTACGAGTTTTGCAGCGTAAGTTCGGAATTTTGGGAGAACCCTTTCACTGAACCCTTGCACTTGAGTAGCCGTTCCTTCACACACCGCCAGTGGATAATGTTCTCCGTTCGACGGCCAACACGGTACCGATGTCGGTCGAGCAGAAGACTAGGTTTACTCTTGTAAGTGGTGATTACTTCCATTTGAAAATCTACACAAAAACAAAGCGCTCTGAACCACGACTATCTCACTACAAATAATATGCAAGAATGAACCCAGTTTACAAATTTCAATCTCCTCCTTGCCTGCACCACCTGCACCTTGGATATGCTAAGGTGACTCAGTTATGTGACCTTCACGTGCGCTCGATGAACGGCTTCTCTTCTGTGTGAGCTCCAATAGAGTGCGCTCGATACACGTGCGTTCGCAGCACGTAATCAATCATACTGGTCAGTACTCATTTGGAAAGTCACCAGGATTTGAACCTGTAACCTGGGACTGTTACAAGCACTCTCTATATGAGCTACGCGTGATTACATAATTTCAAGATAAAAAGAAGAGAACCCTTCCAGCTGCTGGAATTTCTAACTACGTAACGTGATTCTGGTGTGTGCTTTCAGCTAACGTCCTTGTTTCTGAAAGGATCCCCAAAAATGATGTGAATGCAACGAATAACGCATCTCCTAACAAGAATGTTTACCAACATAATTCCCATTTAAACCTGAAGACAAATTCATAATGCATGAAGGAAACAAACGCATTCTTTTTACGAACAATAGAAAAGCTAAAAATTAAAATTTAGTACAGTCGCTGTACACATTCTTCTGGAAGGACGTATTATTAAGACAAAGTATTGGGAATTTGTATCCTTCATTTAATTAAAAATTTTCCCGTTGGGCGAACTGACTACCATTCACCATTTCCGTGTGCTTAAATTTAAAGAAAGGGTAGAAGATTGCAGAAGACTTGTGTTCAATGTTCGTGTACAGCGCGCTGTTTCACCGGTCGTTAAATTAATCGCTATAGTGATCAGTGACAAAAAAAGAAGAGTAAGACATCACCATGTTAACGAAAGTATAGCGTTCCATTTCGTGAAAATTTCAATTTCGAGTCTTATTAATTCAATTGATATAATACTACTTACTTCCGTGTTATCATAGAACGAAAAATAATAAAATATATGTCCACAATTGCAGAAAAGGTTAAATTAAAAAATTAAATATAATAAATAACAAAAGGGGAGGAACGGACTCAGTATCCAACACCCTAACATCAGACCGAAATTCATTTGTGTGTATTTACAAGTGGCCAATGAAGGACACTGGTTACTGGGCCCATTCATCCCCTTTAAACAGTAACTTCCATATCGGGCTTATATATTACACATTGCCTGCGATGTGTTACCATTAAGAAGGCAGATTCAAACCAGTCCTACAATTTGTCTAAATGATAAACTGTAAATGTTATTATTTTTTATGTCTCAGGATATTAATTGCAATTAAATTGATACTCCATAATTCATTTTGTAATGCTCATGTTATGTGTAAAAACATAAAAATGTATCGTAATGTTAAATTACATATAATGATATAATCGTAATTTTTTGTTAACTAAGTTGTTAAGTGTTGTTAAATGTTATGACTTAATGCGATTAATGGAAATATTTGATTTAGTAATCTAAATAACAGTGGAAAGTGCATAAAACAACAGTTTTAAACCAATTATAATTGATGACGTGACAGTGACGTAAGCAGTATTGCATTCGGCAGGGTAGCCAATTAGAAGCCGTGAACAGAGCAATAGAGTGCATGTGCTGAATCAGCTGTTAGTCGAAGCCGCCATTTTGTGGTGATGATGATGGCGTAGCAGTGACGAAAGCATTCGGCTCGGCAGCCAATTAGAAGCCGTGAACAGAGCATGAGAGTGCCTGTGGTGAATCAGCTGTTAGTCGAAACCGCCATTTTGTGTAATGCGAATAATCGTGCATGACGTCAATCATACATCTTTTTCCTTCTCGACTGCGCAGTTATTTAACACATGTCAATGTTCTATCCTTAAATTTCGCCCCCTTGTGTAATCCAAAATTCCTTCTGATGATTTATTATATTGTGCCATCCATTTATTCATTTTCCTTTCCTAATTAATTAAAAAATATTCACTACAGGAAATTTTGTTCCACTTCGAAGTCATTGAATTTTGCGTGCTGCCATCTAGTGTCAATCCTTTAAGTTTTCTTTGTGTTTCCCTCAACATATGTTATCTGGTTGGTAATAGCTTCCCAAAGACGGCTTAAGGGTCGGGCGACCTGAGGCGCCGCTTGCGGGGGCGCCAAACCGAGTCATTCCCCCTTGAGTGTTTCTGATAATATCAGTGAGGTTATTTGTTTAAAAAGAGTTCGAATTTTACAGACAAAATTAATTGAAGTTATTGCTACATAAAGTAATACATTTACTACAAAATCAGGTAGCAATTTAAGTTAAAAGATTAGTGTTATTTTGATAGGTATTAAATAAGGCTATTATATTTTCTCCTTAAAATCGTAAATAACGATGTTTTTAGGGTGGTATAAAATAGGGTAACAAGGGTGAAAAGTTAGGAGGACGGCAGGGTAGAAATTAGGAGGGGGTTACGAATTCTTAATGTTAACACATCAAATGTGGTAAGTGCACACTCTGATGCAAAATGCTAAGATCACTGACAAGACCGTTGCTGGCATGAAGGTGTTTCCATGACTTACTATCGCTTTTAGAATCTTATCCGACAGTAAAAATAAATACGAGGAGCCACGAAGATATCCATTCATTTCATTCAGAATACAAAATCTCATTTGTAGATGGCTTGTATACTCTGTTCCAAATATCTCTGGAGCAAAGCCACGCAAAGCGTCAGATAAGGAGAGGATATCGTGTGGGCAAAGCGAAGCAGTACACGCTGCTGGGAAGGTTTTCTGTCTATTCCTTGGCAGTTTGGAAGGGAAAAATTAAAGTATTAAGCCAGTCTCACACGGTGGTTAAGTAGGGCCTCACTTCCCTACCCACCTCCGACTCGAAACTACCATAAGATTTTTTACCTCTTCAGTTCGCGAAAGCAGCAAAGGGGTACCACACGATCCTTAAAATCGCATCTTTAAAAATGGCGACTACACAAACACGGTATACCACTTCACAAGTTTAGATGCTAATAACTGCTGAAGATTTGGGAAAATAATGTTTTCTCTTAAAATAATAAACTAATAACATTGGCACTGTTGAAAAATGTAGCACATGTAACCCGTGGCAGTGAATGTGAGTGTATAACATATGTTACTTCAAGTTGATATACCACTTTACGGACACACTAACATAAAGTACGAGGCGTATTCGTAAAGTAAGTACCGTTTGCAAATATTGCCGCTGTTTCGCTGCAGTCGCGACCGTGTGAGTTCTCGCTGACGTCCTTCGTCCGTTATTAAGCCACAGGCACTCGTGGGAGCAGGTCATGCTTTTTCTTCGAAGGTTTCTGAAGGTTTGAAATGTTCAAGAAAATCAATCGGCCCGCCGACTGTGAAGACCGGTCTGTGATTCGTTTTCTCAATACAAGAAACGTGAAACCGGTAGACATCCATCTTCAACTGTGTGAGGTCTTTATTTTTTATGTTTATAGAAGGTCGTGAGACAGTTCACGATGAGCCAAGGAGCGGTCGGCCATCTGTTGTGACCGAGGATTTGGTGCGTGCGGTCGACGCGGAAATTCGTGAAAGCAGACGCTTCTCAATATCGTCGCTTTCCATGGAATTTCCACAAATTTCAAGAACAGTCCTCTACGAAATTGTGACAGATCGCATGAAATATCGAAAATTGTGGTTAGCGTTTCGACGAGGATGATGACGTCGAAGCAGGAGTGCATGGATGACTTTCATCACAAGCGAGAACATTCTATGACGATGGGATACAAAAACTTTTGCCACGCTATGACAAATGCTTGAACAATGGTGGTAACTACGTAGAAAAGTAGTTTAAGATCTGTAGAATGCAATGCAAATAGTGTTGCCCACGAGACGAGACTTTGGCCTGTCTCGTCTCGTGGAAATGCTGTCTCGTCTCGAAAATATTCGTTTGTCTCGGGACACATGATCAATCTCGTCTCGTCTCAAATTTTTAAAAGCCTGTCCCGTCTCGTCCCGTCGGCAACACTAAATGCAAATAAAGAAGGTACAAAACTATTTTACTTTATTTTTTACACCTTTTCGGTACTTACTTTCCGAATACGCCTCGTATATTACGATATAAGTTGTATATTCTAATGAAACCCTTCTCGTACGGTTTTGAAATATATCCTCCAATACCAACTAGTCAATTAAATTACACAAACTTCACAACATTCAAAGTGCGAAAATTGTGGTGTTTACATTAACATTAAGTTACCATATTGTATTTACGTACATTTCATTGATACTTCTTTCCTCCAAAAAAACTTATTGTGAAATTTCCTTTGAAGTCTATGATGAACTTATTAAAATTCATAATTTATGTTATATATGATTTCAACACTAGCAGATTCATTTACTGCGATGCTGCACACAGCACAGTCTATTTGTTACAATCAGTCAAGAAACCAGAGAGTACATATATACGTATATGGCTCTTCAGGTTTAGTTTACTTCAAAGTAAAATAGTATTCGCGTCTGTTGTGAAAGTAAAATAACAGTATCTCAGTAGGAAATTTAGACATACCAACTATTTATTTAAAACAATAATAATTAGTAGACTCTTCACTCAACAAATAAAATATTCGCCCTAAATCATTAAGGAAGGCCTTAGACAAAAGCATTTCTTTTAGCATTTTTGCTAGCACATGCTATGTAAAAGCTTCCAAAAATCTTATAGCACATAGTACTTTACACCCAACGCAAGCATTTCATGTAACTTTTCGGCTAGCTTTTGCGATTACAATGTATATCATATACAGCACGAAAGGCACGTCGAGTTACACCATCTATGTTGAGTGCACGGTGTTTACATTTGAAACAACTAAAGTATTCTATCATACGTGTACAGTAAACGTTGTAAAGTATGTATTTAAGCAGCGCCATTGTTTTGTACCTAATAACGTTTTACACGAAACGTTATTCCTCCCGGTTGAATAGTTATCGGCTTTTAAAAATGTGAAGTGATACATTGTTTACATCTCACGCCGCCGCCATTACAATTGCACTCGTGACCTAGAGGTCGCTTCTGATTGGTTATGTTGGACAGTGTGCTCCTCAATTCTGATTGGTAGTTATATGGTATTAACGATGGATTTAGAGACGATTTCTAATTCTGTCGGGAACTGAATGAGAGAGAGCTCTCACACGATCGTTAAATAACGAAGCTAGAAGTCGATGGCGAAGTGAGGACGTACCTAACTGGCGTGTGAGACTGACTTTATAGTTTAGGATGCAGGAACTTCTTTTTTTTTGTTCGTTTCGAGTTAAAATTGTCATCCCTTTTTAAATTGAACGCCTGCCCCCGTGGTTAGCACATTGCGCTACGACGCCAGGGTTCCCGGGTTCGAATGTGAGTGTCCATTCATCAATTTCATCACTCATCCCCATCTTCGCAAATTAGCCAAAAGTGGCACAAGAAGCGAAGTAAAATAAGGCAAATCAATCAATCAAATAGAGCGACCACAACCAAAATAACCTTTGGGTATGCCTTTGCGCATCATCCTCTCCATCCGTTCAGCTCAAGCAAGCTGCACTCAACCCCCTCCCCTCACCTCTATTCGCGAGTACAACACGCGGTTCTGCGCAGTTCCTTCACCTGTGGTTCCACCATAATACTTAGGCATGCCATCTTGGGTAAGCACGTGCCCCTGTGACCTCCGTTAAATCCGTCACTGTTGGTGGATATTATTTGTTTGTTAATGTCCATGAAATGAAGTATGTGGTTATTTCAGTTGCAACTGTACTGCGGAATGTAAAAGACAGAATTCCATATTTCTCTCAATAGATGGCAGAGTGTTTGAAAAGTAATATTATCAGTGGCGTACATTCGGCATAGGCTAGGTCTGCTGCACCTACCCAACTAAGAAAACGACAACTGTATGTAGAATCGTAACACGCGCGAGTATTCTTCCGTAATGTCACACATGCCACGAAATCGCAGCAAATCAAAGCATCAGCCTGCATTGGGTCGGAGGCTCCACACTGAGCATAGCTTTGTTGAATACGGCGCCTGCCAGCCCCGCAGCGAGCGTAAGTGAATGCTTGCTGAGTGGCATTGGTCAGCTTGCGCATGCGTTGTGCCTACCTGTGCGTTACCATTGCATGTGTTCTACACGACGACAAGCCGGCCGTAGCAGGGGGTGCTCGTTCGGCGGCGCAGATCGTATGCGCAGTTGTCCGTGGATACATGACGTCATCATCGAGAAGCTCGGCTCGGAAAAGGCTGGTTCCTTATGCAAATATTGAGATATTTGACAACGAATATCTTCTAAAATATAGTAGCAGGGGTAAAGTTACAACTTTTACTGTTAAGATTCATCCTTTCTAATCAATTTATCACAAAGTTGATTCAAATGTGTAAAATTGTTTTCAAGAAATCGTGTTACGAAGGAACCCCTGTTTTGTTCTCTCCAGGCTTCCAATGTAAGGGAGTTTTAACTTAAGCGCGTTGGATTTCTTTTTGCTCTATGTTTTGAAATAAGATTATTTTGTTCTTGCTGTGAAAACTATTATCAGAAAACTAACGGAAGAAATCTAAAATATCACAGCCTTTCCAGTCGGTAATTGCGTAAGTAAACGTAAAGACAAGATTGTTATAAAAAATGCGCGATTGCCCATTTTTGTGAAAAAGACATTGTGCGAGATCTAAAACCAGAACATTTTAATTTGGTATGTAAATGTAAGGGTGTAATAAACGTGACTGCTTCCCGTAAAATATCACTGCACTCTCCACGTTTCTCTTCTCTCTTTTCTTTGGCGCCGTCAATAGCTTCAACACGCTGTTCTTTTTTTATATATATTTGTCACATATTTGTTTTAATTAGTATTCTGCTCGTTCCGCCACCTGAACGCAGCAGATAGGGCAGTGCAGTTACACCGGAAGAAGGCTCGGAAATGGCAGGCTTCAGAAGTTAACTCATCCAAATTAAATTAAACAGATATGTGCTCTCTCTAAATTTAAAACAAAGTTCACAAATAATTTGATTAAAAGTTTTAAAAGTATGTGTTTTATTTAATAACGTATTAATTGGTGCATTCTTCTCCAGCATAGCTATAGGCAGTGAATACACTACAGGGGGGGGGGCAAGAACGCCCCACTATTCTCGTTCGACAATTTCTCTCTCACACTCTCTCTCTCTCTCTCTCTCTCTCTTATCTGCCCCCAGTAAAACGACAAAAATAAATAAATGAATGAATGCTCTTTTAGCCAAAATATGCATTTTTGTGTCGTATGTAACGGAATAATAAACATGATTGCCCGGAGAAAATATGATTTACCCCTCCATATTTTCTATTGCGCCGTCACTAGCTACAACATATTTTGATTTCTATTGTTCCCACATATTTATTTTAATTTTAGTATTGTGAATCATATTCCACTGTGTTACCTCACGTAGCCACCCCCCCCCCCACACACACACACACAAATCTACGATTTCAGTTGTAAGTTTTAGACTACGCTTGTCAATTGTCCACTTATATCTTTGTTTTCTTGAGCCATTTAAAAATAATCATTTCGCCCCTTCTTCTGGACGATATTTTCCCACTGGAAGCCCCTTTGAAGATCGATATCCGGGGCTATAGCCTTCCCAAGCCACCGCCCCCTCCAAATACTGTCCTGGCCTCATGAAAGAAAAATATATGTATTTATATTTTAATAGCTTATAAATTTACACTAGCAATTTTGAGTAAAGGTTTTGCGTAATCCTAAAAGTACATTTAGAGACTGCAAGGTCAACTCTCGATATTTCAGATATATTAATAATTTTCAATACAACGTCTAGTAATAATTATTTGTTACTTCAATAACCTCCTCGCAAATGTTTCTCGCATATTAAAAGATAGATGCCATATGATTGTCATTTTCTGTTTATTTCCTTGTAATGCTGACCTCCATGGCGAAGTGGTTAGCACAACACTTTACGATGCCAAGGGCCCCGAGGTTCGAATCCCCGCCCGGGCATGGGCCTACTTTCCTTTCTTCAATTTCATCATATCATCACGCATCCTCATCTTTACGATTAGCCATATGTGACAGATAAGCGAAGTAAAATAAACTAAGTCTATTAATCAATTATTTTTTAAACTCTTTAATTCTTGTTTAGCATGCTACGTTTTTGTTAAAATTATATTACGATTTGTAAAATGACGAAATTGTAAAGGAGAACACGCAACTTTCTTTGTAGCGCATCGTTCAGAAAGTTTCAGGAATATGGATTTTCAAAATACATTTTTTCACATGTACTTTGCCCCCTTTTAAAAGTAGCACGTTTTCATTTATGTTACTAATCATTAAAAGGATGCCTCAATACCATCTTGGAGGATGACAATTAATATTTTCCCCCTCCTAAAAGTAATAATATACTTTCGCTCTCTGAATCTCCCACATAAATGCTAGGGGCCGTCTGCTTCAGCCAAGCTCACTCCCTCTCTGGTGACGTCACGCGTTCGTGCAAGATCGGCAATCTTCGGATGGCTTTACCTAATCTATATCTACCTTGGGCCGTAGTATGGCATGTAACCAAGCTCTTCATTACGACGCATTTTTCCCTCTGCACTTTTTGATAGTGAAATATATTGTGCTGGTGGGATAGAAAGTGCGTGTGCAATTGAAGATACTCGTATGTTGAGGAAACCATTTGGTTGTCGCGCTTTCAGTGAGAAACATGATATTAAAAATGTAGGATGATTTTTGCCATCACTTTTAAACTTGAAATATTTACATAAATAAGAGGAAAAGGGATATTTTCGCTATTTTAACGTTTATCACTCTGTAAAGGCTAACCAACCATTACTATTTTACATTAATTATTATTGTATTATGTTGTAACGAGCGGACTGTGGTGGAACATAGAAAATTAAGTATGCAGCAACTTAAATAATCTCACTGCCGATGCTGCCACAAAACATGAACTATCTCGAGTCATTTGCGTTCGCTTGTTTTCAGTGTGACTCATGGACTTAACAGATTCATTTACGTATAGTATCCCAGCAATTGTGCTTCAAGCCAAAGCTTGTTAAAATGTCTTCATTATTGCATGAACATTGTGAATTAAAAGTTAAAAAGGTAAAGTGTTCCCCTGTGCTTAGCACCACGCCATGAAGGCGTATAGGGTGTGTGTGGGTAACGCCTCACACTTTCTTGATCCCGTCGTGAGTGGGGGTGATGTGATCAGCATCACGCCCCTGACCGCAATTACCCCCCAGGGTTTCCCCCAGGTACCCATGTCATTCGACGCTCGGTGGGCGCCGGGACCGCTTCCAACGTTAGAAAAGTTTCCGGATTTGAACCGGCCGGGGATTGAACCCGGGACCTTTAGCATCGTCGTCAGACGCGTTACCATCTGAGCCACTGCGGACGTGAATTAGAAAATGTGGAATTGAAGCAATTTTTACAGAGTCTACGTCAACGTAGCAGGCACGCAAACAAGTATCTGCGCAAGTAGAAGGCTCCACCAATGAACACGGGAGAGGGAACGGGATTGCGTGGAGGGTGGTGCAATTACCAGCCTTCGGAGCAGTTTGTACTGCTTCGCTCTGCCCACTCGATTTCCTCACCTTCTCTGCCGCTATGTGCGGCCTTATTTGCCAGGACAGAATATACGTGATCTGGAGATAAACAGTACTGTAGAGTTTATTCGTTCCATACAATCATATTTCTGTTTGTTAGTCGCGGCGATGAATGATGAGCACCTAAACAGAGCCTTGGACAGTTTACAGAAGAAACAGGATGTCGCACTAGTGGTATTAATGAAAGATTTTGAAGAACACTTCTTTCATCTTAAATTCTAACGCTGAGGTTTGATTGGCTGCTTTTTTACATCACTTGGTGTGGGCTGAATCCTTTCCAATGCTTAACATCGTCTTTCTAAAAACGTAAAACAATTGTCCATGCTGATAACACCAGTTTCACTGTTTTGAGGTTCCCACACTTTGCTAGTTTCCGATTCTAATTTTGACACAAAATACTAAGTGAGTAACATGTCCGCCAAAGGCACGTCTGTGTAAAGCCCTTTTACTCCATTTAGGTTGCTTGTCGCACATCCCAAAGAGTATAGCTTCTTGTTTGGATATTTAGCCAAACAATTTCCAAGCAACTGTGTAGTTTGCCTCCATGATAGGTAAGTTCTGAATGAGTTTGTATGCTTCGCCCTTGAGCGACGAACGTAGATATTGAAACTTCTGAATGGAAGCGATGTTTTTGTTATCACGTTCTAACAGCTTACACCATATGAGAAACTTCCTTACCCGAGGGGAAGCTCACAGGTCCACACTTTTCTTTATAATTAACATTCAAGAAACCATTTTGTTATCGAATCACTGCTTCCTTGTTAGATTAAGTACGTGCAGTTATTTATTAATTATAATAACTGAAAAATTTACCATCATTAATATAAAATAATAACCAATTATTATGCACACACATATTTTAGCATTCACTAAAACTCACAAAACAGAATAATTTTTCATTAGTGGCCTTTCTCTTCATGGAGGTGGTTGTTTATTAAATATAATAATTACATAAATTACCATCATTATGAACCAATTATACACTCTCACTGGCATGAGTGTCTCGAATGACACACATTCATAGATGGCGCCTGATAGTTCCACCAACCAAGTGCATTTTGCTTCCTATTTATATTATATTGATGCATTTTATGGAAGTAATGTAGAAGAAATATTGGGAACACTTAGGGATGTTAATTTTCAATTCCTTTTTTTAAAAAAATCATAGTTGAAAAATCGAATCGGGTGGTGAGCCCGACAGTTCCCCTCCTCTCGGGTATGCTAAAGACGTGAAAGTGTCTTCATAGGACAGCCAATGTCGATAATCACCCTCAAACGTTGGAAACCCTATTGTAGGAAGTTTCGGGTTGCTATGGAATGCACGTGTTGACAGCATCAAGATCCACTTGAACTTTATCATGTTGAGATAAGGCCTCCCGGATGGCGCAGTGGTAGCGTCGTCGCCTTGTAATCAAGGGATCCCGGGTTCGGTACCCGGTGGAGGCATATAGTGGCCAGGATCCCACTTTAAACTGTAGGTTCAGTCCCGATTAGCCTTACTGTGCATAAAGTGGACTTAAAACACCAACTCAACCAATCAATCATGCTGAGATAACAAAGCTTGCATCCGGGCACTCAGCGAGTAGTGAGCAGGTTCCAACTCATCTCTGACGTCATCCTGTGATGCGTCAATGTCAGCTTCTATAGCTGCGCCGGGTCAGAAATCAGCCTGAGACCGCCTTTATGGCAGTCACCCGCTATTAACAACTAATTAGGCCTACAGATTCTTACGGTTTCCAATCTTTCCTCCCCGAACCAGCCACCAGGAAAACAGGATTTTGTCAAAATTGCCATTCTGCGCTGTGATTGCACACCGGTTAGTACGGCGGCGGTAGTATAACTGGTCTTGCACTTCAAGAACGTTCACTCAAATGTAATTCAATTCAATGCATTGAAATGCAGACGCACTTCTTCAATCTCCTTTACATTCACTGAATTAATTGATAAAAGCTTCCATTCTAGTGATTTTTCCTTCTTAAAGTTCCTCCTTGCCTAACGAAACGTTGTTGCACTTCGTCCTCACTTATTTTTATAGAAGAGCACGAAAGGGTAAAGAAAATGAATGAGAGCGAATCAGCCAGACAATTAAAATATGCTTTCCGAGATGCACTGTTGCCTTCAAGAAGCTGATGAATGAAATGAAACTCAATACTGACATTCCCTTGCTGGAATGTAATTTGAGTGAACGGCATTGTTGGCAATATGGCTGCTCCAACCACCCGACTGTCCGTACCGAATCCAGCCAACGATACGATTTCTGCACCGGAAGTTCGCTGCGGTTGCACTTCCGCTAATCACTTTTTTGGCTCCCATTTATGTGTTTCGTGTGCGAGAGAGCGGAGGCGAGAACTGTGAACGGCACAGTTCATTTGGTATGCCATCAAAGCCGTTTGCACGAACCTAGGCATGCGAAACATGAAATTACACTGGAAAAAGCTCACAAACACGATGGTAACATTCATGTTTGCAAAACTTTATTCATGTTCATGCTACAGGGCGTTAAAGAAGTGTTTCCGACGGTTTCTCTCATTGCTGCATGTGCAATAAGAAATGGAGCTCACACAAATAGAACGCGTGGAAAAGGTCCTGATGTGTGGGGAAAGAAGCTCGAAAGTCATCACGGAGGACGTCAATCAGCTCCATCCAGAACGAGCTCCCATTGTGGACAGCACTGTGCGGAAACTGATCGCTAAGTTCAGAGAGACTGGATGTGTTGCAAACAGGCCCAAATCAGGTAGGCCTAAGGTACCCACAGATGAAGCAACATCAACAGCTGTGTTGGCGGCAGTTACGTTGAGTCCGCACCTTAGTACACGTAGTCATGCTGCTGTTACTGGTGTGAGTAGTGCTTCCATTATGAGGATTCTGAAAAGGCACAAATGGCATCCATACAAGATCCAGTTGCTTCAACACCTCAGTGAGGACGATCCTGACTGCAGGGTTGAATTTGCAGAAGAAGGTGTTACAAGACCCTACCTTCCCTCACAAGGTATTGTTCACTGATGAAGCAAACTTTTATCTCAATAGGGAGGTGACCAGACAAAACATGAGATAGTGGTCTGAATCGAATCCTCATTGGGTGGATACATCTGGGACAGTCCTCCGTTCAAAAGTGATGGTATGGTGTGGCATATGGGGAACCCGTGTGGTAGGACCTTTCTTCTTTGACGGTACCCTCAATGCCAAGGATTATTTCAACTTCCTTGATACACAAGTGTTCCCATCTCTCATGATCGAGGATGGCAGTTTCCCTGAGTTCTTTCAACATGACGGCGCTCTCCCGCAATTTGGTCAAAATGTTAGGGACTATCTGGACATTCAGTTTCCAATCAGTGGATTAGGTGAATCGACTCAATATGACACTGGCCAACAATGGTGGACACATTGAGCATATCTTCTAACATCCTGCAACAATGAGAGAAATCGTTGAAAACAAGTCTTTAACACCCTGTAGGATTAACATGAATAAAGATTTGCAAAAATGAATCCTACCATCCTGTTTGTGAGCTTTTTCCAGTGTAATTTCATGTGTCACATGTCTAGGTTCCCATTTAAAGAAAGTGATCTCGATCCAAGATGGTGGCTTTCGAGATAGAGACCATATTTCAAAAACGGTCGGTAGGTTTTATCCCATTCCCAAACTACATGCACACATATAAAATTTCAATAGCCGAATGCATTTCGGTTTTATTCGGCCCGTTCCGCAATTTTGGACCACCCTGTATATGTAGCAGGAATCAATTTCTTTTTAACAGCATGAAAATAAATGAACTTGAAGGCCTAAAAATAAAGCTGCAATGAAAAGAGAAAAGGCTAATCTAGTAGATATTGAGCGTCCAAGATATTAGAAACGGAATTCAATTCCCATTGTGCAAGATATTCAATATGTTCTTATTTATATTTTTGGCAGCCCAACTGCCTAGTTACGGCCCTGGACTTTTCTTTTAATTCAGCTGAATGATTGTTGTGATAAGACTCACTGTGAAATAAATATCCAGGCTTCAGCCCCTTCGTTTAGTGTTTATTTATGTTTATGAGGAGCCTCTTGTGAGGCCCCTTTCCAAAAACACACAATTTTCAGTGTCATTTGAGTTGAGTGAGTAAGCGATCTCGCTCTCTCATGATCTAGAACTTTTATGCAAGTACTACTAAGCGTTCTTCAACTTTGAGACTTCTTATACCACAACCAAAACTCAACACCCGGTTTTGTAATCTACTTTAGTCCCTTTGAATTGTTAGTACTACTTAGTGAAAAATTATGAAATTTCTGTTATTACTTCTTCTAAATATGATTAAGTAAACAGATTTGTAGTGTTCTGCCATCTATGAATGAATATAATGAACTTCTTCCATAGCCTTTTTGATTAAAGATCTTGGTGAATCAAAATTTATAATGTTCCAATGGCATACCGAAGGGGTGGTCATAGGGATGTAGCCCCCCCCACCCATAGAGGGAAAATATTTATGGGGTATTTGGGTATCTTGGAAAGTATGACTTTTTTTCTGCATTACAAAAGGGCCTCCCCGATGGAGCAGTGGTAGCGTTGTTGCCTTGTGATCAAGGCGTCCCGGGTTCGATACCCGGTGGAGGAACAAGTGTTTCGGATCCCACTTTAAACTGTAGGTCCAGTCCCGATTAGCCTTACTGTGCATAAAATGGACTTAAATCAACAATCTGCATTACAAAAATTTTCTCTCTCGAGATCTAGAGCTATCATATAATTTCTACCAAGTCTGGTTCAGCTTGGAGGCTTCTCATACCGTAATGGAAAGTCAATTCTCGGTTACTTAAAGAAATTAAGTTTGATTTATATGTTAATGTACCTAACTAATAATACGTGCCTTCAACTTGAAGACAACAGACTGCTAAGGAAGACGAGTGGAGGAATGTCACATGGAATAATTGGTCAGAATTCAACTGATAATCAATTTTGTATCTTAAACACTAATTATTCATTACTCTTATTAACTTAGTACTATACGTAAACTACCTTTCAACTTTTCGCAAATTACAATAACCAACATCTCATGTGGTAACATACAACTAACCTATCTAATTTGATTAAATGATGATCTTTTACCACTTGTTCACATTAAAGGTAACCACTACCCTACAAGATTCTTAGCATGTAATATCGTTAATGATTGCAAATCTCATGGTCGTAGTTTCAAACGCCTCCGCTGGTAGAAACTTTTCATAACTTTTGGACATATTCCATTGTATTAATTGATCACGCTGTGTGAAATGGAATGATTCTATTTGCCATTAACGATGAAATATGAAAGAATATAATCTTCATTTCACCAAACTGAGAAGTGGAGAAAAATTGGATCATTCTTATAAATATGAAATTAAATTCGTATTTTTAGTTGTGTAATCGCAGGTAAAATCGAATATCTAACTCGGAATATTTTATGTTGCTGAAGTCTGACAAAAAACATTTCGCTTCGAGAATGTATTACATTGAATTTTTCATATTGATAATTGGATTAATGCACCAATTCCTGAAGCTGAGATGATATTTTCTTCAGCTGTCCCTTCTTTCCTCTCATCTCCACTCTCTTCTCTTCTTCTCCTCTTCTCCTCTCCTTCTCCGTCTTCTCTTCCCTCCTTCTCCTCTGCTTCTCATATCGACTTCTTCCTCGTATTTTGTCTCCATCCCACTTTTCTTCACACCCCTCATCTCCTGTCCTGAATTCGATTTCAGATTCGATTCCATTTTCTCCTCTCCTCTTATTTCTTCTACTTTTCTCTCTTTTAAAGTCTCCACCCACCTCTTCTGGTTTCCTCCTCTCCTCTCCTCCCCTCTCCTCTCGTTTGATCATCTCTTCTCCTCTTTGCTTCATTTTCCTCATCTCCCCTCGCATCTCTTTCGTTTCCTCTCACTACTCCTTGTTTCCTCTTCTATCCTCTCTTTTCTTCCCTTCTCCACTTTACCTCTTCTCATTTCGCTTCCTCTCTCCTCTTATTTCCCTTTGAGTAGACCCTTCAGCGATGAAATACTAGAAAATCGATTCTCTTTATTTCAGAAAGTATTGTTGTCATTTGCAATACAATACTGATATTTTAAATATTTTTATACCTATATCCCTTTTGCGTAATTCATACATATATTTTGTGCAACCCTGAAACTGAGCCTAACTTTACAGGCAACCCACCAACGCCTCATGTAAGTTCGGTTACCTATTATAAAAAGTCGTTGTCCTTAAACTTTTGAGAGACACTGTACAAAGTGTTACAACATTGAACATTTAATGGCAGAGTAAACAGTGTTCATAAGTATTTTGCAGTTATTTCTTGTTTTATTTTAAGGAATTAAATTGCATTAATGGTGGAGCATTAGTTGTCCTCTGTTTATTTGGCTTCTTTTTGTTTCTTTTTCAAACTTGTGTTATTCAAAATGAAGTAAATGAAAATCATGATCAGTAAATTGTTTACTATTATCTTTGCTGCTTGTTGTACAATCGGTCTTACTTAATATTTGTCGCTGAGGAATGAAAAATTACTTTTAATTAAAATGATCGTGTAATACTGGAACAGTAAATATTTACACAGATTTATGTATAAATGCTAGTGTGCAACCATTTTTTGAGTACTATAGAACATTAGACCTATTGTGAGAATTTTGTACTGTCCAAAAATGGTGGTTAGCACATATTCTTGCCTTTTTTAGACTAAGTCTTAAATGTTTTTATGGTCCCTTGCAGTGGCATGCCCAAAGGGCGGTTTGTGGGGGTTATAACCCCCTCCCTTTGGCCCAGTATTCCTAAAAAAGGACATCAAAGGTAGGAAAAGATGGCGAAATGAGGGTTGACTACCCGAAATAGTGTACATAACCCCTCCCTTTCGAAAATCCTGGGCATACAACCAGTCCCTTGGTCAGTTGTTCTCCATGTAGCTAGAATCAGTATCATTGTAAGGCTGCTGTGTCCCCTCCTCCCTCATACACAATGTAGTAGTCACCGCCCGAGATTCTCTTCACACCTGTCTGAATGCTAGTAACAATTGATCTACGCTAGCATGCAATGTTATACCTGCGCCCAGATAATTGCCGGCCAATGGCTTATTTAGGGAAGGGGAACCTCCCGAGAGACTAACCAATTACAAAATTTAATAAGCAATGCACTTGTTGCTGTTGTATTATACGAAGTTGATTGATTTTCACAGAAGCAAGGATTCGATTGTGGATTTACAGCTTTGTGTGAACAGCACCTGTGAAAATTATTGTGTACCTAACAACCTTTTCGTTATTCAATGCCTTTTAAAAATTTGACATTAATTTCTTTGGTAAGGCAGCCATTTTTACCCAAATGTTAGTGATCTTAACTACACACAAAAACAGATAATGAGTACATGCTTCTTTATCTGGTCATTCAATAATAATAATTAATTTACCTATTGTTATGTTATTATTTAATGCAAGACACTTGGGTCGGATACCCCCAAAATATATACTTTGTCTATGGAATCTTAGGAGAAAGGCCGCGCAGCATGGTAGGCATGTCACTGTGATTATTCTCTAATCGATTTCATCAATTCATAATTCATTATCGTCGACGCGATTAATTAATATAAATAAGAAATTGCGAAAAACTTACCTAAATGTAGAGCATAATATATTATATTAGAAGGATGGACAGTACATACACATTAATGTGAGTATAAAATTTTGCTTTCCTGCTTGTGTGACGTCGTCGCCTTTGAATCAAGCGGTCCTGGGTTCATTACCCGCTGGAGGCACATTGCACAGTGGTTCGCATCCCACCCACTGTAGGTTCAGTCCCGATTAGCCTATTTTGCACGAAGCGAACTTAACAATTCAAACAAACAATTCAAGCATGTATAACCTTTAATATGGAGAACATTGATATAAAGTAGTTATTCAATTAAACAATGGATGGCACAATATAATATTATTTAATTGTAATTTACGTTCTCCATCCCTAGCTGTAAAGTTCAATATATTTTCAATTTCTTTGATCTATTATTAGTTTTCCAAAATCGAAAAAAGAATCATTGTATATCCACATTCTCAGTGTTAAAATACAGAGGGTTAATTATCATAAAGAGCCCCAAGAAAACTTAAAGCACAAAAATTAATAGTTCTTTATTTTCTCCTTTAGATATAAAGATCCTGTTGCTGTTCATCTTTTTCGAGAAGGAACCACATGGTTCCTTCATAATAATAATGATGATAATAATAATGAATATTAAACCTATGCAGTTAGATAATTCAAAATATTCCAAAGATTATGTTTATCGTCTTCGAGATCAAATTAGTATACGGATGTATCGGCACATGCAAATAATTTTAATAGAAATGTCATTTCAATTTGTGACTTGTAGTTTGATTCAAAAATTTTATCGTTATGCTATATTGTTTGCAGATTATAAAATCAGAATTAATGTGTGCATTCCGTTCTATACGTATATCTTTGATAAGAGGGAATTTATTTTGCCTGAAATACAATCCGTTGGATATATTTCAACACATTCGTTTAATAAGGATTCGAATGTCACTGAGTGAGTGAGTTGGTGTTTAAAAGTCCACTTATTCACAGTAAGGCTAATTGGGACTGGACCTACAGTTTGAAGTGGGATCCGAACCACTAAGTGCTTCCACCGGTAATCGAAACCCGGGACACCTTAATTACAAGGCAACGACGATACCACTCGCCATCGGGGAGGCCCGAATGTCACTGAAGGTTAGCATGAAACCAGTGACATTTTCTATGTATGTATTTTACCTGTATTAAAACACAACAACATATGTATGCATTTTCTGTACAAATATTATGCACTCATACCCACATAAGATGAGGGTAGGCAGGTGGTGGGGAAGGGCGTCACTGTTCATGTAAAAGGCAGGGTGGAAGTTAAGGGGGTGCAAGTTAGGAGATTCCCCTTTTCTATGTTTTCTTCCTTTGTCCTGAATTTCTTTCTGTTGGCCTGAATTACAAACCCTCGAACACTAAGTCTCAGTCTCTCCTCGCTTTCCAGAGGCCTGTCGAAGTTCTTGTTCTCATGTCGTCTCGATTATTGCAATAATTGTTGGGGGAATGCTTCTGTGGTTAACGTGGTTGAAACGAGAGACAGGTGAGGTCATAAGACGTAACTTGGAGGCAAGGAGGGCACTCGCCCTTCCCTCTAAATTTCCAGTTTTATTGAGATTTTCAAGTTAAGGGTATGACTGACGGCGTGTGAACATATGAAGGACACGTGGAAGTAAATACGAGAACCAGAGAATAACTTTTATTGCTGGTATCTTTGTGAGGGTTGGCATTATGCTGGCATTATGTTGTACATCTCTCCCTGTCTTCGCTAGGAGTTTTGTGACTGGACAGATATACGGGGATGTGATTACCAAACAATACGTCCGTCTCTTGAGGGCAGCAATAGGATCTGCTTTCTTGTTTATGGGTGACAATATACGTCCTAATAGAGCGTGACTTGTCAATGAGTCTCTGGAATCTGAGGATATCTGGCGAAGAGCGTGGCCTGCGAGGTCCACCGATCGCTATCCAATAGAACATGCGCGGGATATGCTCGGACGATACATTGCAGGGCGTATCGTCCCCCTCCAGAGCTGCGTTCAACATTGTTGCAGGAATGGGACACCATTCCTCAGGAACAGCTGAGTACTCTTATCCGCTGCATGCCATATCGTAGTCTTGTGACTGTGTTCGTTTAACAATTTCACCATTTTACTATAGTCCGCGGATTATAAAATCAAAATTGGCGTATGCTATTTTACGCTATCTTTGGTACAGAGTGAATTTTATTTTCTGAAACACAATATGTTGAAGTAATTTAATCTCTTTATTGAAGGCTAGCATGACATAAAATGATTGCGGATGGATATTGTTTTAAAGTTTTGGTTCGAAGACTGAACCACCCTCACAGGCGGTTTGTTTGAGTTGATTTGGTTTGAGTTGATGCTTTACGTCCACTTTATGCACAGTAAGGCTAATCGGGACAGTAGTATCCATCCCAGCCAAGGACTGTTTGTGCCCTCGGGCGTTTAATATTCGCAATTTATTTGCACGTACTTATAACTAATTTGCACGGGTTTTAATTAATTCGCAGGTACTTAGAACTAATTCGCACGGGTTTTAATTCATTTGCAAGTACTTAGAGTACTTTACATTTATGTATTTGCATGTTTATAACTTGTTATGAATATATAATTATTTATTTTATGAAAAATATGTATATAGAAGGTAATTAGAGGTACTAAACGGTATGCATATGCTTTTATATTCATTACTGCAAAGTATGTAATGTATAAAATGTTAATATTAATGTTTATAATATTGAAAATAAGAGTTTATGGTTTATGAACCGCTATGAACGGTGGTAATGGTACGAAAGAAGACGGTCCCGGTACTCGAACCCGCGATATGTAATATTATTAATTAGTACTATGTAATAATGTATGTTATTATGGTATGAAACACGGTGGTGCAACACGCTAGACAGAAGACGGTGAACTCCGAGCTCCGCGCTGAGGGTAGACGAGAAAGGAATTTGGGGGAAGAGCGGTCAAGGTCAAATGACGTCACATCGTCAGGACAAAGAAGGAACCCGATTGACCAATCAGAGAACGCGTCGGTAGATTTTCAGAACCGGTTTTTTCAAGGTTAACCAGTACGCAAGAACAGGAGAAAGCTATGCAATACTGTAGTAAGGCAGGGGAGGGATTCAACCAGACAACAAAGGATGTCTGGAAATAAGCAGCAAGGGTCAAATCTCTGAAGCTATGCGGTTTCCGCCGCCAATTAATATTCCGCTCAGGTTTGCCTCCAAGGCACAGGACGCTTTAGCGCAGGTTTTTTTTATCTGTACTATGAAGAAGGGAGAGCTATTAGGGACGGGGCCTACAGTTTTCACCATTTGCTTTTATCACGGGGTAACGAACCTAGGACCCTTTGATTATTGATTTAGGTAGTAAATGTATGTTACTGTGTGCTATTTAACTTAATTTTGAGTTTATTTTTTACCAAACTTTGACTTTATGTCAAACATTTTCACAGCTTATCCTTATTTTTACCAAAATAACACTATTTGTACTATTCAAGCAACATTTTTTATTAAATTTTGCACTCACAAAGAGATTTTTCAATTTTTAACTTATTATTTTACAACTTTATGTTAATTTTTTTACCAAAATAACACTATTTGTACTATTCAGGCAACATTTTTTATTAAATTTTGGACTCGCAAAGACATTTTTTCAACTTTTAACTTATTATTTTACAAGTTTAGGCTTATTATTACCAAAATAACACTATTTGTACTATTCAAGCAACATTTTTTATTAAATTTTGCACTCACAAAAAACATTTTTTCAATTTTTAACTTATTATTTTACAATTTTATGTTAATTTTTTACCAAAATAACACTATTTGTACTATTCAGGCAACATTTTTTATTAAATTTTGGACTCGCAAAGACATTTTTTCAACTTTTAACTTATTATTTTAAAACTTTAAGTTAATTTTTTACCAAAATAACACTATTTGTACTATTCAAGCAACATTTTTATTAAATTTTGCACTCACAAAAAACATTTTTTCAATTTTTAACTTATTATTTTACAATTTTATGTTAATTTGTTTACCAAAATAACACTATTTGTACTATTCAGGCAACATTTTTTATTAAATTTTGGACTCGCAAAGACATTTTTTACAACTTTTTAACTTATTATTTACAATTTTGTACCTATTTTTAACCTAAATAACACTATTTATACTATTAAGGAAAGACTTTTAGTTATATTTTCGACACACAAAGTGTGTGTTCTCAACTTCTATCTGTTTATTTCACAAGTTTAGGCTTATTATTATTATTCAAATAACACAATTCAATCTGTTCAGGAAAGACTTTTAGTTATATTTTCGACACACAGAGTGTGTTTTTTCAACTTCTATCTGTTTATTTCACAAGTTTAGGCTTATTATTACCAAAATAATGCAATTCAATCTGCTCAGGAAAGACTTTTAGTTATATTTTCGACACACAGAGTGTGTGATCTCAACTTCTATCTGTTTATTTTACAAGTTTAGGCTTATTATTACCAAAATAATACAATTCAATCTGTTCAGGAAAGACTTTTAGTCGCATTTTCGACACACAAAGTGTGTGTTCTCAACTTCTATCTGTTTATTTTACAAGTTTAGGCTTATTATTACTCAAATAACACAATTCTATCTGTTCAGGAAAGATTTTTAGTTACATTTTCGACACACAAAGTGTGTGTTCTCAACTTTTATTTGTTTATTTTACAAGTTTAGCCTAATATTTACTCAAATGACACTATTTATATTATTCAGGCACCATTTTTATTACATTTTGGACTCTCAAAGACACACACACACACACACACAGAGAGAGAGAGAGAGAGAGAGAGAGATTTTCCAAGTTTACAGGATTATTCTCTAGTTTACTCAAATAACACAATTTAGATGTGTTTTGAATTATATTTTGGATGCAAAAGTATGTTTTGACAAGTTCTACCCTTTTATTTTACAAGTTTAGGCTTATTATTACTCAAATAACACAATTTAATCCAGTCAGGAAGGATTTGTTATTATATTTTGCATGCACAAAGAGAGGTTTTCAACTTTTTTATTGATTTTTTGCAGGGTATGTATTAATTTTTATTTATTTTGTTTTGTATCATATATACATTTACAAATTTTTAACTTAGAGTTTAGTATTTATTTAATTTTTTTAAAAACACTAAAAAAAGTACTTTTAGCTAAAATGTAAGCCACAGAATATATTATTATTATTATTATTATTAGGGTTTACTGATTTCCACTATGCTATTTTTGGTTCTGTATTTCTATATGTATTTATTTAGGGCAGGTTACGCCTGCCACGTAGGAAAGTTTGTTTATTTTAGAGTTTGCTGAGTATTTTGTTACTGCTATACTAGGTAAAAGTTTTCTAAATATACCAGATAGAGCTCTATATACTTTTGTTTTTGCTATTTTGGAGATGATGCGATCAGCACCACTCTCCATCTGCTTTTTATTTTATGTACCCAATATTATTTTGAGGCTTAGTGAATTCTAGAGCCTATTTATGCAGGAGAGAGGAGAGAGGACTTGAAAATTTTGATCTCAGACAACCCACAACTACTTGTCAAAGGATATTTTATATTTATTATGTGCCACTAGAATATCAAAGCTTGCTTAATTTTTATGTCTGTAACGCATTTATTGTATTTCTAGCTAAGGCTTACTGGATAAAGTACAC
This sequence comes from Lepisma saccharinum, assembly GCF_977018435.1. Classification (NCBI taxonomy): domain Eukaryota; kingdom Metazoa; phylum Arthropoda; class Insecta; order Zygentoma; family Lepismatidae; genus Lepisma; species Lepisma saccharinum. Next base: position 189,274,365 of record NC_139230.1, on the reverse strand, counting down.
GAAATGTTTAACATTTCAACTATTTGCTTTTATACGAGGGCAATTTTTTAGTGTAACGAAAATTATGATGTGTCTATGAGGTCTGAAACCCCTTTACCGAGGGTCCATATTTGGACGCTTACTAATATTGTTTTTTCCCCTTACATATAACAATTTAACAATATAATTACAATACGAAGTTAACAGACGGCTTAGGGGCCTAGGTCCACTTTCCAAACTTTTTTACTATTCTAGAAGAATTATTTAGCTTTATAGCCTTTTTCAAGGTATTTTTGAAGTATTACTGGTTTTTTTGGGTGCATCAACACTTGGGTTATTTCCATTTGGTTTATTATACGAGGTTTATTTTTTACTCTAAGATCAATATATGTCTCCGAGGACTAAAATACATTTATTGAAGCTAAAAGCTTAGGCTGTAACTAGGGACTTAGCATGTATATCGACAATTTATAGGACAACACGAACCTTACAAAGGATTATAGGTGACGTAGGACCACACGCCAGAGCTTTGTTAATCTGCAAGAAGCAGTTGCAACTAATGCTACGAGGATATAATGTTAATTTTTCATTGTTTCACAAGGAGGCTATTTTTTATACACCCAATATTTGCTTTTTCAAGTAACTACATGTACCAGAAGCACACATGCCAACACTAACTAGATTTTGATTTATACTATCTCAGGTGCTAAATGTATCAAGAACACTGATTGTACATATTTTTGAGAATCCAACTATATCAGGATTTTTCTATGTAAGTATATTTTTATTGACTGGCTTATTTAACAGATCAAACAGAAAGACGGCAAAATTCACTAAATGTAGGTGATTGCATAAAAATAACTAGATCAAGGGGTGACCAACAGTGAGCTGAATGTATATATAGAGGGTTGCGCTCTATTATTCTCACCTTCGCTGGATTGGCGAAGGAACGCACTTGTGGGCGGTAGAACCTGAACGGGCTCCACCATGGCATCGGAGACTCGAAGCAGATGTTTTGGAGGATGAACCCAAGTAGGGTCATAGGCGCTACGACCAATTTGGTCATTGCTTTTTATATGAGGAACCAATTTGGCCCACTCCCAAAATTAACTTAGATTGCTTATAACTTATGAAATTTGAAGTCTGCACAAGATCCGATGACAAAATCTAAAATTGTAACAACCCTGCCAGGGACTTGAACCCTGGACAGATAGGTTAAAAGCCTAGCGCTATACAAACTAAGCTATCTGGGCACAAGGTATTTTTTTCTTGAAAAGTTAGTTATGTTAAGAAATATATTGAAACATTTGAGAACACTCTTGGTCTGGTTCGACAGAGAAGGAGACAACATTTCCAAATTTTTACAGACTGGGTGTATTTTTCCACTATAGAGGCCTTCACTATATGTAATTCGTAACACTAAAGTTCAGCTAGCTTCCAAAATTGAGGTAAAGATTGTGTTTGGCGAGATTAACAAGTTACAATTATATCCAGTTACGGAGAAATAAAGCTAAAACTCTCAGATTTACTGTACTAGCCAAGTTTTAGTAACATTTTCCTTCGCTATAGTACTAATACCAAAGAAATAGGTATATTTTATTTATAATTTGACAAAATGTACTAGTATTTAATTCACAAAGTTAGGTAAAAAACAGTATTTAAATATTGTTACTGCCTTCAAATTTTATGTTATTTAGCCACTAACAACTGGTTTACACTGTTTGACATCCTTTAAATAGCAAAAGAAGGAATTATTTGTTTAGTATTTTTACTACTTTATATTTATTTAAGAAAACAATTGTACAGTTTAACTTAATTTTTAACAAATTGTTACTAATTTATATATCAAAGTTATGTTATTTAGAGTGTATCAAGGCGTATAAAGTTAATATTTGTACTTATCAGTTCAACTAACAATTATATTTTACACACAAAAGATGATGTTTACAGTTAAATTACTTGAATCAGAGAATAATATTTTACAGTAATTGATTCATTCAGCACTAGTCAGTACTTTTATGCTTCAGAAAGTTTTCTTAATTTTCTATTACGCATGCTATTTTGGGCTATTTTTAAAATGTATTTCTAAGGCAAACTGGTTTAATTTTCTGCTTATAATGCAAAGTTGACATAGTTTTCGCACAATGCATTGTACATTTGTTATATTCTCTACTTACAATTCAAATATTATGCTTATTTAATGTATAACTAACTAACTCTCTAGCCTTCTTAAACCCGAAGGTTTGTGGCTGCAGCAACACATGCCTTTCATCTGTCCCTGTTCTGAGCAAGATCTATATACTCCTTTCCTTCCCTACCAATTTCCTTTTGGTCCATCTCTACATTATCCCTCCATCTTTGTTTTGGTCTTCCTATTGGTCTTTTACCATCAGGTTTCCCAACAAGAATCCTGTATACTTTTTTTCCTTTCCCATTTGTACCACATGATCTACACACCTAAGTCTTCTTGATTTAATTATTCTAATAATATCTGGACATGAATACAAATTATGTACTTCTAAATTATGTAATCTTCTCCACGCATCTGCCTCTTCATCTGTTTTAGGTCCAAATATTTTCCTAAGGATTTTATTTTCAAATACTCTCAATTTATGTTCCTTTTTCAATATAAGGGACCAAGTTTATTTACTGTATTTAACTTTTATTTTTGTAATTAACAAAAATTAAAAGCTTATACTGTAGTTATTATATTTTTTCTATCAGCTTATTTTGAAATTAATATTATTAGGTATAGTCTTTGATTTATAACTATATTGCTTTTTTTTTATCAATTTATCTAAGAGTACACGCAGACAAACACATGTGTACACACTTTTATGTAAACAGATATGCCTTTTTTCAATATTTTAGTATGAAGATTGCACTTTAGCTATTTAAGCAAGGGTAGGAAAGGTAGGATTTCTGAGAATTTGTTGCAGGATTTTGTTGTCCAAGTATAGATGAGAACTGAGCTGGGAGACTGTTTTGAACCTTTTCATGAGAGTTTGCATGTGAACTGTATGCAAATTGAGCACTATTGACTGTGCATGCTTCTAAGTTTTGCTGTTATTTTACATCAAGTCTGTGAGACTGTAGTCAGTTTTCCCATTTCAAGTAGTTTTTATTGATTGTATTTGTATATGTTGTGGGGACTTAGCAGTTTTATGTTATGAGGCAGTTTGTTGTAGAATATTTTTACATGATTGTTTTGAGATATTGAGTGTCTGCTGTTTTACTTGTAATTATTTTTCTTCTTGTGTTGTGTATTAGACTATATTTTGTCCAAGTTCGTAGTATTTAGAATAATTGTTATTGACTTGTAGATGTAGGGAGTAATAATCCTTTGCAAGATGCCCTATACTTTAGTCTGAACATTATTCTTAATGTTCACTTTTGAAGCCTTAGTATTCTGGTAGTATTATTAATGTAGAGGTAAATTAGGCTGAAATGTAGGCATTTTTCTGATAAATTATACTCACTTAGTTGTTTCAGCAGGTAGAAGTTGCATGATGGTTTACTGCTGATGATGTTAATTTGCTCTTCTTATGTACTACGTATGATGTAGCTTACTTGAGTAATTGGAATTTTCTACTGAAAAAGGATTGCTTGTCTATTTTATTCCTATGTTGTTGAGTTTGTCCATAAGCAAGCCATGTTTTTACTCTATCCTATGCCTTGGAAGAATCTAGATATATTGTGTTTTGCAACAGTTCTTTAATTCAAAGACATTTTACAATTATATTTTGTTATTTAGTTGTGAGCATAATCTGAAAAGAATGAAGAAAATTCTGTTGTGCTACTCTGTTTAATTTTGATGTTATTTTGTTTATTATTCGTTAATATAGTGACTGTAAAATTTGGTTAATAGACTAATTTTGTTAAGTAACATTTGAAAAGTTATTTTTAATTTAAAATATTGCGACAAACTGCTCCACACCGGGGACAGTTGCAATAAATTGGCGACCTAGAGCCAGGATTCGAAAATTGTAAGTTGATAAGAACTGAACTGATAATGCTACAATGAAGAAAAGAGAAGTTCCTTACGTGCTTCGAAGTAGTGTGTGCCTTCAACCGGATCTCAGTGATGTTGCTGAAGTAAGCAACGAAGAGGACAATTCTGGTAAGCAAATGGAGGATTTACTCTGTTGTAAGGACAGATTTTCTGACACTCGCATGATTGAATGCACGTCATGCAAGAAATGGGAACACGTAAATTGTAGGGGTCTTACAATTATTCACTGGGTAATATTCAGCTCTATGAAAGAAGACTATTACTGTAAGGCATGCAAACCAGAATTCAATCCATTCACTCTAAAATCATACTTGGATACAGTAAATCCCAATATTGACCAAATTTTATCTGCTTTTCACTTGAGTTTGGCCCAACATGAGAATAGGTTGCAAGACAAGTTGCTCCAGAATACCGAAACGCTGGAGAATAGGTTACTTCAGAATACTGAAGCTCTGGAGAATAGGTTGCAAGACAAGTTGCTCCAGAATACCGAAACGCTGGAGAATAGGTTACTTCAGAACACTGAAGCTCTGGAAAATAGGTTACTTCAGAATACTGAAGCTCTGGAGAATAGGTTGCAAGAGAAGTTGCTCCAGAATACTGAAGCTTTGGAGAATAGGTTACAAGATAGACTTGATCAGAACGCTGAAACGCTGCGCGAAAGTTTACAAACAAACTGTGAAGTTTGGGGCACAAAATTGGTTAGGTTGCAGCAAAGTACTGAAAAACTGAACGAAGGACTCCAACATGTAGAAAATAAGTTGCAGGAGGTTTCTGATTCTTGTCAATCAGCTAATAGGTTACTAAATGAACGTATAAATGATGAAGTAACTTTATTAAATTCGAAAGTCAGTGATCTTGAATCAAAACTAGACCATCATGATGATGAGTTAAAACAACACTTATCAAACCAGTTGTGCCGACATGAAACTTCTATAAGTACACTACAAACAAATATGAATACTACTCAGGTAAAGTTGCAAGAATTTGATTCTATGCTTAAGGATTTAAATGAGAAATGCATTAACTTAGAGCAAAGCGATGTTATTTGTACTAGTATGGTTAGAGACGTTCTACAACCAGATAAAGAACTAAGTAATGATGATGCACTTATTAATGAACATAGGCACATAGCATGCCAAACTGATACAAGATTAAATTCTAAAATAAAGCATGTTGTTTTTAGTGAACACAATAAATGCGAAACATTTCATACAGGTTCTTCTGGCTATGATACATCTGATGCTGAAGTGAATTCTGTAAAGGAAAATGTAACCAAATTGTGCAAGGGCAAATCTGCTCACAATAAAAGTAGAAATAAATTTGCTAAAGCTTCCACTTCACAAGGCAAGAATACATATGCATTGCGGCATTGTGTTTTAGATAATACTGAATTTAGTAATAGCAATCCTACTGTTGACAAAATCCATTGTACATGTTCACTCAATAACCATTCATGTCTTTCTTCGTTGAACAACTCTTTACTGTATGATAATAAGCACGTACATACTTGTGATACTGAAAAAAATGCACCTAGTTCTTTATGTGCTACAGACACATCAAAGCAAATTTGTTCTACATCTAACAGAAATTCCATACCTTCTAGAACTTATGTTGCTTGTGATAGTAAAGACAATTTCACAGGTCTTGAAACTTCAGTATGTGATTGCCAACGTCAAAGTACATGTCATTCCTTAATCCATGATCAGTTTCCTGATGACTTAAATGTAAATCATAGTCCTTGTACTAGAACAAACTGTACTTATAACCCGATGTGGCTGAATAATGATTCTACATGGAATTCTTATAATCAGTCTGATAAATGCTCTAATAGATTTTCACGAGTTAGTGAACTCAGTCAATTGCCACGTTTTGGAGGAGATGTTTCAAAACAGTCTGCTAGAGAATTTATCGAACAACTAACTACAATGTTAAACATAATTGGTGTTCCTCCCAAGTATAAATTATGTATAATTCGTAAGTGTTTTTATAACGTAGGCGCTTACTGGTTCAACAGTGAAAAGAAGAGTTTCATTTCTTATGAGGACTTTGTACATAAATTTCTTGATCAGTTTGCATCTAATGAGTTATTAGAAAGTCAGTTGACATTGTTACGATCAAGAAAATACAACCCAGCTTAAGGTTTGTCATTGGAAGCATACGCTTTAAAAACGTACTCTGCTTATTGTAACCTTGTGGAAACTCCAAACAAAGTTGAAGTAATACGGATGATTTTGAAACAGCTACCTGAGTCAATTTCAAAGAATGTGGGCTGCCATAACATTACAGATCTTAAGCAACTGACGCAGAAATTAAGGACTATTGATTTGTATTCGAGTGATAAGAATAAAAGTTTATCTTTGCCCGGTGATAATACAGATTCTGATGACAGGGCTAATAAAAAGAGAAGTTTCGACAGACCAAAATACTTCGTCAGGCAAGTAAATGTTGAGCGGAATTCTTATGATTCTACAACACAGACTGAAAATGCAGGAATCAATGTAAATCATCGCCCATCTCCCAGAAGATTTGAACGCAATCCCTCAAGAAGGCAGTTTGTAAGGTCTGAAAGAACTAATAATAACGTGAATGATTCTAATTTCAGATGTGAACATTATCCATCCATATATAACAATAATAATGGAAGTGCTGGTGTTAGAAGAAATGCAAATGTTGATGAACAATCATCTTATATTAGTGGCCAGCATACACTTAATTGTAATACTAATCAGAATAGTGACAGTGTTTGTAATAATTCTCGTAATTCGATAAATTACTCGGATGCTAGAACGGATAATCCTGTTTCATCTGAAAGGTTAGGTGAGTTTATTTGAACAGTGAGTTGATCATCGTTGTTACAAGAAAGTTCATTGTTTCTTATTATCGTGTGTAAAACAGCATGAATTTATTGTATTTGTTCTGTTTATTTATGTTCTGTTGATCATAATATTGTCTTTTATGGAATAACTTATATTTGTCTTCTCCTCTCATAACTGTCTGGTGTATGTCAATGTATTGAGGAAGAGTGTTGACACGAATAACAAAGGGATAATTATACAAAGTGTCTCTCTAGAAGAATGATAAGAAGGAATATATATATAATGTAAGTTGAATGTAATGTGGTTCGCATTTTTATTGAAGGGCTTCATTTGCACATATAGTTTCAAACGGAAGAAGTGCACTCGTGAAGAATAAAACCTTTTTAAATGGACATAAGATGGTTATGAAATAGTAATGGTAATGAGATTGCAGTAAAGAAGAAATCTACTGAAGATGGCAGTAAAGAAGATGTGAAAAGAATGAGATTGCTGCCAAAGAAGTAGTAGAAGAAGAAGTGAAGATGATACATTGAAGATGTTAAGTTTGAAAAATATACGTATTTCTACATCAAAGTATGATGTCAACGTTTTCAACCGGAGGAGGAGGCTATTGCAACAGTTCTTTAATTCAAAGACATTTTACAATTATATTTTGTTATTTAGTTGTGAGCATAATCTGAAAAGAATGAAGAAAATTCTGTTGTGCTACTCTGTTTAATTTTGATGTTATTTTGTTTATTATTCGTTAATATAGTGACTGTAAAATTTGGTTAATAGACTAATTTTGTTAAGTAACATTTGAAAAGTTATTTTTAATTTAAAATATTGCGACAAACTGCTCCACACCGGGGACAGTTGCAGTTTGCAGTTTTATGTTTCTCTAAGGTTTCAGCTATGTAGTTTTTTAAACTGTGCTATGGCTTAACTATTGATTTCTTTTTCTGGATGCCATGTTGGTTTCTGTGTATTCCTTTTGCTGCTTGAATTTGACTTAGGTTGTTTGTTTTTTTCCTTAGATCTTTATTTGTTCAGTAATTTTTTATTTTTTTGAATTTTAATTACTTTAATTTTACATTAACTAATATATTTTACTTTAACAACAAAATAATTTACTCTAGTAAAAAAAAAACTTCTACTAACAAAAATGAACTATTATAACTTTTAATTTTAGAAAATTGTATTTTTAAAACTTTAACTTTGAAAAATTCATGTTTAATTACTTTAATTTTACATTAACTAACAAATTTTACATTAACAACAAAATAATTTACTCTAGTATAAAAACTTCTACTAACAAAAACGTACTATTATAACTTTTAATTTTAGAAAATTGTATTTTTAAAACTTTAACTTTGAAAAATTGATTTTTAACACATTTTGACTTTAACAATGTACTTTGATTTTTTTTTATGTAAAAGAATATTAAAAAATAAAAAATTACTGAACAAATAAAGATCTAAGGAAAAAAACAAACAACCTAAGTCAAATTCAAGCAGCAAAAGGAATACACAGAAACCAACATGGCATCCAGAAAAAGAAATCAATAGTTAAGCCATAGCACAGTTTAAAAAACTACATAGCTGAAACCTTAGAGAAACATAAAACTGCAAACACAATATATCTAGATTCTTCCAAGGCATAGGATAGAGTAAAAACATGGCTTGCTTATGGACAAACTCAACAACATAGGAATAAAATAGACAAGCAATCCTTTTTCAGTAGAAAATTCCAATTACTCAAGTAAGCTACATCATACGTAGTACATAAGAAGAGCAAATTAACATCATCAGCAGTAAACCATCATGCAACTTCTACCTGCTGAAACAACTAAGTGAGTATAATTTATCAGAAAAATGCCTACATTTCAGCCTAATTTACCTCTACATTAATAATACTACCAGAATACTAAGGCTTCAAAAGTGAACATTAAGAATAATGTTCAGACTAAAGTATAGGGCATCTTGCAAAGGATTATTACTCCCTACATCTACAAGTCAATAACAATTATTCTAAATACTACGAACTTGGACAAAATATAGTCTAATACACAACACAAGAAGAAAAATAATTACAAGTAAAACAGCAGACACTCAATATCTCAAAACAATCATGTAAAAATATTCTACAACAAACTGCCTCATAACATAAAACTGCTAAGTCCCCACAACATATACAAATACAATCAATAAAAACTACTTGAAATGGGAAAACTGACTACAGTCTCACAGACTTGATGTAAAATAACAGCAAAACTTAGAAGCATGCACAGTCAATAGTGCTCAATTTGCATACAGTTCACATGCAAACTCTCATGAAAAGGTTCAAAACAGTCTCCCAGCTCAGTTCTCATCTATACTTGGACAACAAAATCCTGCAACAAATTCTCAGAAATCCTACCTTTCCTACCCTTGCTTAAATAGCTAAAGTGCAATCTTCATACTAAAATATTGAAAAAAGGCATATCTGTTTACATAAAAGTGTGTACACATGTGTTTGTCTGCGTGTACTCTTAGATAAATTGATAAAAAAAAAGCAATATAGTTATAAATCAAAGACTATACCTAATAATATTAATTTCAAAATAAGCTGATAGAAAAAATATAATAACTACAGTATAAGCTTTTAATTTTTGTTAATTACAAAAATAAAAGTTAAATACAGTAAATAAACTTGGTCCCTTATATTGAAAAAGGAACATAAATTGAGAGTATTTGAAAATAAAATCCTTAGGAAAATATTTGGACCTAAAACAGATGAAGAGGCAGATGCGTGGAGAAGATTACATAATTTAGAAGTACATAATTTGTATTCATGTCCAGATATTATTAGAATAATTAAATCAAGAAGACTTAGGTGTGTAGATCATGTGGTACAAATGGGAAAGGAAAAAAAGTATACAGGATTCTTGTTGGGAAACCTGATGGTAAAAGACCAATAGGAAGACCAAAACAAAGATGGAGGGATAATGTAGAGATGGACCAAAAGGAAATTGGTAGGGAAGGAAAGGAGTATATAGATCTTGCTCAGAACAGGGACAGATGAAAGGCATGTGTTGCTGCAGCCACAAACCTTCGGGTTTAAGAAGGCTAGAGAGTTAGTTAGTTATACATTAAATAAGCATAATATTTGAATTGTAAGTAGAGAATATAACAAATGTACAATGCATTGTGCGAAAACTATGTCAACTTTGCATTATAAGCAGAAAATTAAACCAGTTTGCCTTAGAAATACATTTTAAAAATAGCCCAAAATAGCATGCGTAATAGAAAATTAAGAAAACTTTCTGAAGCATAAAAGTACTGACTAGTGCTGAATGAATCAATTACTGTAAAATATTATTCTCTGATTCAAGTAATTTAACTGTAAACATCATCTTTTGTGTGTAAAATATAATTGTTAGTTGAACTGATAAGTACAAATATTAACTTTATACGCCTTGATACACTCTAAATAACATAACTTTGATATATAAATTAGTAACAATTTGTTAAAAATTAAGTTAAACTGTACAATTGTTTTCTTAAATAAATATAAAGTAGTAAAAATACTAAACAAATAATTCCTTCTTTTGCTATTTAAAGGATGTCAAACAGTGTAAACCAGTTGTTAGTGGCTAAATAACATAAAATTTGAAGGCAGTAACAATATTTAAATACTGTTTTTTACCTAACTTTGTGAATTAAATACTAGTACATTTTGTCAAATTATAAATAAAATATACCTATTTCTTTGGTATTAGTACTATAGCGAAGGAAAATGTTACTAAAACTTGGCTAGTACAGTAAATCTGAGAGTTTTAGCTTTATTTCTCCGTAACTGGATATAATTGTAACTTGTTAATCTCGCCAAACACAATCTTTACCTCAATTTTGGAAGCTAGCTGAACTTTAGTGTTACGAATTACATATAGTGAAGGCCTCTATAGTGGAAAAATACACCCAGTCTGTAAAAATTTGGAAATGTTGTCTCCTTCTCTGTCGAACCAGACCAAGAGTGTTCTCAAATGTTTCAATATATTTCTTAACATAACTAACTTTTCAAGAAAAAAATACCTTGTGCCCAGATAGCTTAGTTTGTATAGCGCTAGGCTTTTAACCTATCTGTCCAGGGTTCAAGTCCCTGGCAGGGTTGTTACAATTTTAGATTTTGTCATCGGATCTTGTGCAGACTTCAAATTTCATAAGTTATAAGCAATCTAAGTTAATTTTGGGAGTGGGCCAAATTGGTTCCTCATATAAAAAGCAATGACCAAATTGGTCGTAGCGCCTATGACCCTACTTGGGTTCATCCTCCAAAACATCTGCTTCGAGTCTCCGATGCCATGGTGGAGCCCGTTCAGGTTCTACCGCCCACAAGTGCGTTCCTTCGCCAATCCAGCGAAGGTGAGAATAATAGAGCGCAACCCTCTATATATACATTCAGCTCACTGTTGGTCACCCCTTGATCTAGTTATTTTTATGCAATCACCTACATTTAGTGAATTTTGCCGTCTTTCTGTTTGATCTGTTAAATAAGCCAGTCAATAAAAATATACTTACATAGAAAAATCCTGATATAGTTGGATTCTCAAAAATATGTACAATCAGTGTTCTTGATACATTTAGCACCTGAGATAGTATAAATCAAAATCTAGTTAGTGTTGGCATGTGTGCTTCTGGTACATGTAGTTACTTGAAAAAGCAAATATTGGGTGTATAAAAAATAGCCTCCTTGTGAAACAATGAAAAATTAACATTATATCCTCGTAGCATTAGTTGCAACTGCTTCTTGCAGATTAACAAAGCTCTGGCGTGTGGTCCTACGTCACCTATAATCCTTTGTAAGGTTCGTGTTGTCCTATAAATTGTCGATATACATGCTAAGTCCCTAGTTACAGCCTAAGCTTTTAGCTTCAATAAATGTATTTTAGTCCTCGGAGACATATATTGATCTTAGAGTAAAAAATAAACCTCGTATAATAAACCAAATGGAAATAACCCAAGTGTTGATGCACCCAAAAAAACCAGTAATACTTCAAAAATACCTTGAAAAAGGCTATAAAGCTAAATAATTCTTCTAGAATAGTAAAAAAGTTTGGAAAGTGGACCTAGGCCCCTAAGCCGTCTGTTAACTTCGTATTGTAATTATATTGTTAAATTGTTATATGTAAGGGGAAAAAACAATATTAGTAAGCGTCCAAATATGGACCCTCGGTAAAGGGGTTTCAGACCTCATAGACACATCATAATTTTCGTTACACTAAAAAATTGCCCTCGTATAAAAGCAAATAGTTGAAATGTTAAACATTTCGTGTACTTTATCCAGTAAGCCTTAGCTAGAAATACAATAAATGCGTTACAGACATAAAAATTAAGCAAGCTTTGATATTCTAGTGGCACATAATAAATATAAAATATCCTTTGACAAGTAGTTGTGGGTTGTCTGAGATCAAAATTTTCAAGTCCTCTCTCCTCTCTCCTGCATAAATAGGCTCTAGAATTCACTAAGCCTCAAAATAATATTGGGTACATAAAATAAAAAGCAGATGGAGAGTGGTGCTGATCGCATCATCTCCAAAATAGCAAAAACAAAAGTATATAGAGCTCTATCTGGTATATTTAGAAAACTTTTACCTAGTATAGCAGTAACAAAATACTCAGCAAACTCTAAAATAAACAAACTTTCCTACGTGGCAGGCGTAACCTGCCCTAAATAAATACATATAGAAATACAGAACCAAAAATAGCATAGTGGAAATCAGTAAACCCTAATAATAATAATAATAATAATATATTCTGTGGCTTACATTTTAGCTAAAAGTACTTTTTTTAGTGTTTTTAAAAAAATTAAATAAATACTAAACTCTAAGTTAAAAATTTGTAAATGTATATATGATACAAAACAAAATAAATAAAAATTAATACATACCCTGCAAAAAATCAATAAAAAAGTTGAAAACCTCTCTTTGTGCATGCAAAATATAATAACAAATCCTTCCTGACTGGATTAAATTGTGTTATTTGAGTAATAATAAGCCTAAACTTGTAAAATAAAAGGGTAGAACTTGTCAAAACATACTTTTGCATCCAAAATATAATTCAAAACACATCTAAATTGTGTTATTTGAGTAAACTAGAGAATAATCCTGTAAACTTGGAAAATCTCTCTCTCTCTCTCTCTCTCTCTCTGTGTGTGTGTGTGTGTGTGTCTTTGAGAGTCCAAAATGTAATAAAAATGGTGCCTGAATAATATAAATAGTGTCATTTGAGTAAATATTAGGCTAAACTTGTAAAATAAACAAATAAAAGTTGAGAACACACACTTTGTGTGTCGAAAATGTAACTAAAAATCTTTCCTGAACAGATAGAATTGTGTTATTTGAGTAATAATAAGCCTAAACTTGTAAAATAAACAGATAGAAGTTGAGAACACACACTTTGTGTGTCGAAAATGCGACTAAAAGTCTTTCCTGAACAGATTGAATTGTATTATTTTGGTAATAATAAGCCTAAACTTGTAAAATAAACAGATAGAAGTTGAGATCACACACTCTGTGTGTCGAAAATATAACTAAAAGTCTTTCCTGAGCAGATTGAATTGCATTATTTTGGTAATAATAAGCCTAAACTTGTGAAATAAACAGATAGAAGTTGAAAAAACACACTCTGTGTGTCGAAAATATAACTAAAAGTCTTTCCTGAACAGATTGAATTGTGTTATTTGAATAATAATAATAAGCCTAAACTTGTGAAATAAACAGATAGAAGTTGAGAACACACACTTTGTGTGTCGAAAATATAACTAAAAGTCTTTCCTTAATAGTATAAATAGTGTTATTTAGGTTAAAAATAGGTACAAAATTGTAAATAATAAGTTAAAAAGTTGTAAAAAATGTCTTTGCGAGTCCAAAATTTAATAAAAAATGTTGCCTGAATAGTACAAATAGTGTTATTTTGGTAAACAAATTAACATAAAATTGTAAAATAATAAGTTAAAAATTGAAAAAATGTTTTTTGTGAGTGCAAAATTTAATAAAAATGTTGCTTGAATAGTACAAATAGTGTTATTTTGGTAAAAAATTAACTTAAAGTTTTAAAATAATAAGTTAAAAGTTGAAAAAATGTCTTTGCGAGTCCAAAATTTAATAAAAAATGTTGCCTGAATAGTACAAATAGTGTTATTTTGGTAAAAAATTAACATAAAATTGTAAAATAATAAGTTAAAAATTGAAAAAATGTTTTTTGTGAGTGCAAAATTTAATAAAAAATGTTGCTTGAATAGTACAAATAGTGTTATTTTGGTAATAATAAGCCTAAACTTGTAAAATAATAAGTTAAAAGTTGAAAAAATGTCTTTGCGAGTCCAAAATTTAATAAAAAATGTTGCCTGAATAGTACAAATAGTGTTATTTTGGTAAAAAAATTAACATAAAGTTGTAAAATAATAAGTTAAAAATTGAAAAATCTCTTTGTGAGTGCAAAATTTAATAAAAAATGTTGCTTGAATAGTACAAATAGTGTTATTTTGGTAAAAATAAGGATAAGCTGTGAAAATGTTTGACATAAAGTCAAAGTTTGGTAAAAAATAAACTCAAAATTAAGTTAAATAGCACACAGTAACATACATTTACTACCTAAATCAATAATCAAAGGGTCCTAGGTTCGTTACCCCGTGATAAAAGCAAATGGTGAAAACTGTAGGCCCCGTCTCTAATAGCTCTCCCTTCTTCATAGTACAGATAAAAAAAACCTGCGCTAAAGCGTCCTGTGCCTTGGAGGCAAACCTGAGCGGAATATTAATTGGCGGCGGAAACCGCATAGCTTCAGAGATTTGACCCTTGCTGCTTATTTCCAGACATCCTTTGTTGTCTGGTTGAATCCCTCCCCTGCCTTACTACAGTATTGCATAGCTTTCTCCTGTTCTTGCGTACTGGTTAACCTTGAAAAAACCGGTTCTGAAAATCTACCGACGCGTTCTCTGATTGGTCAATCGGGTTCCTTCTTTGTCCTGACGATGTGACGTCATTTGACCTTGACCGCTCTTCCCCCAAATTCCTTTCTCGTCTACCCTCAGCGCGGAGCTCGGAGTTCACCGTCTTCTGTCTAGCGTGTTGCACCACCGTGTTTCATACCATAATAACATACATTATTACATAGTACTAATTAATAATATTACATATCGCGGGTTCGAGTACCGGGACCGTCTTCTTTCGTACCATTACCACCGTTCATAGCGGTTCATAAACCATAAACTCTTATTTTCAATATTATAAACATTAATATTAACATTTTATACATTACATACTTTGCAGTAATGAATATAAAAACATATGCATACCGTTTAGTACCTCTAATTACCTTCTATATACATATTTTTCATAAAATAAATAATTATATATTCATAACAAGTTATAAACATGCAAATACATAAATGTAAAGTACTCTAAGTACTTGCAAATGAATTAAAACCCGTGCGAATTAGTTCTAAGTACCTGCGAATTAATTAAAACCCGTGCAAATTAGTTATAAGTACGTGCAAATAAATTGCGAATATTAAACGCCCGAGGGCACAAACAGTCCTTGGCTGGGATGGATACTACTCGGGACTGGACCTACAGTTTAAAGTGGGATCCGAACCACTTGTACCTCCACCGGGGATCGAACCCGGGACCCCTTGGTTACAAGGCAATGACGCTACCACTGGGCCATGGGGGAGGCCCTCACAGGCGGTTTGTAAGGTGGTCATTTGTGAGAAACATAACACAAGTTGTTTTCCGCCTGTGAAGTTGATTCATTGAGTTTGTGTTTTAATGTCCAAGTTATGCACAGTAAGGCTAATCGAGACTGGAGCTACAGTTTAAAGTGGGATCCGAACCATTATGTGCCCCCACCGGGTATCCAACCCTGGACGCCTTCATTACAAGGTAAGGACGCTACCACTGCGCCATCGGGGAGGCTCGACCACCTGGGAAGTTAATTGTTAAGTAGGCAGGGGAAGTGTGTTTGTATTTTTCACTATTTTGTTAAAAATTGTGTCAAAAAAGATATACAAAGATCATGGACTAAATATTTGGCCATATGATACCTCTCTCCTCTCCAAGACGGAATGCTGGCTGCAACCTCTACGTTGAAGAAAGTTGGTTCTAAGTTCAATTTATTTTCAGATAGGCTAATTGGGACTGGACCCAGAGTTTAAAGTGGCATCCGCTACCATGTGCTTCCGCCCGGGGATGACCCGTGACCACTTGATAACAAGGTGACAGCATTTACAACTACGCCATCGGGGAGGCTCATACAAAGATATAATGCAAGAGGGCATTGAATTAGAACTTTATGCTAAAGTTAAAATTATTGTTACAATCCAGACGTGTGCGTGACTGTACGTACAGTAGACGGCAAAGGTAATAGTGGGGAAAGTGCCCAACGTCATGTTTCGTTCGTGCAGACGGCCAGCATAAAATAGTAGTGGAATGTGTATACCAACGGAGTGTATTAGTACGTGTGAATGTAGTGTCAGCAGGAGCCACGAGGCCATTCGTAGTGTAATTAGTGAATACGGTGAAGTTCTATGTGCAAAAGAAGAGAACAATTGAGAACATATGCACAGAACTCTTATTATTATTATTATTAAAATGGTCATGCGAAAAGGAATTCCTTCGTATATAACAATACAGGGAGATAGGTATCGGGAAACTTACTTTGGCCAGGTGCGTACGTGCAATGGACGTGACCTTGAGGACCACAATTTTGCGGTATTCTCTTTGCGGAGGCCTCAAGTGAATCGAGTGAAAAGTGGCCCTGTTCATTTGACATCTGAAACGGCCCCTGTGTTATCCCAACCTACAGTGCCTTAAGTACCGAGAAGAGCCCAGAACACGAGTACAACCCTAACAGAAGAGGTAGAAGACCTTCCCTCCAATCCCCACTTTTCAGATGAAAAATCAGCGACATACGACGCTGACACCAAGATTCACCCACCACCCCAACCTACAGATGTCCCACCAAGCCAAGAGAAGAACAACGATGTAGACAAGAAGAAGGACGAACTTCAAGATGGAAATGAGGAAAGAAGCAAGACCTCCACCTCCCTCCCTGTACCATTTATAGTACAAGCCGCGACTGGCAAGGAACAACACATTTCACTAAATATACCACAACTCGAGAAAGAAGCTCACAAGAAGACAGAATTGCAGAATGTAGGAATCGTCCTTGAAGCATCTTGAAGTTATTCTGTTGAGCAGGAAGAGGGGCTAGTGCCCATTATCGACCCTCCATTGGGGACGCCTTTATGTAAAAACGTGAAACGTATCTCATTTCCAAACTAATTCTTTAAGGTAAAACCTTAGACTCGAAGATATTCACCCAAGTTGAAAAGCAGTCCATTGTAAGCAAACACGATAATGACACAATTGAAAAATTATCAACTTCTGTGACGAAAATTAGCCTGTGAAGTGCAATATTTACCCTACAATAATGATTCTTATCTCACCAGAAAGGCAATTTAATTGGTAATAATTTATCCGAGAATACAATCTTTCGTATTTGCGATACGAAGGAAGATATAAACCAAATGATTAGCTCATGGTACATGTAGGAAAATATTGTGGCGGCCATATTGGAAAACCCGTCACTCTGGACGTAAACCAAATCGTAAGGTATAGACTTTTCGGCATTCCAGACATTTGGCTATAATATAACATTCAAAGAAATAACTTAAAAAATACTTCTCGTATAAGCTCTGAAATGTCTAGACTATATGCAGCGAGTTGCAACAGCCAGCGGGCTGTTCGTTTTGTCCCCCTCACCCCCAATCGTGGAAAACAGAAGAAACGCCTTTGTAAGATGTTCTGGATTGTAGGAGAAAGTGCATATTTATTATTTTCGAGTGTTAACGACTTTTCCTTGTGACAAAAACTCTCTCATTTTGGGGGTGATGATCTCAAACGTAAGAGCCCATCCTGAAAACACTGCAATGTGATTCTCTTCCTTTCTCCTTTTCTTTCGTTTCCTTTGTACCTATTTCTTTCTTTTCGCTTTTCTCTTTCATTTCTCCTTCTTCCACCGTTTCTATCTTCTTGTTTCTCCCTCGTTTCATTTTCCTTCTTCCTATGTCTCCTATCTTTTACGTTTTAAAATTGTCTGTCTCTCATTCTGTCTACTTGTAATTTTTTTAGACCCCTTTTATACAAGCAATTTCATGCTCTGCCGCTTTCAGAAGAACACGCCGACATGTTCAGTGGTGCAGCGGTGCCAGGGCGCACCATGGCCCGCTTCGATATCTTCTGTGTGCCACCAGGGCGCGCCCTGTTTCAAAAGACGACAGTACATTGGCTTTATTTAACATTTTTGTTGTGTGTATATCTAAACAAACCCTAACATAGAACAATGACTCCTTTGTTGTATATGCCTCCCCGATGGCGCAGTGGTAGCGTCGTTGCCTTGTAATCAAGGAGTCCCGGGTTTGATACCCGGTGGAGCAAATCCGAAATCAGCATACCGAAATTAGTTAAGAACACCTATTCTGCTGCTCCATCATCATAATATTTTGTAATATGTCTTGTATTCTTGCATTCAGTGGTGTAGTCGTGCTAAAGCTCACCAGGGCGCCGTCCTGGTTGATGACAATTACAACAATAATTGTATTAATAATTGAGGACTCAAAGCAGTAAAAGTTGTAAGTGGCAAAAGCGAAAGTGTTTGGAAATCGCATCGTTCCGCACATCTGACCGTAAGAACGTGCACACTAGTGACCTTTTACACGCCCTTTGAACTATTAAGTTGGCTAACAGCTACATTTCACGTTTACTACATTATAAAGCATGGCTCATTTCACAGTTTAACGTGGAAAACGGTGTTCGAATTATTGTGGCACTTACAGCGTGTACCAATTTTAGTCTTCAATTATAATAAAAAAATCAATTTTAACTACCAATCCAGCGCGATAAGAAACACAACAGCCTGCAGAACGAGATGCGCGAAGTACCTCCTCCTGCAACGTCGTAACTCTCGACGCTAGCGCTGTTGGTCTGCGGCGTATTTCTTGCTCACCACTTCCCTTGACAGCATCTTAGGCCGCCCACCGTAAGACTAGACAAGAGCTATAGTGTTTTGTCATTGTGATGCAATTTGCAAGGCACTATTTATTTTACGACTACGCCACTGATTATATTTATTATTATTATTATTTATTCATTAATATGAAGGAACCATTTGGTCCTTTCTCCAAAAAGTTAAGAACAGATTCCAGTGCACCTAACAGAGAAAGATAAAAGGCATTAGTTAGCATACCGTAAGATTTCTTTGGTCTCTGTATCATAAGACAGTCTCTAATTTCTATAGCGAGAAACTTATGATGAATGGATTTTCTCTCTCTTTTTTTTAAAAAAATAATAAGGTAGCAATCTTTAAAAGTGTTTATGCTTTCTAATTCGAATATAAATTTTTGAAAATATTTTCAAATTAACGGCCAGAGATTTAGAAGTTTGTTCTAATTAAATAATGCTGTACAGCGCCATCTCTTATCGTAATATATAATGAATTTACACCAACATTCTCTGTTAAAACTAATGTACTTACACTTGAATCCAAACTTCTATACTCATATGTAATGTGTCTGGAATGTCCATCATTCTAATATATTATGCATAGGCTTTCGCACGCGTGGGCAGTTGCACCCCTAATTATTTCACTTAGAAACTTAGTGTAGAGAAATCTTATCGTCGTTATCAAACAATATTAAACTTTTAGAAAAATTACGTATTCTCGTATGAAATTGGACAATCCGTGAATGTCCAATAGGATGGGGCAATTGGGCCACGCCCCCCTGTAAAATGAAATGTTGCAATAATTTCCGTATCTCGCACATCAAATTTCATTTCAGTTCCAGTAATATGTTAATTATTGGAAGGGCATAACAGGAACATGGTAACTTCAAATTGAAGCTAATTTTTTGAAGTGACACTAACATTATAGGGAAAATATGTATATATATAGTACACTAATCGGATTTTGTGTGGGTCCGGAAACTCAGTACATACGTCCCTTCCATACCTATCAATACAATAAAACTGTGTCTCATTAAGGGTTTTGACCACCTTAATCAGAGGGTCCGCGCACTCACATGATATTATGCTGTAATTTTTATTCTTGTTTCCTAATTTCGATTGTTTCTCTTTCCTTCTTTGACATGACTGAACTAGTTTCGAAAGTCGTAACATGATTCTACCACGCTTCCGTTCAGGTTCTCGACTGATATTTACTTGCAGCAAAGAACTCAAGCAAGTCCAGAGTATCGCGTTTACAACAGCTCTCTGCCAATAGATCCCGAGATATTTATTACAAAGAAAACCGCAACAGCAAACCAGGAAGATTGTTTTCCAAGCAGCGAGAGCGCTACAGATGCAAAGTTGATGTTCTGTAGTTCATCTGTCATACATTGTTTGGTGCTTTCCTAACAATGGAATGATGCTGCCATGTCTACCCACATGGAAAGTGAAGATGCAGGTTCGGAAGTACGCAAAGCGAGGCCTTCCAAGCAGATTTGATATGGCAGAATTTAATAATTTTATTGAACACATTAAACACGTACCGATATATTCAAGGGGAATGAATACTATGATTAACATTGTCATATTAATCTCTTCGTTCTTGAATCGTTTCTAATACACGCAAATACTAATGTATAATGAATATTACCTTGCTGCGAAAATAATTCTCTACTAATTAAACTAATAGGAGTCGTCGTGGATTCCATCAACGTAGCGTGAAACATTATTCTGTTCATTCTATTAGTCAAGCGTATAGCCTACACCTCGTTGCCGAGCGTGTTCAGTTTTACAATGGGATCCATGAGTATTACTGTGGAAATTGTCCATCACCATTTCGTGCACTCTTTGACCCAATAAGAGCTTCAAGAATTGAAAGAAAACTCAAAACAAGCTGCTGACAACTTCTGCACCAGCATAAATAAAAATCCATCGCTTAAAAACATAGGATGTGAGAGAAAAATTAATGAAAATAGCTTTGGTCAATTTGCACGGTAGTACTCATGGATACCACTGTACAGTGGTGGAAAAAATTTCTTCCCCATAAGAATTTAATGGCAGTAAATAATGCCAGAAAGGCAGGCAACACACATTGCCCGTTTAGGTGATCTGCTGATTCTGTCTGTCTCAAGAGCAACTCGTCTTTCATGCAATAGCCAAGAGACACAGGAAATGTAGGAAAGTCACGTGACTTGTCACGTGGAATGTTGTTCGTCAGAATATCGCCTGTACTCAAGCCAAGTTGCAGAACCGACAAGAGCTACACGTTACATGTCCGAAAATGATTCGCCCAAAAGCGTTGAACAAGACGCTAAAATAATTATTGCCTTAATTACAAAGGCTACTATACTATATGTGCTGCGGTAGCTCGGTCGTTAGGGCGTATGATTACTATGCGAGAGATCTGAGTTCGATCCCCGGCTGGGGAGAATTGGAATTTTGTCCACCTGTTCAAGTGGCTCTAGCGCACCCAGTGTCGTATAAAGTGGGTACCTGTAGGAAAGTCAAGAGGGGGGGTTAAAGGCGGCCAGGAGCGTGGTGCTGATCACATTATCCCCCCCTTCGGCCGTAACAAGAAAGTGTAGGGCCCTAACTTCACGGCCCCCTACACGCCTTCATGACTTGGTGCAAAGCACAAGGTAGCACTTTGCATTTTCATTTACTATACGTCAGATTTGGTCGGAACAGAACTACAGCGCCTAGAATAACGTAGTGTGGAAAACGGCATGGTTCTGCGCTCTCTGTCTGGTTGCACTCGAAAATGACCCGCTAGAGGCGCTGGTGTTGACCTCGGTGCTTGGTGTTCGACTGCTTATAATGGAAGTAAATGGAGTTTTCGCTGCAACGTCTGATTCTTTTGCATGAAGCATTTCTATGAATGTGATAATTGCTATGATATTTGGTACAGTGGTCGCGAAGATATTAACGAACATTCTAGACAGTCGACCACGTCCTGTTATCGTCATACTTTCGTTAATAATACGGGAGAAAAAATAAGCGTGGAATGCTCTTGGCAACTAAATTTTTGTGTATGAATTAGGTTCATTATTATTATCATCATTTCTTTTAAAGATATACACACTGAAGCATTTGCATTTTTGATATTTACACTCTCTTTTCTTCCGCTTTAAACTAATCGCGGCGATGATGATAATAATGATTGCATGAAACGACAAGGGGAACCCAACAAAACTTTCTTAGTGCCATCGAGTGTACATTGAGTGTAAGGCAACTTTCAAACCAATGGGACAAGCGACACGGGATATTCACACTGTCACACTAGTGACACACACTTCCAGACTGTAGAATAGCATTCATTGCACATGAGGTCCAAACAGCAAACAACACGTTCATATGGCGTATTCGCGTGCTACTTGTTACTTCGGTCGGAAAGCTCCTTAAAGGAAGGGTGCTGAGACCGAAGCGACGCGCTACAGGGGGAGTTCCCAACTAAGTGACAAGCGACATGGTGCCTTCAGTCTATTAGCAAGCGTTGCTTGCGAACAACAGATAGGCGACACGATAAACCGCACATTACAACAACAGATCTAGGCGACACGATAAGCCACACGTGTCGCTTCTGCGTCGCTCAAACTGGGCCATTTCCTCAAGAGCTTGCAACATGTTGCCGTGGTTTGTTGTTCGCGCATACGCGATGCAATGAGTTTCTTGCTTTAGTGAGATTGCGCACCAAAGCGACAAGCGGCACGCGACACTTATCGCTTGAGGATTTCACCAACCGAACGCTGGCCTGTGCTTCCCGTCATGCCGCTACGATGTGAAATGTTGCTCTTCATTGGCTCCTTTCCAAGCAACATGTGTCACTTCGGTATGAAAGTTGCCTTGGACCGAAGGACCCGTGTCGCTTTGGTGTGAAATCCTCGTATCGTTTGTCGCGTGTCGCTTTGGTCTAAAATCTCCTTGAGGAAACGGTGCAGTCAGAGCTTTTGTCCCTACGGTTCGAAAGGCTGCATTGATTTCCGACTGCTCGCTTTCAAGCGACATTTGTGGTTTGTCGCCTCGGTATGAAATATCACTCAGGATACTATTTATATTCTAATAACATAGAAAAATAAACTCTAATACACAGTCCAAGACCTGACGTCCGGAATCACGTTGCGATGTTTCTTCTTGTGTTACGCATACTATTTATTTATTAATTTTATTTTACTTTTCTTTCCAAATTCATGCCATTTCGTGACTGCAAATCACTCCACAAATATAACTGTTTCCATCAATTCACGTACCGCCTTTCAAGACAAACAAATCTACATAATATATTCCAAAAACTAACAAAGCCGCATTACTTTCATAAGAAAATTAGCACCGACATTGATCGCACTGCCATCCATGTTTCTCATCCGTCTGGGGAACCAGTTTCTTGGGTCGTTTTCCACACTACGTTATTCAAGGCGCTGTAACTGAACTTTCTAATCTCTACGTGGACTTTCTTCCAAGTTCCGTACGGATGTAAATAGGCTTCAGTTTTTCTTGACACAATTCATCATGCTATATTTCGTTATAAAAACCACGGCCGATATCCTGTGTGGGGGGGAGGGTATAATTCAAACATGTGAGGTGATTCTTTCCCACTACTCCATTCTTCGATTCTTCGTATCCAAAATAACTATTAATTCCACACACTGAAAATGTAGCACTTCCTACATCTTAGCATGCAAATATCTAGTAGCAAAGTAATGTGTAGGCACATAGTGGTTCGGATCCCACTTTAAACTATAGATGCATTCCCGATTACTCTTACTTTGCATAAAGTGGTCTTAAGACACCAAATCAACCAAACAACACAATCCCGTTGTTGTCCAGATTATCGAATCCACAACCTTCGTCGCGAATAACATAAGCAGGAAGACAATGTGAAATTACCGAACAGAAACAGAACGTAAAACCTACAACGGATAGATTGGATTAAGTCTTTGATACAGCACGCGTTCTGAAATGAACAAGAATACGAAAGTTGAAGGAACTCGATGCACACACACTTTTCCTCTTCTCAATGGGAAGATATTCTTCTTGCAGAGAAGCATATACGTAGGCCTTCAAGGCCACGACGAGAAAGTGTTCTTCATGCAATGACGGGACCAAAATATACGTCTAGTTTGATATGAAAGGTGTGTTCCTTCTTATTTCGTACGTCATTGATAACAGGAACACGGGCCTTGTCTGCTAACCCTAGTTTCGTAGAGCAGACGCCTGTTTGCCACCCTTTGGTTCAGTGACTTTCGCTCGTAGTTAGCAAGAGTGAATGACTCACCAGATACCTGTTGCCTGTGAGCTTATACAAGAATAGATATTTCGTTAGCGTCTGTAAGTATTGTTTCATCTGCAGTTATATCAGTTAACGTTCGAATTGTTTCCTAATGGTTACGTTATTTATAAATTAGTTCTCGAGAGTGAGCTTTCTATCTATTTGCACGGGGGGGAGGGGGTATACAGCCTGCATGTATTATTTTTTTCCTGAAACAAGAAGAAATTCGAAGACGCAAAAAGAGTCGTATAAGAGTAGTTAACAAGTAGAAAGAAGAAAACGAAAATGTAAATGTTGAAATAAATTATTGTAGAGATCGAGTGAATAACATTTTGTCACGGGGCCTCCTCGACGACGTAGTGATAATGTCGTCACCTTATAATCAAGGTATCCCGGATTCGATACACGGTGGAGGCACGTTATGGTTCGTATCCCATTTTAAACTGAAGGTCCAGTCCCGATTACCTTATCTGTGCACAAAACAAAAGTAAAATAATAAATTGTCACAGTGTAAGAAAATTTCATGTTCAACCACATACGAAACAAAAAATAATAATTTATTCCATGTTGGAGTTCACATCTGTTGCTTCTAACCAACACAATTATGGATCGCAACATATTTTCTCAGATCCATTTTAATTATACGTGCATGATAAAATAACAGAAGTAGAGGAAAGTGAAAACCAAGCGAAACACGGATGCCATCTCCAGAATTTCAAATCTCGTTGTGTAAGGTTCTGGGTTGAAGTCCAGGGCAGGCACGACTCTCTTGTTCTTGCCCTTTTATCTGCTTTATTTCATCATAAATCGTCGTAATGGTTTAAATACAGGGGAAGAATAATGACAATAATTGCCAATACAAAGCCAATAACAAACAGAACAACAACTCAATTAGGGAGATGTGAAGAAAAAACAAGACTTGACAGTGTCTGCGTCTCTCGGTTTCTCGAATTGAAAATTGCTCTCCCGTTCTCGGTCTCGACTAGTTAAGTATAGAAATCGAAAAGGTGTGTGAAGATACATATATTTCATATATCCCGATTTTATAGGAGATTTCGTGACAGATGAAATAGGTACTCTTCGATCATGTTTATTTTTTTTATTTTTGTTACGTAACATCACTTTTCTTCCCAGTCGTGGACGAGTGACCATTACATGAAATTAATGACGAAATACTCAAACTCCCGTGACAAGGACGGTACTCAAACCCGGGAACTTTGGTAACGAGATCGACTGTCGATCACTTAATGAGCTTGCCCACCGAGGCTGCTGAATGATGTTTGTCGAAGTCGAGGAATTAGTTGAAAGGCAAAAATGCAAGACTGAATGTCTCTGATGTTACTTCGTGCTGAATAATATGAAATGATATTTTATGAATATATTAATAATATAATATGCCTAGTCATTCCATTGATTGATCCCAATTGCGCACACAAAATATGGTATAAGGTCCACTCCTAACCGACCTCCGTAACTTAGTGATTAGCAAAGCGCACTACGACAGCATGGGTCCCTGGTTCAAATTTCGGCTTGGCTATAGGTGTTCTTGGTGAGTGTCCCTTAATCAATGTCATCATGTCATCACTCATCTTCATCGTCGCTATTTGCCAAAATTGAAAGAAAAGCGACACTAGATAACAAACATCTAATCAAATCGAACATCTTCACCGATTTAATTCTATACCTTACCAAATTCCTACTTTATTACTGCATCTTGCTTCATTTTACAGCATCTAAATTGTTTTCCGATTCGAAAAGAATTGGAATGTTGTTTTGTGCAGTTGATTGTGCATTATTTCGTTTTTTGGATTGTTTAATTAACGTCGCATTAATTAGTTTTAGACCGATCGTGACAAAGGGAATCGAGAGCACAAAGGAAGGGGAAAAGACAAGTTAGAGACCACGGCTCTCTTTAAAGGTAGCATTCCGTGAATACCACTGATGTGATTGCAGAATGTTATGGATAAAATTTGTTTCGCTTTTTCCTTTTATTTGTGTTTCAGTTATTTTACTTCGCTTTTCTTCTACCACTCGTGTTAATCATGTCGGCGAGGAAGAATTATAAACACATGAAATGGTCGATGGGACAAAAAAATCTATGCCTTTCTCACGGTTCGAAACCGTGACCACTAAATATTGTCTTATTTTTAAAATTTACGCCAAATATGGTTTCACTTGTCTCTTTCTCAAGGAGTTCCATTGCCTGTCCGATGGCGTAGTGGTAACGTCTTCGCCATGCAATCAAAGGCTTCCGAATTCAATACCAGATAGAGGAACATATGGTTCGGATCCCACTTTAATCTGTAGGTCTAGTGCATAAACTGCACTTAAACAATTAGCATGTGGCATGTGGTCTGTGATGAGAACCATCATTTCAGTGAACCTTCTTGACAATGACTCTAATGTCACTCGAAATAATATTTTCTTACGAGTAGCTCTTGTCAAGAAACCAGTTCTTGAAATTTTCTTCTGGAGGCCTCGCAGCACCGAGCTGTTTGTTGTGGCTGAGGCATGAGTCATGTGACTCATGCTATCAATGTTCAATCCTTCCCGAGAACTCATCCACCAGACAAACTTAAGCGAATATTTTGTTATTTGGGTTGCATAAACAACAGGCTTTAAGACGTTACGAAATTCTAGGTCCCGTGGCCCAGGTAATTCTTTCTCTGACTGTACATACATAGGCGACCTAATTGCCGAAGGATCCGAGTTCGATTTCCTGTCTAGGGAGCAAGGAGTGACCTTTGCGGAAGGCACCTAATCGTCAACCTCTTCCTTGTAGTAAGTACACTTTGGTCCGCATTTTGCAGACTAACGAGGCTCTGGTGCCTACACCAACAAGCAGTATAATCCTACATGGGGTTGGATATTGTCCCATTTGGCCTGAGTGCCGAGTTCCCCTTTAGAGCTTCGGCTTTTAACTAGGTGTGAAGTCGGCACATTGCAATGACCACCGTACAGGATCAAATGTAAATTCTACCTGGGTTATGAAAACTTTGATCTTTACTTTTTCCGGTGAAGAATAGTGCATGTTAGCATCTTTTACAAGTGTTCACGATAGAGATTTGTAATCTGCTCCTGCTTTCTGAATAACCCTGTACTTATCAAGTCGTCTGGTAGCAGTATCATCTATAAGTATTTTTTGTTTTACATTATAGGAAATACAGCAGAGTCGGTTAAGTCGTCTACTTTCGATCCAGCAATCCAAGTACGCGGGATCAAATCCCGGCTTGAGCATGGATGTTATCTGTGATTGCCCCTTCATTAATATCATCTAATCATCACTCATCCACATCTTCATGATTAGTCAAAATGTGATGAGAAGCAACGCGAAACAATACAAATATCTCATCTTCGTAAAAGTAACGTAATTACTTTTTAAAGTAATGGGTTACCTTTTCAAATGAGTAACTGTAACCGATATACAGTATTTTGGGATGAGGTATATCTGACACTCAGTTACTCTTAAATGGTAACTTTCCAAAAACTATCATTTCTCTTAACCAACGAAACTACAGACTACATTTTGAAATATAATTTCTATTGCTAAAGTTCCTTGCATGTTTCCTGATGAATCGATATAATAATATGATATCCGGCCGATAATCGTCATCCTTGGAACACACAAATATACAGGGTGTTACTAATGTTCGTTTCCAACGCTTAGGAGGTGATTCTTTAAGTGAAAATAAACACAAAAAAATTCATGTGACGAAATGCCGATAACTGCACCCATTCGGAGTTATTGAAGTGGGGAAAAGTGTGAAAATTATGTTTACAAGAAATAGTGGCACAACGGTCAACCATATGACCGCGGCGAAGGGCGTTCCACAAAGAAATGCGGCATGCTCTATTCAAAAAAGCACATGGCAGATGTGCAAAGTTGATGAGCAAGGGATTCCCCAAAGGAAGCGAATGGGTCTGTTGAAGTCATGTGGGTAGGGAAGGGTTTAGCGAGACGTGTTATCCACGGAAAGTGATATGTGGAGACTGACAACTAAGAAAAAAGCGAATATCAGTAGTGGACATCACCATTACGTAGAAAAGACAAAGATGGTGGTGGTGCTGCGTTAGGTTGCATAGGTGTCGACATGTTCACTGTGTGTAGAGTGGAGGTGCTGAGGGAACCACATCACAGACAATTTTCAAACTGTCTGCCATTAACTTCCACGCAGAGATGACAACGCCGAATCAAGGATTGTCTAGTGCGAGCAAACAACCCCTCGGTGTCTGATATCGTCGCTGCGACGACATTAATGCCTGCAACGAGATCCTCGGCTGACACGACAGGTGTTTTGTCATCTCTGCGTTTATTTGTACTGCTTACTTACCGTGTTATCATAGAACGAAAAATAATAAAACATATGTCCACAATTGCAGAAAAGGTTAAATTAAAAAAAATTAAATATAAAAAATATCAAAAAGGGACGAACCGACAAAGTGCCCAGCACCCTAACATCAGACCGAAATTCATTTGTGTGTGTATACAGGTGGCCAATGAAGAACACTGGATGCTCTGCCCGTTCGCCCCCTTTAAACAGTAACTTCCATATCGGGCTTATATATTACACATTGCCTGCAATGTGTTACCATTAAGATGGCAGATTCAAACCAGTCCTGAAATTTGTCTCAATGATAAACTGTAAATGTTATTATTTTTTATGTCTCAGGATATTAATTGCAATTAAATTGATACTCCATAATTCATTTTGTAATGCTCATGTTATGTGTAAAACCATAAGAATGTATCGTAATGTTAAATTACATATAATGATATAATCGTATTTTTTTGTTAACTAATATGTTAAGTGTTGATAATTGTTATAATTTAATGTGATTAATGGAAATATTTGATTTAGTAACCTACAGAAAAGTGGAAATAGCATTAAACAACAGTTTTAAACTAATTTAATGTTGATGACTTGAAACTGACGTAAGCAGTATTACATTCGGCTGAGCAGCCAATCAGAAGTCGTGAACAGAGCATGAGAGTGCATGTGTTTTAGCTGTTAGTCGAATCCGCCATTTTGTGGATACATCTCGACTACGATAATATTTCTGCACCGTAAGTTCGCTAGGTTTGCACTTCCGCTAATCACTCTTTTGGCTTCCATTTAGGTGTTTCATGTGCGAGAGAGCGGAGACGAGAACTGTGAACGGCACAGCTCATTTGGAATGCCATCAAAGCTGTTTGCACGAACATTGAGGCTTATTTATCGATATATTGCCACTTGCACAATGGATTTAACTGTCCGTGACGAACCCAACCAACTGGACGAGATTTGCACCGGACGTTCGCTGGGTTTGCACTTTCGCTAATCACTTTTTTTGTGTGTGTGACAAAGTATAGAAGAGAAATGTATAAGTTAAGTTAATTTGGAAAGCGATCAAAGTTAATTGCTCGCACTTTGAGGCTTATTTATCGTTATATTGCCTGTTGTAGAATAGAGCACTAAGTTCCTATGAGATGACGGGATGACGTCATCACTCCACGTTGAGCATGGACACAAGTAATGCACTGGGAGCAGAGATGTGCGTCTACGCGTAAACAATGATTGCCTACATTCTACGTGTAGACAACGTAGACTATGTAAACTATTTAATCTACGTAATCAACGTAGAAAACATAGCGCCCAGTGTTCTCCGTGCAAGGCACGCGCATCTTTCTAGAAGCAGCAACCAGCATCAGCAAGTGGACATAGAGAGCGTGAAGTATTCCACTGGCCAGAAATAAGTGTTTTAAGTATTTATGTACGTTCAACAAATTTACTAGGTATTAATTGTACTGCAAAATAAACTTGTCGCAAAATAAACCCAAAAAATGCTATCTCCGTAGAATGACAAGACTTGTTTTACTTCTATTTCCACCATTTCACACGTGGAAAAATCTGCTTTAAAGACACGTGTACTTTCCTATGCAGTAATTACACAGAAAACTATTTTTAGACTTCCTTTTTGTTAGTGTATAAAATAATGTCAATTTTCACTATGACTGTCATTTGTTTTTCTTCCGGTAGTCATTGGGATTTCCTTCTTCCCTGTTGTTTGCATTGTCTACAGTAGACTATGTAAACTATAAGCCAATGTGATATTCGTGTAGATTACGGCTAGGTAACGCATGTAGACGTAAACGTATAGTTTACGGCACATCACTGACTGGGAGTTAACTGGAACACAGTCATATGTTCCTATTTCGGCTGCAAGAACAAGAATGCAATTAACAGAAAACAGAGATAGCTGGGACAGAATATAGCTGATCTAACAGTTCTTTCTGAGTTGCAATATTCGCTAATAAAGAGTCTCTCTTGTGAAATTGCATTCCTGATGTATGTTTTCATCCGTTTGAGGTATGAAAAGCTTCTTTCCATGGACGTTTAAAATTCATATTATAGCACTTAACGGATTTCTTTACTTCTTTACTAGCATTGATTGCTTGTGATTCGATATGGCGCTCACAATATAAAACATCCTTCTTATTCTCATCTTTCCAACGAAAAAATGGTGTTTCTAACACAACACACACTAAACTATAAACAGGATGCATATCTCTCTTTGAACTGGACGAAAGGAACCGACACGGGTAACAATACACATAATTTGCCTCCCGTTAGCTCTTAAGTTACGGAGCCCTAGCCCAAGAGAGATGTCACTGTTGTCATGGCAACCAACACTGGCTTCTCCAGCTACAGCTCTGCACTTGGTGATGATTCTCTGCGGCAAAGTGCTGTTGTTGGGTGCGCGCGCCGGTCAACAGACTACAAGACGCAGATACGTTCATACGTGATAAGGATAATCCAATAAAAACATTTTCTACATGCACTTGAATATCCGACACTCCTGCACGTCCAGGCGCCAGAACATCGTTAGTCTGCAACAATGGAGTTCAGTATGTACTACGTGGAAGTGAGATTGACATTTGGATGTCTTTAGAAAGGGTCACCCCTTACACCCCTGCCGCGCGGAAGACCCGGGTTCGATTCAGTTGGGTATTTTTCAAGATAATGGGTAGTCGGGTGCAACACTGAGCGGTAAAGGCGGTGGGAGCGTGGCGCTGATCACATTACCTCTTCAAATTGCTGACTGTGTGTGTGTGCCCCCTATCAGGTTTCAATGTGCAGGGAATAAAAAAATAATGCATTCACCTACACTATCCTCATAGGAACGGTCACTAGGCAATCAACGAGGCTCGTGTGAATGAATAAATAACAATGATAATTAAAATCCTTTCTAAATATGGATTGCAATTTTTTGCTTACTTAAATAAATTCAACCTGAATATCGGAGAAATAATATTAATTATGACTTTCTGTTTACAAGAAACCAATATACAGGGTTATTCAAAAAGAAGGAGCAGATTACAGATCTGTAATGTGGATCACGATAAAAGATACAAACGTGTGCCGTGCATCACCAAAGAGAGTAAGAATCAACGTTTTATGCACTCAATATGATCATCGTGAGTCATGCGACATACATCGCAAGAATAATTCATCCAGTTCCACACGACTCTACAACTTTTCTACCATCGTGGACTCCACAGCCGCAAGAATTAGACGCTGTAACTCAATGAGAATTTGCAGTAGAGGTGGGAAGTAAACAGTGTATTTCCATACCTCGATAGATAAAAGACGCAAAGGGTTATGTCGGGAGACTTGAGCGGCCGCCAGAGATTCACAAGTCCACGGTGCCGACCTCTTCCAATCCAACATCCTGGAACGTAGAACAACATCCCTTGGGAAGTCGGCACATTGCATTCACCACCGCACAGGATCAAATGTAAATTCTACCTGGATTACGAAAACTTTGATATTTACTTTCTCCGTTGACGAAATGCACGTTTGTATTTTTTACACGTGTTCATGACAAGGATTTGTACTCTGCTCCTGCTTTCTGAATGACCCTGTACTTATCAAGTGGTCTGGTAGCAGTGTCATCTATAAGTACTTTTTGTTTTACATTATAGGAAATAAAGCCGAGTCGGCTAAGTGGTCTACTTTCGATCCAGCAATCCAAGTACCAGGGATCAAATCCCGGCTTGAGCATGGATGTTATCTGTGATTGCCCCTTCATCAATTTCATCTAATCATCACTCATCCGCATCGTCACGATTAGTCAAAGGGTGATGAAAAGCAACGCAAAACAATACAAATATCTCATTTTGGTAAAAGTAACGGTAGCTATGAGTTACTTTTTATCAAATGAGTAACTGTAACCTATATATTTTGGGGTGAGGTATATTTGACACTCAGTTACTCGTACTTAGAAACATTCCAAACACTATCATTTCTGTTAACCAACGAAACTACAGACTACATTTAGAAATAGAATTTCCATTAAAGTTATTTGCATGTTTCCTGATAAATCGATATAATAATATGATATCCCGCCGATAATCGTCATCCTTGGAAGATATACATATGTATATGTGTATAAACATTATTTTAATTTGTATTATTATGAAGGGACCATTTGGTCCCTTTCCAAAAATTTCCAATTGTTCATGATTATTTTCCCTATTAGAGAAAAGCAAATCTTATTAGTACTAATGCAACATTTCTTGAGCTGTTTATTATAGCACCCTCTCAACTTTTTTACAGTGAGAAACTTACTTTAGTTTAACTTTTTCGTTGTTATAGAAACTTAATTCATTGGTAATGTATAAGGGAATTTTTGTTTACTATTTGGAAATAAATGTCATGGAAAAGTAATTGAATTTTAAAACCAGAGACGGAGAAATTGCATTACATTACAACAATATTCAGCGCCATCTATCATCAGGATATGTAAACATTCATTTCAATGGTTTTTACAAGACATGTACCTCTTTGAATTCAGTGTAATGTGTGCAGTGGCGTCACCACAGTGGAGGCATGGGGCTTCGTATCCCAACCTTGGACGAAAACCAATTCTAGTGGGGGGAAAGGGGGGTAAACATTGAAGTAAAGAAAATCAAGTCTAGAAGAATCTAACAATAGCATGACAAAATTATACTTAATATGAAATTAGTTTCCATATATTTCTTGTCTTTTTCTCCCAAACGGCCAAAAGCCTCTGCAGGGCGGGGGCACAGAGGAACAATTGCCCCCCCCCCCATCGATTTCAAATTTTATGCAAGAAAAATTCGTATCATAAAATGTTGTTTCTCGCTTCGTTCCCAATACCTGCTTTTC
Source organism: Lepisma saccharinum (assembly GCF_977018435.1). Classification (NCBI taxonomy): domain Eukaryota; kingdom Metazoa; phylum Arthropoda; class Insecta; order Zygentoma; family Lepismatidae; genus Lepisma; species Lepisma saccharinum. Next base: position 189,241,097 of record NC_139230.1, on the reverse strand, counting down.
TTGCAGCCTCCAACCAACTAATCGTCACGGCTCGACAAGTGGTACATGAACAACTGTCCGTGACGAATGCGGCCAACTACATATACGACCTTTGCGCCGAAGTTCTCTGGGTTCCGTTATCACTTTTTTTGTCTCTACTTTAGGTGTTTTGTGTGTGACGGAACAGAGATGAGAAATGTGAACGGATGAGTTCATTTGGAAAGCGACCAAACTCTTTTGCACGCACTTTGAAGCTTATTTATCGTTATATTGCCTGTTATAGAATGGAGAGCTAAGTTCCTGTGAGAAATGACGGGATGACGTCATTACTCCACATTGAGCATGGACACAAGTAATGCACTTGGAGTTAACTGGGACAAAGTCATTTGTTCCTATTTCGGCTCCAGGAACAAGAATGCGAGGGCTGTCGAGTCATGGGTTATTATTATTATTAATAATGTAAGTATCAAGAAGGGAAGAGGGGAACCCCCGAAGTAGCCCATCCTCCACCTCAATTTAGGGGTATGCACTTAGTGTATTGGAGCCTTTAAAATAAACCAGGACGTCATATATGCGGTATTTTACGGTTCCCACGTTTTCTCTTTTTTGTTATTTCATAATTCAGTACAATACAGTATAATGATACCACAAAACAATACACTTTACTGGATCGTATATTCGGGTAACCAAAACAATATACTGATTATTGTTAGTATTTGAGTTGATAGTGGATAAGAGAAATACGAAATGAGGGTATAACAAATGTCGGATAGTGATCAAGGAGAAAAAGAGGATTAAAAAAATTCCAGTTAGCTAATGAAGGAAGTAAGAATGTGTAGTATCTATTGGAAGTCAGCAAAACAGAAAGAGAGAAGAAACAAAATAATAATAAGTAAATTTTCAAAAATAATAATAAATGAAAATAACACTGGTCGACATTTTTTCAAAAGTTGAACGATGTTTTGAAATGAATAGGTGACTCTGAAAGGATTTTTCATGCTGAATTCAAATTTGAAAACCGTTTTGCTCCATCACGTCACAATTCTTCACAAATCGTGAAAACTGAATAGCATATACGGGTCTATTATGGTATTATTGGGATCATTTGGGGTTTATATAATTATATTACAGACACATAGAATAAATAATTTATTTTTGCAAATATAGTAATCAGTGGGACATATATTGAGATTGTAAAATCTATATTATATACTATATTCATGTACATTTTCATTTACACATGTCTAGAAAGACATGTATAACATAGTGCATTTCGAATTACTGAGACTCAGGATCAAACTTCATTCTTTTTGACTTTCTGCCTTCCCCGACACCCGAAGTAGGAACATCTCTTTTTAACATCCAACAAAAATCTGCCTTCATGGAAATATTCCATCGTCCCTGGTATCTCCGTTCCATCTCTGCTATGTCCTTGTGAAATCTTTCCCCGTGCTCCTCGCTGTCCGAGATTACTCGGAAAGAAATCTAGATGTGAGTTAAGGAAATGCAATTTGAGGCTCATTTTACAACCAAGTTTACATAAATTCATTAGCAGATTTTTCACAAAATGTTCATAGTTAACGTGTTTTTCATTGCCCAGAAAATGGGCAACCACCATTTTGAAACTTACCCAGGCATCCCTTTCCGTAGCAGTCATTATTTCTTCAAAATCTGCATCCAACATCAGTTTCCGTATCTGAGGGCCAACAAAAATACCCTCTTTGAGCTTACCCTCAGTGACGGATGGAAATTTCCTGGCAATGTATTTAAAGCATTCGCAGTCCTTGTCTAACGCTTTCACAAACTGTTTCATTATCCCTAACTTAATATGCAACGGAGGAAGAAGTATTTTAGACGACTGAATTAATTGCCGTTGTGTCACATTCTTTTTCCCTGGAGAGAGAGATTCTCTACTTGGCCACGTTTTCACTTTCCAATGATTCTCCCTGTCCCGACTGTCCCATTCGCACAAGAAGCAGAGGAATTTTGTGTTCCCAGCCTGGAGACCCAACAACAAAGCTATCACTTTGAAATCTCCAAAGACAGACCAACCATGTTCTTCATATTTCACTTTCAGTAGCATGAACTTCAAAGTTTCATAAGTTTCCTTAAGCGACACAGAATATGCAACTGGAATCGATGGGAACACATTACAGTTATTTAACAGAACACCCTTCAGACTAGTCTGTGATGCATCAATGAAAAGTCTCCATTCACTTACATTGTAAGAAATACCATACAATTCTATGACTTTCCTTATGTTGTTTCAATAAACAAGGTTTTCGTCTTCAGTAAAGTATGGGAGTAGCTCTGTCTCTCGATGCCTGTACAATGAGAAATGTGTTCCTGGAGACAACAGGTTTTTCTTACTCAGTCGGGAACCAAGAAGTTGGGCACTTTGGTAAATTTAGGTCTCTTACGAGATCATTCAGTTCATGTTCTGTGAAAGGTTGCGAAGTGCCTGTACTTGTACCAGGACAGAAATCGTCACTGTCATCATAGTGTGCACGTTCAACTTCAGTGTCACTTGAAGTGCTGCAATTATCACTACTCGTACGTGGTACAGGTACAGGTACATCTGGCCCATGAGACACGGGCCTAATAGCGGATTGTATGTTGTTGGGATAGCTCACATTGCTCTTGTTCTTAGCACTGAAACCGCTAACATCTATAGCACAGAAATAGCAGTCATCAATGTGATTTTTTGGTTCCCGCCATACCATTGGTATTCCAAATGGCAATGCTTTCCTCTTGCCACACTTCCACAATCGCAAAGCTTCCACACATGTTTTGCAAACTTCATGCGGGGCCCAGTTTTTGTCCTGATCACCTACTTTAACACCAAATTATTCGTGGTAAGTAAACCTCACAAATGTGGTGATACGTTGTGTTTGCCTCTTCACTACATAGCTTCCACAAATGTAACAGAATACATGGGGCGAGTTCAAACACTTCCTGGACGACGACGACATTGTTTCTCGACACAACACAGCACGAACTATCGACAATGACGAAAACTTTATCAAACATTTTGCATTCACTACTGCTATTCACATATATAATATCTACAATACACTTAACTAAGGTTTTCGGATCACGTAACCTTATACACGGTAAATAAATTAAAAACTGTACTATTTGCATTAGTTGGTATCGAATAACAAAACTTAGAAACAAATTTATTGAATCATTCATTGTTACTAGGCGTGTTCAGCAATTTTGTTAATCATATAATGTAATAAGAGGTGCACTGCCATCTATCGGGAATATTATTAACTTCTAATTATAGGGCAGGAATTACGATTTATACAACAATGAAGATTTCTAAATAACTGAGGGTGATACAACAAAAACAAGGTCACTTCTAAAATCAGCATCAAATGTAGTTTCACAAACCACAATTAGTTTCCAAACATCAGAACCATGTCGACCAGTGTAATCTAACTGGGAATAATCATTAGTAGAATTAAATATGGTTATTATTGGTTATTGTTAGAGGCACATATTTGTGGCAAATAAAAAAGCAAAATTTCGATTCCAAAGCGGTAAATAAAATAAAATTTCGCTGTTATAGCAATGAAAATGTGATATATAAAATTACATTTTGGTTTTAAAAAATGTGAATATAATCCCAAATTTGGTTTAAAAACTGCACTTACTACACAAAATAAACATGTCCCTTTTAATAACATATTTATGTCGTTACCACAATATTAAGTTTATTCCTGTATAAAGGGGTCCATTCTTGCTTCTCAAATATTTACAGCAGACTTAATCAATTTTCCGTAAATTGGATAACTCGCAGGATAATTCTGACTTCACAAAGAGTCGTGTCTTTAATTAAAATCTAAACTTCGTGTTTAAGAGTCTATTTCGAATTTTGCAGTTCATTTCGCATTATTTCGTGACAAAACAGTGTAGGAAAATGCACCTCACACCTTTCAGAAACATGAAAACTTAACATTACAATGTTTTATTTCACATAAAATGTTTTCATCAAAAACGAAATATGCATGCCTCTAGTTGATTATTAGATGTTCCTGGATTATTCAGAATAGAATTCCTGGGGAGCTTCAGGAAATTTAGTTAAGTGCTAATTCAGTCGTGGAATGTGCAGAGGGTGCATGTGAACAAGTGGTAAAAGATCATCATTTAGTCAAATTAGATATGTTAGTTGTATGTTACCACATGAGATGTTGGTTACTGAAATTTGCGAAAAGTAAAATGGTAGGTTACGTACAGCACTAAGTTAGTAAGAGTAATGAATGATTCAGACACGTATCCAGAAATTCTTTTCGGGGGGGGGGGGCTAAACATCATTTTTTTTACAGGGGTGTAGATAGAACCTCGCAAGGTTTAAAGTCGATGGTGGCAAATCAGTTTCAAAACTTGGGGGGGGGGGGGGGGGCAAGAAAAGTTTACTTTCTTTTGGTAGACAAAAGTTAGCATTAAAAAGCCATAGTGCGGGGTCAAAAATGGAGAGCTGTCTCCTAAATCTGCCACTGTTTAAGCTGCTGTTTTTTCTTTCTTTCAGAAAGTGATATCGGGACATTTTTTATCACTCGACTCCTCTGTTGCAATGTACGAACGTTGTGTTTGTGCCGAAACGATCTCAGTATGTGTATTTTCAGTCGATCTGTGCAGCTTATTTCCTTTTTTTTTAAAAAAAAATGATGCTCCAATGTCCATTACAGCTGGAATATTTACTTTAGAGACCTTCGATCTCTTCGGCACATGACCCGAAATTAGCACCACTGTCGTCAATGTCTTCAGTTTGGACCCGAACTTGTAATAGTGGTAGACTTCAGCACTTTCCATCAAAATGTATCACTAGTTCTCCTCCCCCCCAATCTCTGCATCTTATAAAACTGTCTATGGACACTGACTGATCACTAATCCACTGCCACACTTACTCCTGAAGTCTTATTGAATGATTCTATTGTACAGACCAACCTTGAAATTGAATCCGAGTATTTATATCCATATTATATTCTGGAATGTTCCGCACATAAAATGTTTTGTAGTTCAACTCCACCTCCTATTCAAGAACGTTCCCTCTCGAGTTTTTCAGAGAATTAGTAATCCAACGAATCGCCCGACTCATGGCGCTGTCTCCAACAGTGCTTTGTTGTGCAACTTCCAAATGCTGACAAATCTTTAAATAATGCTCAACACCGAAAGAGCAAGAAAAGTTTATGCATACAATATTATCAATAACAGGGTTATCCCTCAGGGTTCTAGAACATTCTCCGCTTCTCCTCGATAATTATATCTCTCTTTAAATTATAATCACAACATTTTATTTCACACACACAAGCCAAAAACCTCATTTTATCTAGTGTAAATCGAAAAATTACGGAGGGGGCTCGAGCCCCCCCTCTGGATACGTGCCTGCCGATTAGTGTTTAAGATACAAAATTGATTATCAGTTGAATTCTGTCCAATTATTCCCTGTGGCATTCCTCCAGTTGTCTTCCTTAGCAGTCTGTTGTCTTCAGGTTGAAGACACGTATTATTTGTTAGATACATTAACATATACATCAAACTTAATTTCTTTAAGTAACCGAGAATTGACTTTTCATTACGATATGAGAAGCCTCCAAGCTGAACCAGACTTGGTAGAAATTATATGATACCTCTAGATCTCGAGAGAGAAAATTTTTGTAATGCAGAAAAGAATATGTCATGGTTTCCAAGATACCCAAATACTACATAAATATTCTTCCTGTATTTGTGGGGGGCTACAGCCCTATGACCACCCCATCGGTATGCCATTAGAACATAAAAAAAAATCATCAAGATCTTTAACCAAAAAGCTTTGGAAGAAGTTAATTATATTCATTCATAGATGGCAGCACACTACACATGTGTTTACTTAATCATGTTTAGAAGAAGTAATAATAGAATTTTTAAAAGAATTCACTAAGAAGTACTAATAATCAAAAAGGGACTAAACAAGTTTACAAAACCGGATGTTGACTTTTGGTTGTGGTGTAAGAAGTCTCAAAATTGAAGAACGCTTAGTAGTACTTGCATAAAAGTTCTAGATCTTGAGAAAGCGACAATAGTTTTGTAAAGAATTCTGAAGTATTTTGTAGGGGGCCTATGAGAGGCTCCTAATAAATGAACAAACAGAGAAACTCGAAACGAAAGCAGAAGCCTGGATATTTATTATGCACGGAGCATTATCGCAACAATCGTTCAGCTGAATATTAAAAAGTCCAGGGCTGTAACTATAGGCAGTTGGCCTGCCATAAATATAAATAAGAACCCATTGAATATCTTGCACTATGGGAATTGAATTCAGTTTCTATATCTTGGACGCTCGATATCTACTGTATTAGCCTTTTCTCTTTTCATTGTAGCTTTATTTTTAGGCCTTCAAGTTCATTTATTTTCATGCTGCTAAAAAGCAAATGATTCCTGCTACATATACAGGGTGGTCCAAAAATGCGGAACGGGCCGAATAAAACCGAAATGCATGCTGTTATTGAAATTTTATATACATGTAGTTTGGGGATGGGATAAAGCCTACCGACTGCTTTTGAAATATGGTCGCAATCTCTAAAGCCGCCATCTTGGATCGAGATCACTTTCTTTAAATGGGAACCTAGGCATGTTACACATGAAATTACACTGGAAAAAGCTCACAAACACGATGGTAGCATTCATTTTTGCAAACCTTTATTCACATTCATGCTACAGGGTGTTAAAGAAGCATTTTCAACGGTTTGCCTGGATGCCACACCTTATCAAATGCCTTTTCTAGATCGAATAAAAATAAACAGGATGGTTTTAAGGCATTGTATTGATTGGTAATCATAGTAGTAAGTCGAAGGAGTTGATCGTTAATACAAAAGGAAGGTCTAAATCCTGCTTGTTGGAGAGGAAGTAAGTTTTTTGTAGTCAAGTGTGCATGGAGTCTCTTTACCAGAATCTTTTCGAGAATTTTACTGAACACAGAGGTAAGTTGTATTGGCCGATAGGAGTTTATGGATTGTGGGGATTTGTTGGGTTTGAGATACATCAAGGTTTTTGATGCTTTCCATGCTATAGGAAAAAAACCCAGTGCGTAGGATGAATGTGTATATCCCTGCCAAGATGGTAAGGACAGCAATGAGGCATTCTTTAATAAGTCGGTAAGAAAGAGAATCGAATCCAGGGGCAGTATTTCGTCTGTGTTGTAGCGTCAGTTGTATATCTCCGGCGCTGATGGGGTTGGTTAATATATTATCGTCTGGTAGAGTGTGAGTATTTCCAGGTTTTAAATCATCATCATTGAAATTAAAGGAATCCACCGGGTGAAGGCGTATTGGTGGTTCTGGAGAAATCGGAGTGAATATGTCTTGCAGATTGCCAGCTTCTTCTTCATCAGTTTGCAGAGGTGTTTCTGGAAGAAATGCAGGGTATGAGGTGTATTATTTTTGCCCAGTTAGACCTTTGAGTCGATACCAGAATTGGGTTGTGTTTGAAGATCTATTCAGCTGGTTGCTAGCATGAGTCCAGTTTAACCTTTTGTAAGCAACGATGTAATTGTGTACAGTGAGCTGTAATTGACGATGATGTCGCAGGGAATCAAGGTTACAGGTTCTAATATAGTCCCTGTACAGCTGATGGGTACGAGTTTTCATGGTTAGATATCGAGGAGGAAGATTTGGTTTGTAGGAAGCAGCTTTAGACCGTGGCAAATGCTAATAAGTTGCGGTTTGAATTTATTGAGTAATCCGATCGACCGCAGTGGTAAGGTCTTCATATGTAGTAGGAATTATGGAATCCGATGTCGCTTCTTGTATATGATCTCTGTAGGCTGGCCAATTCGCTTTATCGTAATGGAGAACATATCGAGAGCGGGATGGACCAGTGGTTACATTGTTTCTGCAGCGAAGTGTAAGTTTTATTGGCACGTGCTCACTACCTAGTGTACCAAGAACTTTAATAGTGTATTTCTGTGCGAGATTTGCAGAAGTGATAACAATATCTGGAGTTGACTGAGAGATGGGTCTTGTATGCTCTGGAATATGATGTTTTATTCCAGTGGTTTGAGTGGTAATGAACTGAGAGAATTGCGTTCGTTCTAGGAGAGGTCGACTATGTATATTGATGTCCGCCATTATGATATAATTCCGAAATTTTAGTGATAACTGCTCCATAAAGTCGTAAGGAATTGGATGTTTTGGTCGCTCGTAAATTGTGACCAAGGTAATACTCATAGTGTTTAGATACAATGTAGTTACATTATGTTCTGGTATATTCATAAGTGGAATTTGAGGATGTCGAAAGGAGATTTTTGGGGAGAAACCTATTGCAGTACCTCCACTTGCCCTCAGTTCTGGTTGTGGATTATCACATCGATGTAGCGTGTGATATGGTATACGACAGGGTGTCCATGGTGTGAGGAAGGTTTCATTCAAGAGAAACGCTGTTATCCCTTCCTCTACTAATAGTTGTTCAAATAGAATTTTATGGAATGGAAGTGAATGGATATTCAAAAATAAAACCTTCAAATCCATTATCAATGTATTATAAACAACTTCAAACTGTAGTTTCATGTTGGTTCGAGTAAAAGCGCACATACGGACCAGAATAGGTAGCGGCATAGGTGATTTCTTGTAATATATGGGGTCTTATAAATGGGTGGATATTTCGAAGAGTCACGATCACGAAGTTGAGCATTTTTCCTAGTGTAACTGGTGTGTTGAGATGGTCTTCCGTGTTTGATTCTGGAATTCGAATTGGAACCGTCAGCTCTGGGTGATCTTCTTCAGGTTTCGGCCTGGATTTGCAGCGGTAGCTGTACTTTGGGTGTTGGTTACACGTAGCGCATTTTGGTGGTGGTTGTAAGTTTCTACATTCCTTGGTGCTATGGTCATCTGCACAGTAGCCGCACTTGGGTTGTTTGTGACATTGGTTGGTGTGGTGAGTATTATATTCTTGACAATTTTCGCAGCGGGTTGGAAGTGGTGCTTGTGATTTGGATGGTTCCACTCGATATTTTCCTTTATATATATATAAGCTCCACTTTGAATAAGATTATCTATGGTGTGTTGATCCTGTGTTAAAACCCGGATCATATATGTAGGACTGTGGTTACTGTGGATTTGCAGGCAGCGAGCTATGGTGTGTCCTTCAAGTTTCAGGTCTTCAGTTACTTCTCCATCGGTAAGGGATGGATCGACTCCTCGAATGACTACGGACAACATTGGTGTCCGCTTTGGTGGTGGAGCTTGTTTTTGTGTAGCCTGCTTGAGTTGAGAAAAGGTGGCCTTACAGCCGAATATTTCGTAACTGACCTTGTTCCTTATGGTGGTCAAGAGGGTTGCATCAGGAGATTTTATGATAATCCCGTTCCTGCTGAACACTATCTGTTCAATCATTGCTCGTGGCAGATATTTGAAGAGCTGGTTTAAGACTTGTTTTGGATTGGAAAATTTAGGATCGTAATTGATTGATTGATTGATTTAGTTTATTTTACTTCGCGTTTTTTTGTGCCTCTTGGCTAATTTGCGAAGATGGGGATGAGTGATGAAATGATGAAAGTGATGAATGGACATTCACAAACAACCAAGCCCGACCGGGATTCGAACCCGGGACCCTTGGCGTCGCAGCGCGATGTGCTAACCACTCGGCCACAGGGTCGGGCTAGGATCGTAATTGGTGAGTATAAAGTTGTGTATGGGATTGACAACCTAGTTGCTGCCCACTGAGTTTGGTTTGGTTTGATTTGGTATTTTAATTGCACTTTATGTACAGTAAGGCTAATCGGGACTGGACCTACGGTTTAAAGTGGGATCCGAACCACTGTGCCATGTGCCTCCACCGGGTGTCGAAACCCGGGACCCCTTGATTACAAGACAACGACGCTACCACTGCGCCATCGGGGAGGCCCTCTGCCCCCTGAGAAGTGTCGTTCGAGCCAGATATCCCTTCGCAGCAAGGCGTTCAACAAAGTACCTCGGAGACACCAAACCGCTGTGTCGACGGCAATTACCTCCAGTCGTCCGTTCCAAACGTACTGAAATTGCAGTCACAGCGAATGTTCCAAGGGGGTTTTCTCTCGACGCACTGACGAGAAAATTTTAATCAAGAAGTTTCAATAATAAACGTGAAACGCAGCTTACTTGCCTGGAATGTTCAAAGTTCCGCCGCTTCTGAAGATTTTGTTTGAAATCTCCCCTCCCAGCTAACATATTTTTAAACGCAGCTTACAAAAATACATTTCTATGATGTTACACATGTTCAGTTATTTGCCATCTTTTCCCAGAATGAGAAGAAAAAATGTGTACATACACTTTCTGGGCAGGTACGTATATCCATGGCTAGAAATCTGCAGACGCACGTTCGGAGGGATCCAACGCCATTGTGCTCCCAGGCTTAAAAAACTTTGATATTCTCGCTTCGCAGGAAGATTCAACGTCACACGCTCATCGCAGAATGTAGCTTTACTACTACTTTCGTCACGACACAAAACCTGATTTTGCTCTTAACAAAGTTGCGACCAAAAATCGAGCTCTTATTAATATCTACGCACTGCTTTAGAAGCGCTTGACCCAAACGTTGCTCCCGCACGCTCAAGGAAAACGAAATTCTTCCATCGTACTGCTGGTAGAAGAGAAGTCCGAGAAGGATTTCTTAAGCATGCATATATATATATATATATATATATATATATATATAGTTAGTGCATTAAGGGGTTGGTGAAGGTTGTATATGACATTGAAATCAAGTTAGAGTTGACACATTGGGCCAATTTGAGTATCGTAACAATCCCTAAGATTGTATGTTTATTTTATTAAGTCTCTCTGAACGCTTCATGTTGACCAGGGCATTCACTTGTTTTTCTCAGCTGTCTCAAGACTCTTAGGCATGTTTACAATGCATTGTGTTGTGCCATGCAAATCTCCTGCGCATTCAGGAAACAGGTAATACTTCTGGTTATGGAGTCGGCGGTTTGCATGGTAGCAATTATAATAAACACGATTCGGCATTGAGGAAGAGCTCGATGGCCTGGGAATATAGAGGGGAGACAAGCTGAGAGGTGACTGACTTTTGGGATTGAGTTGAGAGAGACGAGGTGGTCAGCAAGGCAGTAGGTCAGAAGTGGAAGGACGCTTTGGTCAGCATAGGAGAGAAGCTTACAGAGGACTTCGCTATTTTGATTCAGCTAAAGACTTCAGATAGACAGGTAATTATCCTAACACCCAGCCATGATTCAGGTTCAACGGTTCACAAAATCCAACGAGTGACCATTGTCTTTTCTGTAGTTAAGTTCCTTAGTGTGATTTTGTACCTTTCGCATAGCCAAGTGTTAACTCGTCATGCCAATGACGAGTGGTCTCATCAAGGATGAATGATGAGTAGTTTACATCACCCCAGCAATTAATTGCATAAACAACTGGTTCAGATCCCTTCATTCTTAAGAATGACACGGTATTGTGAAAGTACAAATTTCTCTACCGAACTTGACAATTCGAGCTGCATTACTTACACGAAACAACAAGGACACATTCAATTTGTGTGCGTCTCCGTGCTGAGTTGGTCAGTGTCAAGCACTGGCGTACTTAAATGGAGTTGATGGGGCTCAGTCTAGAGGCTATTCACCGAATGTTTGCATTTTCGTTAGTCTTTGGCGTGAAATTCAACTTTACTTCCGGTGGAACATGTGATCGGGAACGAATAAACATCCACGTATAGTTTGCCGACAGATTGGATACGGAAATATCAGTGGATTCAGGTAGTAAAACGAGACTACTTGGAAACAACACGAAGGATTAGGCGCTGCAGTCGGCAGTAAGTGAACAAAACTAAGACATTTTACGCGTTTTAAAATTATAATTGTTTAACGAGAAGAACAAGAATAAATTACAACTTCATATGTTCACATAATAAATTTCAAATGTAACTGTTTACCAGCATGCATGTTATTTGCCATGATGGAACACACTTGGTTGTGGGTTGGTGATTGTACTTAAACACTCTGAGCCAAAAAAAATAAGAGGGTTGTGTTTAAATATACGACATAAAAAATAGTCCTTTTTCTGGTGTGATCGAAGTGCTTCAGTGTTTATAATTAATCTAAGCTTGATATCAAGATGCACAATCCTCAAACCACCTATATGAGTGAAAATTCCATTTTTCCTTAATCTTGAAATTAAAAATTAACTGACATACGTACATGCAAGGAAACCTGTAAAAAATCCTTAAATGATAACACCGTGAAACTACCCACCAAAGAGGAGAAAATCTAACTAAAAATCAATAATTGAAAAAAAAATCGACTCGTCGTAATTATTGCATAACATTTGTAGTACGTGAATTTGTAGGTTTTAGGCTGAGAAAAGTACACAGTTAAATTACAAATACAAGGAGATGATATAGTGTCCCAATCTAGCATAAGCTGCCTAACCAACTAATGTAAATATTTTAGATTAAATATTCTATTTTGGAACTTTCATCCACCAGTATGGAGATTTTCCAGTTTGGGTCACACCGAAATTGTACAATCATTTTGGACACGGTCCTATTTTGAACATAAAATGGCACTGGAACACAATGTTTTGTGGGTGTGTGTTGAAATGTAATAAAACATGTTGAACCTTGATAATGTCACGTAAAATTACGTGAATATAATACGAGTAATATTTGTGCTAACTTAGCTTACCATGTGACTGGTTGTAGTTAATGCACTGAAATTATGAAATATTTGGACTTCTCTGAAAATGATTGTTATCTTGATTTATTTTTATTTGTAAACAAAACTGAAAGAAACTAACACATGTATCTTACCATAAATAATATGTTTACTTTAAAGGGCGACTTTCGGATGACCCACAGCAACAGAATCGGGTACCATCCAGCTTCCCACAAATCACTCCAGAACAAGAACATGCTAAGATATGCCTCCATGAAAGACAACAGCAACAGGTAAGTAGTAATCATGAACAAGATTTTCCCTACTTCTACAAACTGTTACAAAATAGTACACGTAATAGCAGATATAGTAGTAAACAGTGTTCATAAGTATTTTTCCAGTTATTTCTTGATTCATTATAAAGAATGAAATTGCATTGATGCTGGTGCATTACTTGCTCTATGTTTATTTTCTTTCTCTTGTTTCTTTTTCAACCTTGCGTTGTTCAAAATGAAATCAATTAAAATCATGATCAGCGAATTGTCTACTATTATCTTTGCTGCTGGGTGTTCAATCGTTCTGATTTAATATTTCTTGCTAAGGAATAGAAAATCACTTTTAATTACAAATTATTGTGTGATAGTTGAACACTAATTATGTGCACATGGATTTGTGTATACATGCTAATGCGCAACCATTTTCTTGAGTATACATTAAAGCATTAGACCTATTGGGGGTATTTTAAAGTGCCCTAAAATGCTTATTAGCACCTATTCTTGCCTTTCTTAGACTAAGTCTTCAACATTATTATGGTCCCTTGGTCAGTTGTTCTCCATGTAGCTAGAATCTGTAGTACTCTGATGCTACTGTGTCCCCTATTCCCTCATACACAATGTAGTAGTCACCGCCGAAGACTCATTTCACACCTGCCTGAATGTTAGTGACAATTGATGTACACTGGCAAGCAATGCTATACCTGCGCCAAGATAATTGCCGACCAAGGGCGTATTTAGGGAAGTGGAGCCCTCCGAAAGATTAACAAAGTCCAAAATTATATAAACAAAACACACGTTGCTGTTGTGTAATACGAAGTTGATTTTTATCCGCAGATGTAAGGATATATTTGTGAATTTACTGCTTTCCGTGAACAGTACCTGTGAAAATTTATGCGCATCTCTATTACTAATAATACACAAAAAATAATTAACACGGACGTTACTTTTCATGAGCTGGACGTAACAACCTTTTCGTTATTCAATGCCATTTAAAAAATTGACATTAATTTCTTTGGTTGAACAGCACTTTTTTTACGAATGTCGGTTATCTGAACTATACATACAATTTTACAATGTACGAGGTAGTTAAGTCATTCTCCTTTCTATCTGAACATGCAATAATTATAATCAATTTTCATAATTTAAAATAATTATTACAAGCGATACACTTGGGTTGTGTATATACTCTGTCTATGGATTCTGTGGAGCATGTCCGTGCATAACGGAAGAGAAGGAGAGAAAGTGAGTTGGGAGAGCAATGCAGTGCGTCCTGCTGCCAACTATTCGTAGCTGTACTCATTTCCCCTCTCACGAGTTCATTGGTTCATTGGTCTCTACTTGCGCAGAGATACTAAAAATGGTTGCCAAACAGACTTAATGGTATTCATATACTTATTGAACGCATATGATCACATAACCCCAATGAATTGTGTTTCAGAAACAAAACTTCCTCTGTAGCAAACATACACAAAACTGATCATTTAATCTGTGGACAATATCAAAATTATACATTTGTGAAAGCTTTGTTTGTTTGATTGAGTTCGTATCATCTGCACTTTATACACAGAAAACTAATCGGTATTGTTTAAAGTAGGATCCTAACCACTATGTGCCTTCACCGTGTGTCGACCCCGGGACCTCCTGATAACAAAGGGACGCTACATCTAAGCCATCGTGGAGGTAAAATTGTGAAACTAAACCGACTAGAGTATGACATTTAAACAGATCGCTGAGGCGCCAAAATTGGATTTAATAGCAAATCGTCAAAGAAACTAAACAGTGTATTCAGTGTATTCCAGCTCGTTCATTCTATCGTACTTCAGAGCATAATATCTTCCTTCGCCTCAAAATGCCGACCCAATAGATTAATCTATTCGTCAAACTGAAAATTACAGTCTCATTGCGCCCAATAAATTGGAACAGATTTAAACCTAGGACCCCTGACTTCGTAGGTGTTATTATGGTAACAATTTCACCATTGCCCACGCGGCAAACCCGGTAGGTTAATTAAGGTACAGTTTTTCTTTCTCCTCTGAATAGGTGGTTCTGTGGCAATTGAACCTCTGTGCAATGGAGGTTCAGCCTTCACGGCGGCTGGAGCGCGGTGTTAACCACTTACTCACTCATGTGCTTCCCTACACACACACACTCCCCTCTCTCTCTCTCTCGCACATGCACAGATGCGCCAATTCTTTCTGAAAGGACAACAAATTTCTCAAACTATCAATGTTGCGTAACATAAAAGCATGAGGTTAGTTGAGAGGGAGTAGTTTGAAGGTACGTTGAAATATATTTGCTGGTTTTTTTTCGAATTTGTGCAACATTTGGCTAAGAACACACATGCCCAGGCCAGGATTCGAACCTGGGACGTGCCTCGATGAGGAAGCTGGGTCTAGCTATATGATTTCAAATTTGTGAAATGTGTGGAATGGTGAAAATGGCCAAGAGACCTTTAAGGTCCAAGGCCAGGGCCGGATTTAAAGTACTGCGGCGCATAGACCTTGGTGAAAATGCGGCCGCTCATGGAAGGTTTTTGTGGATTCCTAGAGAAATGGTTTAATAATAATTATAATACAGAGAACTGACTTGGATGAAATTGATATTACTTGTATTTTCACATGGAAAATGGCCATTGCTTCAATTGCTTGCTTGTATATTATTACTTGTTTATTCCGCACACATTGCTACATACTGTGAATGAATTTGAAGACGGATGTGGGGGGGGGGGGTTGTGTGGAGCTGATTTGATCAGAGGGCTACCAAACCAGGGGTTCTAGGTTCAAATCGTGGAACAGCATGGTAGGCATGCCACTGTGATTGTTATTTAATTGATTTCGTCAATACATTATTCATTCTCATCGACGCGATTAACTACAAGAATTAAAAAATGGCTAACAACTTACACAAACTTACAGCTTAATCTATCTTCTTTTTTATATATATAAAAATTGATGTATGTGTGTGTGTGGGTGTGTATACTTGTTTGTTCCGGCTTAACTCTCGAACGCCTGGAGCGATTTCAACCAAACTTGGTACGCGTATCACTTGCAACCTGGAAAGAAATATTGTGTGGGTAAGACGCCCATGACACCCCTAGGGGTTGGGATGGGAAGGGGTGACATGTAAAAATAATCGAGAGCGACCGATATTAAATTCCGCACAGACAGACATCCGTGACTCTATGCAAGTCTCACAACGATTGTGTTGCTCGGGTTGCCTAACATTCAGGCAGTGTTGCGAATGGAATCCATAGTTTTCGTGACACTGCCAATGCGGCTCAACTCCAAGTTCATTATCTATCGGCATGGGGGTGAGAGGGGGTGAAAAATGAAATGCCACAAATGACCTAGATTAGTGTCGAATCCATAGTTTTCGGAATCCCTAAGCTAATTTTTGGCATTCACGATCACATTTAAAATTAGTTACATTTTACACTATAGTTAGAATTCATTATGTTCCCTTCTAATACAAGATTGGGATAAATAAATACCCGGGCAACACCTGGTAATCAGCTAGTATGTTATATTTAAAGGATGGACAGTACACACACATTACATGTGAGTATAGAATCTTGCATTCAAGCATGTGTGAAGTCGTCGCCCTTAAATCAAAAGGTCCCGGGTTCGTTACCCAGTGGAGGCAAATTGCACAGTATTTTGCATCCCACCCACTGTAGATGAAGTCCCGATTAGCCTATTTTGCACGAAGTGAACTTAAGAATTCGAACAAAGAAAACATAAGGCATAATAATACACATTGTGTTCTCTCACCCACGATGGGTTCTAAGGAATATGTAGTGAATCTATTTAACGTTTTAAAGATTTATCTAATATTGTGCATCAGTTTGTTATAGATTTCCAAAATGCAGAGATATTTACAGTTAAAGGTCTTTTCCACTCTTACGGCGGCCAGTCTTAGTTCTGGCAAGGGAAGTGGGGAGCGGGGATTACGCCGCAGACGAACCAGACAACAGCAGTGGCGCTGTTTAACGTTCTCTGCAGTGCAGTGTGTGTGACAGATGGTACGTTGGTTCCTAAAGCATCGTGAGTCATTTAATATATTTTCCATATCTAATAACTGTTACAGTTTACAATCGTTTTAAGGAGGACTAATAGCTTCTATGGAATGACAGAGGTACATAGCACCATCAGGAAAAATGATTAACAGCATCAGTACGCCCTCAAAACAGTTCCAAATTCCTAAACAAACGTTTACTAATTTGCTCCCTAGATGTCAGGCCTTATGAGAATTTAATTAGAATTTTCTTACAAAGTAAATGCGTAAGAAAGTCCATTGAAATGTCTTACATAATTTACAGATGTCTTTCCCGAATCGTGACGATTTCTTAGAGGTCTATAACACGTGTTAGGTAGATTTCAAGTTGCTATTTCGAAAATATGTATGGAGCGCTAAAAATTGTTAATGCAAAGAATTTTGTGAATAAACGTGAAACACAGCTCACTTGGCTGGATTTGTCAAAGTTCCACCCCCTCCCCACCTGACATGTTTTTTTTAACACAAAGATACCTTTCTTTGATATCACAGATGTCGAGATATTTCCACCGTTTCGGCTAGAAATTTGCAGTCGCACGCTCGGAGGGATCCAACGTCATTGTACTTCCAGGCTTCAAACACAGCCTAGAGGCTATAAACGGGATGATTATATTTTCGTGAGTATTTTGGCGCTGGATTGAACTTTACTTCCGGTGGAACATGTGATCGGGAACGAATAATAATTATTCTCGAATATCTACGTATCCTTTTCCGACAGATTCGATACTAGTCCAGGCAATTTACACTTGACCTGGGCAAAATTGCTTCAGAAGGTTTTTAAACAGTTTCTAGCTCAGAAATCATTGCTTTATAACATATCCAAGATCAGACAAAATCGGATCACGGAAAAAAAAACAATAACGGATTTCAAAATGGCGGACTGGCTGTCTTCTACTAATGGCAAAAAATAAAGTAAGTTACGGATTTCAGAGGGAGGAAATGCTATTATTTACATTTAATAATACTTAAACTGAAACTATCTTTCAACAATATGCCATTTCAAATGCAATTTTTATATTAAAAATTATTTATAGTTAGATACTGAGTAAATAACAAAATTAAGTTCTCTGAATTAAATTTTCAACTTCTAAAGATGGACAAAGTTTAATTAATCGTCTTCATCACCGTAAACACTAGCTAAGACATGGGGGGTGGGTGGGGCATTGACGAATTAAAGTGGGTGCTATTGATGCTGCAGCATTAGGCCCATTCCTGAAAGAGGCCCAGATCAAAACAAAGCGACCAAACTCTTTTGCACGCACTTTGAACCTCATTTATCGTTATATTGCCTGTTGTACAATGGAGCGTTAAGTTCCTGTGAGAAATGACGGTATGACGTCATTACTCCACATTGAGCATGGACACAAGTAATGCACCTTGAGTTAACTGGAACAAAGTCATTTGTTCCTATTTCGATTCGAG
The DNA here is from genome assembly GCF_977018435.1 of Lepisma saccharinum. NCBI lineage: Eukaryota > Metazoa > Arthropoda > Insecta > Zygentoma > Lepismatidae > Lepisma > Lepisma saccharinum. The sequence goes on along the minus strand of NC_139230.1, from coordinate 189,222,740 downwards.
GAACAAAAATGCTAGGGCTCTCGATCCATGGGTTATTATTATTATTAATAAAGTAAGTATGAAGAAGAAAGGAGGGGAACACCCGAAGTAGCCCATCCTCCACCCACCAACATCCAGGGGTATGCACTTAGTGTCCTGGAGCCTTTAAAATAAACTTGGGCGTCATATCCGCGGAATTTTACGGTTCCCCCGTTTTCTGTTCTTTTGTATTTTATAATTCAGTTCAATACAATACAATACAATGACACTTCAAAACAGTACAATATACTGGATCGGATATTCGGGCAACCAGAACAATATACTGACTATTGTTAGTAGTTGAGTTGATAGTGGATAAGAGAAGTACGAAATGAGGGTATAGAAAATGTCGGATAGTGATCAAGGAGATAAAGAGGATTAAAAAAATTCCAGTTAGCTAATGAAAGTATGTAAGTAAGAAAGAAATAAGAAACCGTATCTAATGGAAGCCACCAAAACAGAAAAAGAGAAGAAAGAAAATAATAAGTAAATTTTAAATAATAATAATAATAATAAATTAAAATAATCTAACTGGGAATAACCATTAGTTTGATTTCTGCCTTTTTACTTTTCAAGCTCAATCGCTTCTATAAGGATAAATAATGCATTAATGTAACTGATGATAGATCATCACAATTATATGCCCACTATGTCGAACCTTCGTTGGCGTGCTGCGCTAACCACTTCACCACAATAGAACTCGCAAGACCAGGGTTCCATCCCCGGTGTGGATAGGCGAACGCATGTAGGAATATATTTGTGGATCATCCACATAAGCGGTTGTAGACTTCACCCAACCTTCCATCAATGATCCCTGGAAGGTAATGGCGGTTAGAAAATGTTGATCACCAGTTGATCTCTCCCCCTCCCCCCCTCAAACACAAACAAACACATAGTCAGAACGGATAGTTTCGGAACAGATCAAATTGCACAGAATCTTACAGTTTCCTCAAAAACGTATGCGTCGAGTTGAGCCGTGGAATTTTGAAAGTGTGTGGTACCCGGCTAAGAGCGTACGCCTGTGGGTGAAAGAAGTAAAGGGGGTACTTCTATGGTTTCAAGTCCTAATGGAGTGACACCTCGTTTGGAAGGTCCCTTGATTTGCAAGAACTTTTGTTGAACTTCCATATTGGGTATTATTTTATTTGTCTCAGGACATTAAATGCAATTAAATGGATACTTCATAATTCATCTTATGTTATGTGTAATTACATAAAAATGTGTCGTTATATTAAATTACATGTAATGATATAATCGTAATTTTTCGATAACTAATATGTTAAGTGTTTTAACAAATTTAATGTTGATGACGTGAAAGTGTTGCATTCGGCTGGGCCCTGAACAAAGCATGACAGTGCATGTGTTGAATCAGCTGTTATAGCTCTTTTCCAGTCTTACGGCGGGCGTCCTATAAGCTGGCAAGGGAAGTGGGGAGCGGAGAAGCGATCAATCGAGTGAGGTAAGAAACGCAGCAGCCAGTACAACGAGGTTCACGTATTACATTTTTCTACCGCAACGTGTCAGTCGGAGCCACTGTTGTTGTCTGGTTGGTCTGCGGTGTAATCCCCGCTCCCCACTTCCCTTATCAGAACTCGGACTATGCCTGACGTTTCTTGGGCTATCTATTATAGGTCTGTCTCAAATTTCACACACGGGAGAGCCGGATGATAATTTGATTTTTTCCCTGTTTCGGGTAAGGTAAATAATTTTCTTCACTTACTATTTCGAATTAAAAGCTGACAATATTTTCAATTTAGTAATCATGTATTCAGAATGTCCATTATATTTAAATAGCATATTACGTCATCGTTTATTACAATAGCAAAACATTAATTTCAGTGGTTTTACAGTACTGAAAGACATGCTGTTTGAATTTTAAATTCTTAACTCCGAGTGCGTGTGCGTGAACATGTGCGCAATATCAGTTATTTAAATATTACATCTATTTGTATTATTTTTTGTATTAGCTTGCTTCATTCTTTTCCTCTCGCTGGTAAATCTCAGGGAGGAAGATGAATGATGAATTTTTGAAAGATGTTAAATTGAAGTGTTGTTAATTATGTACAGAAATGCACAACCACAATGATATGTCGCCTGATATGTCCACCACGCCTTACTACGAATCGAATCAGTGTTCAAACTGGACTTCTACCTTTAGGCGTTAATTTGCGACTAGATTATGACATTTAAACAGATCGCCGTGGCGCCAAAATTGCATTTAATAGCAAGACGTGAAAGAAACTAAACAATGTATTCCAGCTCTTTCTTTCAATCGTAATATCTTCCTTCGCCTCAAAATGGTGACCCAATAGATTAATCTATTCTCCAAACTGAAAATTAAAGTCGCGTTGCAAATTTCTAGCAGATTGAAATAAATTGGAACATATTTAAAACCAGGACCCCTGACTTCGTAGGTGTAATGGTAATAATTTCACCAATGCCCACGCGGCAGACCCGGTAGGGTAATTAAGGTACGATTTTTTTTCGCCTCTGAATAGGTGGCTCTGGGGGCACTGAAATTCTGAGCACTGGAGGTTCAGCCTTCACGGAGGCTGGAGCGTGGTGTTAACCACTTACTCACTCATGTGCCTCCATACACACAGACACTCCCCTCTCTCTCTCTCGCACATGCACAGATGCGCAAATTCTTTCTGAAAAGACAACAAACTTCTCAAACTATCAATGTTACGTAACATAAAAGCATGAGGTTAATTGAGAGGGAGTAGTTTGAAGGTACGTTGAAATATATTTGCTGGTTTTCGTCGAATTTGTGCAACATTTGGCTAAGAACACACATCATCAAGAACACATATGCCCAGGCCAGGATTCGAACCTGGGACGTGCCTCGATGAGGAAGCTGGGTCTAGCTTTAAGATTTCAAATTTGTAAAATGTGTGGAATAGTGAAAATGGCAAACAGACGTTTGAGGGCCAAGGCCAGGGCCGGATTTAAAGTAGTGCGGCGCATAGGCCTTGGTGCAAATGCGGTCCCTCATGGAATGTTTTTGTGGATTCCTAGAGAAATGGTTTAATAACAATTATGATACAGAGAAGTGACATGCATGAAATTGATATTACTCGCATTTTCACAAGGAAAATGGCCAATGTTTGAAGTGCTTGCTTGTATATTATTACTTGTTTATTCCGTACACATTGCTTCATACCGTGAAAGAATTGGAGACCCGGGGGGGGGGGGGGTTGTTGTGTGGAGCTGTTGTGATCAGAGAGCTACGATGCCAGGTGTTTTAGGTTCGGATCGTGGTACAGCATGGCAGGCTTGTCGCTGTGATTGTTCTTTAATAGATTTCGTCAATTCATTATTCATTCTCATCGACGCGATTAACTACAAGAATTAGAAAATGGCTAAAAGCGTGCACAAATTTACAGCGTTATATATTATAGTTAAAGCATGGACAGTACACACACATTACATGTGAGTATAGAAATTTGCATTCTAGCTTGTGTGACATCGTCGCCCTTAAATCAAAAGGTCCCGGGTTCGTTACCCAGAAGAGGCACATTGCACAGTATTTCGCATCCCACCCACTGTAGATGCAGTCCCAATTAGCCTACTTTGGACGAAGTGAACTTAACAATTCAAACAAATAAAACTTAAGGCATAATAATACACATTGTGTACTCGCACCCACGATGGGTTCTGGGTAATATGTAGTGAATATATTTAACTTTTAAATATTTATCTAATATTGTGCAACAGTTTGTTGTAGATTTCTCCTATGCAGAGATATTTACAGATAAATACAGTTAGTTGCACCACAGTTAGAGCGAGTTAATAAATTTAATCTTCTCTGCTGTACAGTGGGCGTGACTGATGGTACGTTGGTTCCTAAAGCATCGTGAGTCTTTTAATATACTTTCGATATCTTATAACTGTTATAGTTTACAATCGTTTTAAGGCGGACTAATAGCTTCTATGGAATGCCAGAGGAACATAGCACCATCAGGAAAAATGAGGACAAGCAGTACGCCCTCAACTCAGTTCCAATTTCCTAAACAAACTTTTACTAATTTGCTCGTTAGATGTCAGGCCATATGAGAAATTAAGTGGAATTTTCGTATAAACTAAATACGTAAATAAGTCAATTGAAATTGCTGAGATAATTTACAGATGTTTTTTTAGAGGGTTCTAACACGTGACATGTAGATTATATGCTTGTATTTCGAAAATATATAAGAGCGCTAAAATTATAAAACGCAAAAAAAAATATTAATAAATGTGAAACACAGCTTACTTGGCTAGATTGTTCAAAGTTCCGCTGCTTCTGAAGATTTTGTAATGAGATTTGTAGTCCCCAGCTAACATGATTTTAAACGCAACTCTCGAAGGTACATTTCTTTGATATCAGAGATGTTCAGATATTTGCTACCGTTCCCCAGAATGGGAAGAGAAAGTATGTTCATACGACACTTTCAGGCGCAGCAGGTACTTATACACACTGCTAGAAATATGACCATGGCCACGCTTGGAGGTATCCAACGCCATTGTGCTCCCAGGCTTCAAAAATTTGATATTCTTGCTTCGCGGGAAAATTCAGCGACACATGCTCATCAGGGTATGTAGCTTTAGTACTACTTTCCTCGCGGTACAAATCTTGATTGGCTTTGTACAACTTTGCGACTAGAAACCCAACACGAGTCAATGTCTACACACTGCTTTAGACGTGCGTTACACAAACGTTGTTCGGGAATGGTCAAGGGAAGCAAAGTCCTTCCATCGTTCTGTTTGTAGAAGAGATGTCGGGGGGGGGGGGGGAGGTTTTAATCCCATATAGTTGTTGGTGAAGTTTGTATATGAAATTCAAATGAAGTAAAGATTGCCACATTGAGGCTATTTTAATTTTTGTAATAGTATAGTCAACGATGTTAGTAACAAGGTCTGCTATATACAGCGTATATTGATACAAATGTAGATTGAATTGTATCTTCTGCAAATATGCTGTAGAGAGAAACAGACTGCAGGATCTACCTAGTGGGGCGAATGTACGAATCACCCAATTGAATTTGACAATTTCAAGTTGCAAATTAATTTACGCAAAACGAGGATAATTCCACGTGTAGTGGTGTGCAGTGGTCATTGTCGAGCACTGGTGTACTTAGATGGAGCTGATGGGACTCAGCAAAGAAGCTATTCACAGGATGTTTATATTTTCGTAAGTATTTTGGAGCTGGATTGAACTTTTCTTCCGGTGGAGCATGTGATCTTGAACGAGTGGTTATTCTCAAATATCTACGTATCGTTTTCTGACAGATTCGATACGGAAAAATCAGTGGATTCAGGCAGTAAAACGAAAGGATTGGGAACAAACACACGAGGGATTAGGTGCTGCAGTACCGCCCGCCCATACCGGTGACCAAAATACAACCGATACTTTCCAATACCCATACATTGACATCGGCTCAGCCCGAATATAAATACATATAAAATTATAAATATATATATAATTAGTTAAAATTATATATAATTATATTATATATATATATTCCCTGCAACCACCAACATTCCAAACCACGAGCCGCCACTGGAATAGAGCGCTAAGTTGCTATGAGATGACGTCATTACTCCACGTTGAGCATAGACACAAGTAATGCACTGGGAATTAACTGGAACAAACTCATAAAGAAGCCAAGTTATGCCGTTTAAAAATAAATGAACTAAGTAATCCAGTGTGATATACATTTCAGTAGAGCTGAAAGCTCTTACGGGAATTTCGCAATCCATCGCCTACTGAAGGTTGCAAAATAACCAAGTCTATCTCCAGAAAAGCTGAGTTGGTAACAGTGCCAACGTGTCTAGCACATCAAGTGGCACTTTAAGTTATATAACTATTACAGAACGTAGTTTCCTTTAATATTTTACTACTTGTTACTTCGATTTCTGCTTATATAGTGATAATATATCATATAATTACTTACTTACATGTTGGCTGCTACAGCCCCTGAAGGACCTTGGCCTCTCTCACAACGATAGCCCATTCTCTTCTATCTTCTGCTCTGCTTCTCCACCGTCTTACTCCCATCCTCCTAAGGTGCTCCTCAACATCCTCCAACCATCTTTTCCTTGGCTTTCCTCTTAATCTTCTCCCTCCTGGTCTCCCTTTATAGACCTTCTTAACCGCTCTGTGTTCAGGCAATCTTTCCACATGCCTCAGCCGTCTCATACAATTACAATTTCTTGATAAACGTACATTACCTGATGAATTTAATTCAAAAGGACCTACATAATTTGTTAATTATTTTTTGAGAGTAGGGTATGTATATATGTAGGTTGTATAAAGAATTATAAAAAATGGCAGATTACTACACTAAATTGTAAGATATTTATGGATATATTGGATCTGTTAAAATATCTGTGGTTTTATCTGTAAACTAATGTACCGATATGCCTACATCGGTCAACACTGATTAATATGCCCGATACCTTCAAACAGACACATTGTAAAATTACTTTTAAAATATTAATATTGGACATTAAAATAAGTGACAGAACGTGACATACGGTGTTCATAGTGTGGTATCTTGTTGGCAGCTGATACCAAAGTAATTCCTCAAAAAATCCCTTCAAGACGGCTAGGATTACACCTGGTCCAGACAAACGTGTCGCCATTTAACACGTAATTTCTAGAAAACCAGAGATGATATTTCAGTTGTTTCTTTTGTTCATTTATATACATAGGAAGGTATGATGTACTTGAATTTCAATGCACTAAAACGATTGGAAGTTAGTAAAATTTGACTATATTTTTTCCTTAAGAATTTGAAATTGTGGGCTTTTCAAATGCACTTAAATGCTTTGAAAAATTCATAAAATTCGCCGTAGAGAGTTGAAGTTTGTTTTATTTTGGCTCGAATGAGCACAGCGCTCTACGACGACGCCAGTGATACAAGGTTCGAACCCCGGTCTGGGCATGCGTGTTCGTGCTTTTTGTGAGTGTCCTCCGTCCATCAATGTCATCATATCATCACTCATCCTCATCCTCGTCCTACACTACGATCTACGCTAGAGGAGCTTAATACTGATTTCTACAGAGCAGAATTACCTATTATTTTTTGGATGTTTCAAATGAAGCTTATTATTGTTTCAAAGTGAGAGTCTCTCACGCTTCACTAAATAAAAGCTGGACTGGAGTAACAACAACAGTTGCAAGAGATAAAATAGTGGATCAACTTCGAAAGTAGTTGCGAGACACTGCAAGATGCATGGTTAATGAATAAATAGTCCTGCCAACCTGGGATTAGTTCCGAAAGAAACCGAACTTCACCGCACATTGAAGAACCGTCCCTTAGAAATGGTGGATTAACCTCCTTTCTAATCGGGACTGGACCTATAGTTTAAAGTGGAAACGGAGCCACCATGTGCCTTCACCGAATATTGAAGCCGGTACCCCTTGATTGCCAGGCGACGACGTTACCACTACGCTATCGGGGAGACTACGCTGGTAAGAATGGCACCTTTCAGAATATCCTCAGGATGTTCCACACAATCCCGTAAGAGAAAAGTATAAGCTAAAAACTGTCTGCTGATGCATGTGATTTGATTCCTTTATTTTATATCTACTACGTCTTATTTTCAAGGTAGTTTAAAAACGGTTACAAGTATGTCATCATAAATTTGTATTTCACTTCAGTGAGGAAAGACAAAAATTCCTACATGTATGTGAGGTATTGATTGCGTAGGGAAAAATATTTTATCTTTCAGTTCCAGAGTCTTCACAGAAGCTGCAAGATTTAGCCACCACTACAGTGACTCTGTAGAGACGAAACACGCCTACTTGAGTTAGTCACCCTCGAGGGTGAATGACGTCATATACTAATCGCGATAGCCATATTGCAGACCGAACATCTTTCTCGCGGCTCAAAATAGCATTATTTCTCACAGAACGTGTTCACAAGGCAACTGTAATTTTTGTTTTCAGTTTGTTTTGTTTACAGTTTGTTTTGTTTTCAGTGTGTTTTGAATTCCACTTCGTACACGGGAAATCTAATCTGATCTGGACCTACATTTTAAAGTGGGTCCGAACCACTCTGTATTTCCACTGGGTATGGAACCCGAGACCCTGTGATTGCAAGGCGACGACGACGTTACCACTATAAGGGAAAACTTCTTAGTTCGTTTCTCTCCTATTCTCTATCTCTATTCTCTGGTTTCTCATCCAGGACACACACAATCATCGTTCCTGGCGTTGTAGAGTGCTATGCTAAACACTCCGCCAAGGAAGTCGAGCATCGACAATTGTTATTAATTATTATTAAAACTATTATTAATTGACCTATTTTAATAACATGATGCATGGTTTGCATGTAATAACGAAAGTTAGGCTACAGTTTGAAATGTGAACCCTTTTAATTTCATAGATATAATTTAACCAAAAATGCCAACAAGAGAACAAAGGACCATATTTTACCTTAAAAACACATGAAACAGCAATTATATGCTTATATGCCTTCATCCTGCTTAGGATTTGCTGCATTACAATAGTTTTTATAAAAATATCAAAAGATGGCGCACCGGACACGATAACACTCCAATACATTTTCAAGTGCCTTGATGAACAAAAAGTCCAATCCCATTCAGAAATTATCTCTTAATATCGGCAATAAATAAGTTATTCTACTCATAATATCAAGAAAGCAATTTTCCTGTAAATTAACGCGAAACTATAAAACTACGAAACTAGGAACACTTCACTGATGGCACGTGTTCAAACAGCTGTTACTGGAAGCCGCCATCTTGTTGTGCAATTTCGTATATGATGTCAGAGCATTAACAGAGATCTCTTTCTGGTTGGGAGTTGCTGTTTTACGATGGTTTAAAAAAAACATCCAAAGATGGCGCACCGAACACAGAAACTCTTCCAACAAATTTTCAAGTGCCTTGATTATAGATAATAAGTCCAATTCCATTCAGAAATTCTCTCTTAATAATGGTAATAAATAATTTATTCTACTCATAATAAAAAAATAGCCATTTTCACGTAAAACTACATAACTTTGCACAGTGCATCATCAGTCAAGTCACGTGTAAAGACAGCTGTTACTGAACTTGTTGAGGGAGAACCTCTAAAAAAAAGAAAAAAAGAACATTGCGGCGCAGCAAGTGATATATCGCAGCATTATCCGTGACGAATCCGACCAAGCAAACGATTTCTGCACCCGAAGTTCGCTGGGGTTGCGCTTCCGCTAATCACTTTTTTTTTTAGCTCAATTCAGGGGTTTCGTGTGCAAGAGAGCGGATATGACAAATGTGGACAATGGATTTGGAAAGCGATCAAAGTGTTTTGCACGCACTTTGAAGCATTTTTATCTTTATATTACTTGTTGTAGAATGGAGCGCCAAGTTCCTATGAGATGACGGGATGGCGTGTAGATGTTGTTTACGGGAATCTCTGGAGTGAGCAAACGAAAGCAAGTCTCTGAGCAATTAGTGACTCGAGAGGGTTCGACCAATGAACACGTGCGAGAGAACAGGATTCCGAGGAGGTTGAAAGGTACTGTAGCTCCCAGCTGTTTGTTTCAGCGTGTACGGCTTCGCTCCGCCTATATCCTACGTATTCTTCTGAGCGACTTTGCTCCAGAGATTTCCGGGATAGAGTATAGTGTAGGACAAGGATGAGTGATGATATGATGAAATTGATGAAGGTAAGCTCGCAAGGAACACGCATGAGCAGGTCGGGGTACAAATCTGGGACCCCTGGCGTCGTAGAGCGATCTGTTAACCACTCCACCGCGAGGGATATATAATATATATGTGTGTCAGAGGCGTATATTCTAGGCTATCTAGGCTACCTGCGAAGCCCAGGCTCAGAAGAGCAGAAAAATCGATCGGAAAATGTGCATTAAATTGTTCATTTTAATGTGAAGATGATGGCGTTTCAGAAGTTGTTACGAGTTGGCAATATTGCCCGCTCTTCTTTGAATACGAAAGGAGTCTCGTTTGTTTAGGATGGCAGTCTTCTAGCATGAATTCCGTCAGTGTTGCGAACCCTCTGTTCCCAGCGTGGAATCTTCACTGGAACGGGAACTTTTGGAGCGAGGAAAAGGGAAACTGGTTGCTTGTGACAAAGAAATTTCCCCTCTGGGCCAAGGACACCAATTGCAGACAATTAGGACAAGAGGAAGAGGCCGCTGACCTCTTCAATCTACCAGAGTAGATGCGGGGGTGAGGTGAAGTATGGGAGTTTGTTGGCTGCTCGTTTATGGTTTATGCTTATGACTGCACCTAAAAATAACCGAACTGACAAAGGACAGTGCCAGCCAGCTGCCAGGTACTCTTGTTCTGTAGTTCAAGTCTAATCGCGTTGGGCCCCCTCCATGTAGGACTGCCTTGACGGGGCGAGGGGGCTTAGTAGGGAGGTCAAATTCATCTCATCATTTCACCCATTCTTCATATCCATATCTCACGTTTTTCACCATTCCATCACGTCATTCATCTCCATATCTTTGACCTCCCTCTAAGAAACTAAGGTATTGAGCTCATTTTCATCTCATCATTTCACTCATTCTTCACATCCATATCTCACGTTTTCACCATTCCATCACGTCATTCATCTCCATATCTTTGACCTCCCTATAACTAAGGGTCCTGCTAGAGGAGACCACCTCGATAAAAAAAACCTATCCCAAGGTGTGAGTTGCACGTGCCGATGGGACAGTGTTGGCTGCAGGGGTAGGTGCAGTCGCGAACGTGGCCTCGGGGATTTCGGTTTGGTCCTCGAGTAGCCTCCATTTTTGGGGGTAGGCCTTCCTCGGCATAGAGGGCATGTCGAGGCGACAATTTATGTACCCTCCACTTAAAAATCTTAGTTTATGGGAACTAAATCACCTTTTAACGGGGGGAAACCCTCAAAGCGTCGGAGGCCTTTGAGCCCGACGAGTTTATTGGAAAAGACAGGGAACGTCACGTCAGTGCCGCGTTACCTTGTAATAAGCATTGTGGAAAAGAAAGAGACGAACGATGAATGTACAAGCACGAAGAGAAATGGAGCCAAAACATTAAAGGACCTGTCACCATTCCTTATAAAGAAGCAAGTGGACTATGCCGCTGGAAGTGATGTCCCTGACATAAAAAAACTGCGCAACGGAAGCCTTCTCATCCAGACCAGTACAGATCGCCAGACTAACCTCCTCCTTAAGCTTACGACCTTGGGCGGCTTTCCTGTTCAGGTAGAACCACACCGTCAACTGAACAGTTGTAAAGGTGTTATACGTCACTGGGATCTTTTGAATTGCACAGAAGAAGAAATCCTTCAAGAGCTCTCCGATCAACATGTAACAGCAGCGCAGCGAAACAAGACCAAAAAATCCGGAGAACTTTTACCGACAGCTTCGCTCATTCTCACCTTTAAAACGACCACTCTCCCGGTTGAGGTACGGGCTGGTTATTACAACCTCCATGTCCGGCCGTACATCCCGAACCCGATGCGATGTTTCAAATGCCAGCACTTTGGGCATACTCAGCCTTCTTGCAAGGCTACCACTGCCATTTGTGGCAAATGTAGCGAGCCCGACCATGAGACCGAGCCGTGCTCATCTGGTCCCTCATGCGTCAATTGCAAAGGCAAGCACCCAGTCTGGCATCGCGACTGCCCCTCTTTCCAAGAGGAAAAGAAGATCCGAGAGTTGGTTGTGACAGAGAAAATCTCTGCCGGCGAAGCAAAATGACGTCTCCGTGAAAGTGTACGCACTAATCTACCTGTGCCATTCGCTACAGCTGCTTCAAATGCTCTTGCCCGTCGCAGTATTGGCGTCCAAACCAGCGACGTGTCCACTCAGACAACAAGTATTCCCGGAGCAGCTCACCCCGCTCCGAAAAAAACAGCAACCACAACTCGCTCCTCAGAGAAGAAATTCAAGCAAGTGTATAATAAAGAACATTTTCTGAAGTCTACTAGCTCTCCAGTCAGGGTGACAGCCACCACCCTGAAACTTAAGGCGCAGCTGAAAGCTGCCCGGCGGGCGCTCAAAGCACCCGCCCCCACTACTCCTACTTCATCCCCTTCGCCCTCTGTGTCCTTGCCCGAGGACATGATACAGGACGAAGCCGCGGATGAAGAATTTATCAAGGTGACAGGGCCGAGAAATAGAGTACGCCTTAAAAGGTAACAATCATACCTACAGCTATGGCTTATTGTCTCCAATGGAACCTTAACGGTTTCCGTACACATCTCGAGGAACTGCAAATTCTAATATCTGAATTTGACCCTGCCATTATATGTCTCCAAGAGACACATTTTCGTCCAAATGAATCAGTGATTCTGAACGGATACACGCTTTACCGCACCGACAAGCTTCCTGAGGGTCGTCGTGCACACGGTGGTGTTGCAATCGGTGTTCGAGATAACATCCACTCAACGCCATTCTTTCTCACCACCCCCCTCCAAGCTGTCGCCGTGCGGGTCCATCTACCACAGCCAATATCTGTGTGCTGTATCTACATCACAAGGGGGAGAGATTCTCTCTTGAGGACCTCCTTTGTATATTCGAACAACTTCCGTCTCCTGTAGTTCTTTTGGGCGATTTTAATTCCTACCATCGTTTGTGGGGCTCCGTTCGTACAGAGCCCCGGGGTCAAATTGTAGATCAATTCCGTGAGGCATCAGGTTTAACGTTGCTGAATGATGGGACTCCCACATATTTCAGTCCTTCCTCAGGCACACACTCTGCGTTGGACTTGTCCTCCTGCAGTCCCAGCCTTGCTCCTACCACATCTTGGAGCGTTCACCCTGATCTCTGTGGGAGTGATCACTTCCCACTCCTTCTAACTTTCGAACATCTTCAGCACTCACGTGAACAACACCCTCACTGGCATCTCAGTCGGGCCGACTGGGATGCCTTCGAGCGTGCAGTGGACCTTGAAGTCGATCTAGCGTCGACTTTGCCAGCCATCGACGCCTTAGACATCTTTGTGTCACGAGTGCATGATGCTGCACGCACCTCCATTCCACATCCCAGTGGACCTGCGAGGTGACGCCCAGTCCCCTGGTGGACTGCGGAGATCGGTACAGCCATCAAGGACCGCAATCATGCTCTCGATCGATTTAATAGGAACCACACTGCCGCAAACCTCGAGCAGTTCCGCATTAAACGTGCCCGTGCCCGTCAGCTCATTCGAGCCAGTAAGAAGGCGTGCTGGGTCCAATACGTGTCTTCTCTGACGAAGCAGGCTTCGTCGAAAGCCGTTTGGACCAAAGTACGTCGCATCCAGGGGGGGTGCATCTACTCCTCTGAGCGCTCTGGAGCACGATGGGACGTTGTACACAGATTCCGGAGACATAGCTAATATCTTGGCCACGCAGTTTTCTGGTGCATCTAGCTCTGTAAATTATGAACCACGTTTCCGCCGGGAGAAGGACCGTCAGGAACGACGCCCTCTAGTTTTTCGAAGTCATAACACCGAGCCATACAACTCTCCATTCACGGAACGGGAGTTCGATCAGGCACTTCGAGATTCTAAGAATACAGCTCCTGGAGTGGACAAGATCCACTTTGACATGATTCGTCATCTGCCCATTGGAGCAAGAAATTTCCTTTTGACGGTATTCAACAGGCTTTGGTTGGAGGACTCTTTCCCCACTTCCTGGAAAGAAGCTATTATTGTTCCCATCCTGAAACCAGGTAAACAACGCACCGCAGCCTCGAGTTATAGGCCTATTGCCTTAACTAGCTGTGTGTGCAAGTTGATGGAACGCTTGATCAACAAGCGTCTCACCTGGTTTTTGGAGGAAAACTCATTGATAAGTAATTTTCAATGTGGTTTTCGCTCCAACCGTTCCACACTGGACCATCTGGTTCAGCTGGAAACACACATTCAGGATGCATTCCTCAACAAGGAACATTTAGTTGCAGTTTTCTTTGACATCCAAAAAGCATATGACACAACGTGGCGTTTTGGCATCCTAAAGCAGCTTCATTCTTGGGGCGTGCGTGGCCATATGGCGTACTTTATTAAAAACTTTTTATCTGATCTTTTTTTCCGCGTACGTGTTGGGAACTCCTTTTCGGATCTTCATGAACAAGAGAACGGTGTCCCGCAGGGCAGCGTATTAAGTGTGACTCTGTTTGCCATAGCAGTGAACAGTGTTATGGCAAACATTCTTTCCCCTGTACATGGCCTCCTCTATGTAGACGACCTCACGATCTTTTGTCGCTCACGGAATCTCGCGTCAGCTTCTCGTCAACTCCAACTGACGATAAACCGTTTGGTTGAGTGGTCCTCCCAAACAGGTTTCACCTTCTCATCCGAGAAATCCGTGTGTGTTCACTTTTGTCGTCAACGTACATGTCATTTCGATCCTGACCTGTACATGGGGAAATCTCCCCTGTGCTTCGTGAATGAGGTCCGCTTCCTGGGCCTCATTTTCGATAAGAAATTAACATGGCTACCTCACCTTCGCCAGTTAAAGTTCTCTTGTCTTCGAGTTCTCAACCTTCTACGTGTTTTATCTCACACTTCCTGGGGTGCTGACAGGACGGTACTGCTTCGCCTGTACCGTGCACTCATCAGGTCGAAGCTTGATTATGGATGTGTTGTGTATTCTTCTCCCGCCCATCTAGACTTCGCATCCTAGACATTGTCCACCATGCTGGTATACGTTTGTGCTCTGGTGCGTTTCGTACGAGTCCAGTCGCCAGTTTGTACGTAGAGGCATCTGAGCCGTCGCTGTCTCTGCGAAGACAGCGGCTGGTAGTGAACTACTTCCTCCATCTTCGCTCGATGCCTTCACATCCTTCATTTGACACCATCTCAGACGAGAGTAGGCTGGCAAGGTATCGGCTCCAACCTAGTGCCACTAGACCATTTGGTGTTCGTGCAGACGAGATCCTGTCAGCACTTGGTGTTGACAGTGATCTTCCTGGCGTCTCTCCACTCATTCCGCCTCTCCCTACCTGGGAGTTTCCTGCACCTTCTATGGATTTTTGCCTGACTACCCTTCCAAAGGCAGAAACACCAATGGTTGTATACCAGCAACGGTTTTTAGAACTTCGTGCGAAGCACCCCAATTTTAATGTGTTTTACACGGATGGGTCCAAGACAGTCGAATCAGTTGGTTGCGCCTTCGTCCTAGACTCTCAAAGTTCCAGTTTCTCGCTACATCCTGCCTCTTCCATCTTTACGGCAGAGTTGTACGCCATTCTAAAGGCACTGGACTTTGCAGACGTGAATGGGCTGAAGAAAGTCCTTGTGTGCTGCGATTCGACCAGCGTGTTGCAGTCTCTGGATTCGCCGTTTTCCCGGCATCCGGTAGCGCAACGCATATTCAGACGGCTTGTGTCCTTATCTGCCAGCACAGATGTACACTTCTGTTGGGTCCCTAGCCACGTGGGCATCCAGGGGAACGAAGCAGCTGATGCTGCCCCCAAGTCTGCTGATGCAGATGGCGACGTTCTCGTCCACCTTTTGCCAGCTAGCGACCTGCAGAATGTGTTCCGTTGTCGCCTTCTTGACACTTGGCAGACCGAGTGGGATGTGGAAACGGGGAACAAGCTTCACTCTGTTAAGCCCACCATAGGTGCTTGGCGTTCCTCGTCTCGTCCCTCTCGGCGCGAAGAAGTAATTCTTACCCGCATGCGTATAGGACACAGCCCTCTCACGCATGGTCTCCTACTGAGAAGGGCTGGACCTTCCGTTGTGTCGTACTTGTAATGTTATTTTAAGCATCCGACACATTCTCGTTGAATGTGTCGATCTTGCTTACCTCCGGCAGCCTTTTAACCTTTCCGGCTGTTTGTCATCCCTCTTGGGTGATGACAGCAGTATTTTATCACGTGTTTTTAGTTTTTTGCGAAGAGCTGGACTCTTCCACCGTCTGTAAGGAGGTTTTTAGTTTGTTTTTTCTGACTTTGTAATGTGTCGTGTTTGTCTCGTGCAGGTCTCTTTACAACCTTGCACTTTTAGTTTTTTCCAAGGGGCTATCTACACCCCTTTTTTAAATTTTAAGTCAGAATTTTAGATAAGGGGACATTTCCCCGTATACATAGAAGGGTGCGAAATGGCCTTAAGTGCCGACGCACCCACAAATTTTAATTCAATCAATCAATCAATCACTAGGTATCGAACCCGACACGTTGTGATAAGAAATGCGACGGCGTTACTACTACAAAGGAAAACTTGTAAGCGTAGTTTCTCTGTCATTCTCAGGGGCGATTCCTCCATGTACGAAGTGAGGAACGTCCTACAGTTCATTTGCACTTATTTCGAGTTCTCTATTTTTTAGGAGTTTAATGCATTATAAAATGTGAACGTAATGTACGTACAATGAACTAGATTAGCTACTGTCAAGAGTTGACTGCTTTGCACGCACCGGCAGCAGCCGAAAGACGATGGCCGCAGGCTTTCTGCCTCTCGCTGAGGGACCACGGTGGTCATCCTACAAACAGATGGGTGAGGGGAGGAAGGGGCAGCGAAGGGAAGGGCGTCGAGGAACAACCAGCAAGTTGTTCCTCCATCAGTGTTGCCAATCCCAGCAAAATGGTACTAAACCAAGCACAGTTTGATATTTGTTGGCACTTAGCACCCTGCTTTTGACTTAATGGTAAAATATGCAAACGCCAGTCCCTGGGAGAGGAAAAATCGAATTCAATGGAATATGTTTTCAGGAAATAGAAATAATATTATGTCCAAATCTTATTTCTACTTCACCAGCAGACATGTCTCAAACGAAAGGGAGTATGCCGATCCAGCGGGAAGCTTTTTTACAAACATGCCACTATCCATCTTCTATATTTTCTTCATCCCGTGTTGCACAATTTTAAACAATTTTGGGGGAAAATTTTTACATAACTGTTAAGAATAAGTAACGCAAGTTCAAAACTCTAGAAAAGAATTACAATCATCCCAAAAAAGTAATTAATAATAAATCCTAGCACAATTTAGAAACATTTAGCATAATTTCGAAGTTTAAGCAGCACTTTTTGTTTTCGTGAATCCACTCGACGACAGGGAGGGAGAAGATAATCGAAATTCTTGAAAAATCTGAAATATCGTTAATGATATATTCGTCGGTTTTAATAGGTTCACATTTAAATATTTCATAGTTCAAAGTGAGAAGCAAGGGCTCCTTGCCCTACCTATAGCATAGGCCTGCAGCTAACATTCTAAATGCAAATGATAGTACAAGCGATAGGCTACGTGTGAATGTAATTGAACGCATTTTTCAAATCTTGCTCGGTTTACCATAAATTCTTCCTACACTCCGAAAAAGTCACTAGTCGCCACTGGTCATTCTCGATCCCTGTTCAGTTTTACTAGTTTCTCATTCAGGACATTGTCCCTGGCGTCATAGAGAGTTGTGCTAACCACTCCGCCACGGACGTCGACCATCTGTTATTGTTTTTAATTATTGTTAAAACTAATATTAAATTACCCATTATAATAACATTATACACTCTTTGCATATAATAAAAAAGTTAGGCTACCATTTGAAATATGAACCCTTGGGATTCATATGTATAATTTAACTAAAAATGCCAACACAATATTTTGTTATAAATACGATTAACAAGTTGTTTTCTTTTATCCTGACATTACGAGCGTTAGAGTAAAATGAAACGTGAGAAAGCACAACAAAGGACTCTATTTTACTTTAAGAACACATGAAAACGCAATTAAATGCTTCTTAAATGCTTAATGCTCCTCCCTCCTGCTTGGGACTTGCTGCATTACTATAGTCCCCCTCCATGTAGGACTGCCTTGACGGGGCGAGGGGCCTTAGTAGGGAGGTCAATTTCATCTCATCATTTCACCCGTTCTTCAGATCCATATCTCACGTTTTTCACCATTCCATCACGTCATTCATCTCCATATCTTTGACCTCCCTCTAAGAAACTAAGGTAGGGAGGTCATTTTCATCTCATCATTTCACTCATTCTTCACATCCATATCTCACGTTTTCACCATTCAATCACGTCATTCATCTCCATATCTTTGACCTCCCTATAACTAAGGGTCCTGCTAGAGGAGACAACCTCGATAAAAAAACCCTATCCCAAGGTGTGAGTTGCACGTGCCGATGGGACAGTGTTGGCTGCAGGGGTAGGTGCAGTCGCGAACGTGGCCTCGGGGATTTCGGTTTGGTCCTCGAGTAGCCTCCATATTTGGGGGTAGGCCTTTCTCGGCATAGAGGGCATGTCGAGGTGACAATTTATGGACCCTCCACCATAAAATAATTTTGTATATGGGTACAAAAAACAACTCAAACGGGGGGAAACCCCCAAAACGAGCGCGGCCTTCGAGCCCGCTCCAATTAGTGGAAAAGACAAGTAACGTGCCACGTTACCTTGTTATCAGTATTGTTGAGAAGACCGATAGTAACGACGTTTCTGCAACAACAAAGAAACACGGAGCTGCTACATTGAAGGACTTGTCACCATTCCTTATCAAGAAACAGCTAGACTACGCCGCTGGTTCCGATGTTCCAGAAATAAAGAAGCTGAGAAACGGGAGTCTACTTATCCAGACCAGCACAGATCGCCAGACCAACAACCTTTTAAAGTTACGATCTTTGGGCCACTTTACTGTTAATGTTGAACCCCATCGTCAACTTAACAGTAGTAAAGGTGTGATTCACCACTGGGATCTGCTAAATGCTGAGGAGGAAGAGATCCTTGAAGCACTCTCAGACCAATATGTCACCGCAGTGCAGCGAATCAAGACGCGAAAATCCGGAGAACTTGTGCCAACTGCTTCGATTATACTAACGTTCCAAAGGACCACTCTCCCAGATATTGTACGGGCTGGATATTTGAGACTTAAAGTCCGACCATACATCCCTAACCCGATGCGATGTTTCAAATGCCAGCACTTTGGGCACACTCAGCCTTCCTGCAAGGCCACTACCGCCCTTTGTGGTAAGTGTAGTCTGCCTGATCATGGGCCCGAACCATGTTCTTCTGGTCCCAAATGCATTAATTGCCAAGGCGAACACCCAGTCTGGCATCGTGACTGCCCCTCTTTCCAACAAGAGAAGAAAATCCGAGAGTTGGTCGTCACAGAGAAAATCTCTGCTGGCGAAACAAAACAACGTCTCCGCGAAAGTATACGCACTACTTTACCTGTGCCATTCGCTACAGTTGCTGCAGCTGCTCTGACCCGTCGCAGTGTAGGGGTACAAACCAGCGACGTGTCAACTCAAACACCAACGATTCCTGTAGTAGCCCGCCCTGCTTCGAGGAAACCAGCAACCACTCCTCGCTCCACAGAGAGGAAGTTCAAGCAGGTGCATACAAGGGAATATTTTCTGAAGTCTACTAGCTCACCAGTCAGGGTGGCAGCCACCACCCTGAAACTTAAAGCGCAGCTGATGGCTGCCCGGCGGGCGCTCAAAGCACCCGCCCCCACTACCCCTTCTTCATCCCCTTCACCCTCTGTGTCCTTACCGGAGGACATAATACAGGACGAAGCCGCGGATGAAGAATTTATCAAGGTGACAGGGCCTAGAAATAAAGTACGCCTTAAGAGGTAACAACCATACCTCCAGCTATGGCTTATTGTCTCCAATGAAACCTTAACGGTTTCCGTACACATCTCGAGGAACTGCAAATTCTAATATCTGAATTTGACCCTGCCATCATATGTCTCCAAGAGACACATTTTCGTCCAAATGAATCAGTATTTCTAAACGGATACACGCTTTACCGCACCGACAAGCTTCCTGAGGGTCGTCGTGCACACGGTGGTGTTGCAATAGGTGTTCGAGATAACATCCACTCAACACCAATCTTTCTCACTACCCCCCTCCAAGCTGTCGCCTTGCGGGTACATCTACCACAGCCAATATCCGTTTGCAGTGTCTACATCACAAGGGAGGAGCGATTCTCTCTTGAGGATCTGCTTTCTATATTCGAGCAACTTCCGTCTCCTGTAGTTCTTTTGGGCGATTTTAATTCCTACCATCGTTTGTGGGGCTCCGTTCGTACAGAGCCCCGGGGTCAAATTATAGATCAATTCCGTGAGGCATCAGGTTTAACGTTGCTGAATGATGGGACTCCCACATATTTCAGTCCTTCCTCAGGCACACACTCTGCGTTGGACTTGTCCTTCTGCAGTCCCAGCCTTGCTCCTACCACATCTTGGAGCGTTCACCCTGATCCCTGTGGGAGTGATCACTTCCCACTGCTTCTAACTTTCGAACATCTTCAGCACTCACGTGAACAACACCCTCATTGGCATGTCAGTCGGACCGCAATCATGCCCTAGATCGATTCAATAGGAACCACACTGCCGCAAACCTCGAGCAGTTCCGCATTAAGCGTGCCCGTGCCCGTCGGCTTATTCGAGCCAGTAAGAAGGCGTGCTGGATCCAATACGTGTCTTCTCTGACGAAGCAGGCTTCGTCGAAAGCCGTTTGGACCAAAGTACGTCGCATCCAGGGGGGTGCATCTACTCCTCTGAGCGCTCTGGAGCACGATGGGACGTTGTACACTGATTCCGGAGACATAGCTAATATCTTGGCCACGCAGTTCTCTGATGCGTCTAGCTCTGTAAATTATGAACCACGTTTCCGCCGTGAGAAGGACCGTCAGTAACGACGCCCTCTAATTTTTCGAAGTCATAACACCGAGCCATACAACTCTCCATTCACTGAACGGGAGTTCGATCAGACGCTTCGAGATTCTAAGAATACAGCTCCTGGAGTGGACAAGATCCACTATGAGATGCTTCGTCATCTGAACATTGGAGCCAAATATTTCCTTTTGGCGGTATTCAACAGGCTTTGGTTGGAGGACTCTTTCCCCACTTCCTGGAAAGAAGCTATTATTGTTCCCATCCTGAAACCAGGTAAACAACGCACCGCAGCCTCGAGTTATAGGCCTATTGCCTTAACTAGCTGTGTGTGCAAGTTGATGGAACGCATGATCACCAAGCGTCTCACCTGGTTTTTGGAGGAAAACTCATTGATAAGTAATTTTCAATGTGGTTTTTGCTCCAACCGTTCCACACTGGACCATCTGGTTCAGCTGGAAACACATATTCAGGATGCATTCCTCAAGAAGGAACATTTAGTTGCAGTTTTCTTTGACCTCCAAAAGGCATATGACACAACGTGGCGCTTTGGCATCCTAAAGCAGCTCCATTCTTGAGGCGTGCGTGGCCATATGGCGTACTTTATTGAAAATTTTTTATCAGATCGCTTTTTCCGCGTACGTGTTGGGAACTCCTTTTCGGATCTTCACGAACAAGAGAACGGTGTCCCGCAGGGCAGCGTACTTAGTGTGACTCTGTTTACCATAGCAGTAAACAGTGTTATGGCAAACATTCTTTCCCTAGTACATGGCCTCCTCTATGTCGACGACATCACGATCTTTTGTCGCTCACGGAATCTCGCGTCAGCTTCTCGTCAACTCCAACTGACGATAAACCGTTTGGTTGAGTGGTCCTCCCAAACAGGTTTCACCTTCTCATCCGAGAAATCCGTGTGTGTTCACTTTTGTCGTCAGCGTACATGTCATTTAGATCCTGACCTGTACATGGGGAAGTCTCCCCTGTGCTTCGTGAATGAGGTCCGCTTCCTGGGCCTCATTTTCGATAAGAAATTAACATGGCTAGCTCTCTTGTCTTCGAGTTCTCAACCTTTTAAGCTTTTTATCTCATACTTGTTGGGGAGCTGATAGGACGGTATTGCTTCGCCTATACCGTGCACTCATCAGGTCGAAGCTAGATTATGGATGTGTTGTGTATTCTTCTGCTCGCCCATCTAGACTTCGCATCCTAGACATTGTCCACCATGCTGGTATACGTGTGTGCACTGGTGCCTTTCGGACCAGTCTAGTCGCCAGTTTGTATGTAGAGACATCTGAGCCGTCGCTGTCTCTGCGAAGACAGCGGCTGGTAGTTAACTACTTCCTCCATCTTCGCTCGATGCCTTCACATCCTTCATTCCACACCATCTCAGACGAGGGTAGGCTGGCAAGGTATCGGCTTCACCCTAGTGTCACTAGACCATATGGTGTTCGTGCAGACGAGATCCTGTCAGCACTTGGTGTTGACAGTGATCTTCCTGGCGTCTCTCCACTCATTTCGCCTCTCCCTACCTGAGAGTTTCCTGCACCTTCTATCAATTTTTCTCTGACTGCCCTTCCAAAGTCAGATACACCAATGGTTGTATACCAGCAACGGTTTTTAGAACTTCGTGCGAAGCACCCCAATTTTAATGTGTTTTACACGGATGGGTCCAAGACATTCGAATCAGTTGGTTGCGCCTTCGCCCTAGACTCTCAAAGTTCCAGTTACTTGCTACACCCTGCCTGTTCCATCTATACGGCAGAGTTGTACGCCATTCTAAAGGCACTGGACTTTGCAGACGTCAATGGTCTGAAGAAAGTCCTTGTGTGCAGTGATTCGACCAGCGTGTTGCAGACCCTGAATTCGCCGTATTCCCGGCATCCGGTAGCGCAACGCATATTCAGACGGCTTGTGTCCCTATCTGCCCGTGCCGATGTACACTTCTGTTGGGTCCCTAGCCACGTAGGCATTCAGGGGAACGAAGCAGCTGATGCTGCCGCCAAGTCTGCTGATGCGGACGGCGATGTTCTCGTCCACCTTTTGCCAGCTAGCGACCTGCAGAACATGTTCCGCTGTCGCCTTCTTGAAACTTGGCAGGCCGAGTGGGATACGGAAACGGGGAAGAAGCTTCACACTATTAAGCCCACCATAGGTGCTTGGCGTTCCTCGTCCCGTCCCTCTCGGCGAGAAGAAGTCACTCTAACTCGCATGCGTCTAGGACACAGCCGTCTTACGCATAGTCACTTGCTGCAAGGGCTGGACCCTCCGTTATGTCGTGTTTGTAATGTTTTATTAAGCATTCGACACATTCTCGTTGAATGTGTCGATCTTGCTTACCTCCGGCAGACTTTTAACATTTCCGGCTGTTTGTCATCCCTCTTGGGTGATGACAGCAGCATTTTATCAAATGTTTTTAGTTTTTTACGAAGAGCTGGACTCTTCCACCGTCTGTAAGGAGGTTTTTAGTTTGGTTGTTCTGACTTTTTAATGTGTTTTGTTTGTCTCATGCAGGTCTTTTTACAACCTTGCACTTTTAATGTTTTCCCAAGGGGCTATTTACACCCCTTTTTATGATTTTAGTCAGAATTTTAGATAAGGGGCTACTTCCCCGTATACATTGAAGGGTGCAAAATGGCCTTTAGTGCCGACGCACCCAAACAATTTTTAAATCAATCAATCAAAGTAGTATAAAAGTATATACAACCAGGACGAGAAATGATGACCCCCCCTCAGGCAGATTTGCCTACACTTAAAACTTGCTCAACATGCCCATATGAGCTTTTTGCTCAAGTGTGGTACTCCGTCTAATCCAAGATTTTTGTAAAAATACCCTCGGGAAGTTCCTGTGAAATGATGAGCCCCCTCAGATTGATTTGTCCACACTTACAAAAGGCACTTCTGTCAGATTGTTGTCCATAATCCTGTCAAAAATATGACCCTCTTGATATTTTTTTGCCCACACCTAAAACTAAGCTACACACACCCACACCCACACACACACCCACACATATTTACTTCCGGTCCACTTCCGGTTTGCCTACTTCCGGTCCACTTCCGGTTTGCCTACTTCCGGTCCACTTCCGGTCCACTTGTGGCCTATTTCTGGTTTATTTATATTGCATCATGTTTTGCAACAAATTATTAGACATGTGTTGTTTTCTGATTGGTTGGTTATGACATAATGTGATGATGTGTTATATTCTGATTGGCTTATTGTTTCAGATGCTTTCAATGCGGTCTGTGCTTAGGCTATATAAAGAGATTTTGCATTGCATATCAGCCAGTATTGAGAGAGTTGTTGAAGAGTAAGGGTGTGTTGTTGCAGTGCTGCTCATATTTTTTTAAACACAAAAATATTGCAAATTTATATAAATTGAATTACAAATCTATTTGATTTAATAGACAGAATTTTTGACAACCTGTCATAGGTTTATTAAGTATAGAGTTTTGATTTGAACCCCAAGAAATTTTATATAAATACCAAAGCCAAAAATATTAACACACACACACACACACACACACACACACACACACACACACACACACACACACACACACACCTACACACTCACTCACACAGACAGACAGACAGACAGAGAAAAAGGGAGAATCTGTGGTCCATTCAGTTGGGCGTCTGATTGCCGCACGGGAGGCCTGGGTCGGTGATTTAGGTGGGACAATGCCCATGCTTGAAGCTTCTCTATTGCTCGCCCAGTCTCTAGTAAATTGGTACCCGGCGGCAAACCTGGGGGGTAAGGGCGACCGGAGCGTAATGCTGATCCCATCACCTCCACAAATAACCGGGATTGTGAATAGTTGTACTCTAAAGTAACAATGAATGTGAAGCTACTTTTCTTTTCAACCGTGGACTCAAAACTTCTGTTGGAATATCCAATTACGATGGTTTAAAATCGCTTCTGAACAACAAGATAAAATTCATAAATTAATTACTTTCACAAAATGTTCTACTGTTTTAATAAGGTTGAATATGAAATATTTTAATAAATTTATAAGGAATGAAAACCTGATGCAACCATCAAAATGAATCAATAATTATCCATTGACACGAAGGCATTTATTTGGTTTAATACTGTTTTATTCTTCCACTGAACTGGAAATGGAAATCAATAAAACTAAGGTGAAATGCAGTCGAAATATCGATAACATACTTCCACGCACGTAACATGTAATAGACAACAGTCTAGGCATAATAGACAGCAAGTTCCAAAACACGTCCCAAGCACAAAATCTTTCATTTCCAGAGAGCGAAAACATCAATTATTTCTGCCTCTCCGGTGTGGAGAGCGTGCAACTCTTTCAACACAATTTCATTTGTAAATAACGCAATTGATATTTTTGCAATGAGCTTATATAATTTTAAAAATACTATTACTGGAACACTGAATCTATCGTAGTAATATTATGTAATTAGAGCACTATAATTGGGCTCTGCCTGTTGAGCTCTATCAATAAATAAATAAAAACATCAATAAATAAATAAATAGTTTTGCTAGCTAATTTAGAGCTATGGTATTTAAATCATCAAACCGGCTCTAGTGGTAGATTTTGGGAGCCTGTACTCTCAAACCTAATATCATGAATAAGTGAGTGTATATCTTTATGCTTGTCCCTTGTAACGTTTGAGAAAATTTGGCTTTTTATTTGCTTTGTTGATGGTCTTCTTAGTCGATAAGACGTCTGAATACCCGGGTTCGATTCGGATTGGGTGAACTGAGGAATTTTACGCTAATTTCTGTGCATTAACATCTTTAGGGCTCACCCAGCCTCTGGTCAATGCGTACCTGACGTCGAGCCTTGGAGGAGAGAGAGGTTAGAGCAGCCGCAGCGTAATTATGATCACATCACCTCCAC
Organism: Lepisma saccharinum; assembly: GCF_977018435.1. Lineage (NCBI taxonomy): Eukaryota > Metazoa > Arthropoda > Insecta > Zygentoma > Lepismatidae > Lepisma > Lepisma saccharinum. Next base: position 189,197,333 of record NC_139230.1, on the reverse strand, counting down.
TATAGAGGAGAATGTTTGGCGCTCTACATATGTATCTTCTTGGCATGGTGAATGTATGGTGGAGAACTTTATCTTTTTATGTTGCTCTTTGAACTCTTCAGATTAATCGTGATGGTTACGATATGTTATAGCTGTTTTCTTTGTGTTTTTTGCCGACCCTGTGGCGGAGAAGTGGTTAGCACATGGTGCTACGACGCCAGAGGTCCCGGGTTCGAATCCTAGCCTGGGCATGGATGTTTGTGAGTGTCCATTCATCATATCATCTCTCATCCCCATCTTCACAAACTAGCCAAAAGTGGCACAAAAGGCAAAGTAAAATAAACCAAATCAAAATCGTTTTTTTGGTACTTTACTGTTCTTCATATTTAAGATTAATCGCAACAATGAAGATGAATAATGATGGATGAAATAGACCAAAGAAAGGACAAACACAAGGGAACACCAATGGGACTAGTTCCCGAGTAGAACATTGAATTCGCTAAACGCACGGCCATGAAATTAGGCGGGTGGCAGAAGTTCGCGCTGTTGCCACATCGGAGCACAACCCCGCGTGTTCGGAGGTTTAAGAGAATGAAAGATCTCGTCGTAGAGTTGGTCTTTGTAATCCATGTGATACAAACTGACAGTATTTGCTCCAAAGGTCAGGGATGAAAATTGCATGCCCCGGAGAGAGGTCGGTTTGACGCTCGAACTAGGCAACGCAGCCTGGTTGGCGTTGCCACAAAGTGCGCGGGAACCAGCGACTTTTGTCCCGCTCTCGCTTTGCTTTCCCACATGTGGCACAAGCGCAATTCTGTCCAGCAGCCTATTTTCATGTTCGTGCGTTTTAGGTCAGAAAAGTTGGTCACAGCGATTACTGAGAAACTGGTTGATTTTTGATTCTCTGTGTGCTACTCTCACCAATAGATCATGGAGGCTAAAGAAATACGAAGACAAGAATTTTATCACACATTAATATGGTAATAATTATTTCTTGTATTTTGCTTTGTGTAAAAAAACAATATTTATAACAAAATCTATTTCTGAAATTGTCGAAAAGTGTCCCAAAGATCCAACATACATTGCGTTTCGGTCCAACATGTTACAAAACAACTCACGAAAACTTTTATCGGCTGGGTCCTGCATTTTTATGCAGGTAAGAAATGAGTATTTTATTGATTGGCTTTCTGGAGCGCCTCGAGAGCACGCAAACTGAAGAAAAAAGCTGCGAGTTCAATGGCGCTTGAGTAATATATCAGAAACAGGAAAAACCTCTCACTTGATTGAGAAAGGTTTCATCGTTGTAGGTGCATCCGTCTTGCTTATTCACGTTGCAGACGATATTTTACACAAGAACCTTACAGATGATGACTGACTTGCTATCTGTAAATATTTATGCACGAATCCGAACTACTTCGAACTGTTTACATATTTGATTGAACCAGGAACTTCTTTGCTTGGTTCACTCTGGTAACTCAATGAACTTGACCTATGAATTCTTAGCTGTTAGAGCCACCTATTTGCCCTCAAACGTAGTTCAAACTGCATTAAATCAAACTTTGTGCATGAATTGACACTGTTAAATGTAAATTTTTAGTTTTCTTTCATGAGTTTAATTTTAAGTCCACTTTATGCACAGTAAGGCTAATTGGGACTGGACCAACAGTTTAAAGTGGGATCCGAACCACCATGTGCGTCCACCGGGTATCGAACCGGTGACCCATTGATTGCAAGGCAACTACGATACCACTGCGCCATCGGGGAGGCCCGTTGAAGTATTTTGAAAATGAGGCTATTATTATTAGTCATTAAAACTGTAAATATATAACTTGGTCATTTTTGTTTAGGAAGGCGGAAAGTAGGAGGACCAGCGTAGAACGATGGCGGAGGGGGCAGGTCAGATGTAGGGAGCGACAAAAATCCACCTCGCCTTGTGAAATTTTTATCTTGAACCGCCTCTGGGAGTAACCGAATGCGAATAAAATCAACTACTTTCTTGTCTGCAACAATCATAAGCTTAATTTTAAACCGGTAAGATGAGGGGAGGTTAACATTTTGGTCTAGCACACAGACAAGTTGTGTTAAAAAAAAAATTCAATTAAGGTACATAGGTATTTCTCTACTTCTTTCTCCATTCGTTATTATGCGTCACTTTTCTACCTTTTGGTTAATCGTAGCGACGAGGATGAATGAACTAACTGACGAAAATCGAATTTGAGACGTCTGGCTTCAGTTACGTAGACGACTCCGTCATGGCCATATGACTTTTCAGTAATAAAGTTTTCTTATTCTGGGCATTAATTGCAAGTTGGGTCCGCTCCGTTGCACTTCTATTGAATTATTGATTGATTTGCTTCATTTTAATTCGCTTTTGTGTCACTTGTGACTAATTTGCAAAGATGGGGATGAGTGATGATACGATGAAATTGTTGAATGGACACTCGCAAACATCCATGCCCAGGTCGGGATTCGAATCCGAGACCCCAGGCGTCGTAGCGCGGTGTGCTAACCACCCGGCTATTGAATTATTTTCTGATGACGAAAGAAGTGTCGTTCCGCGCCGTATTGAAAAAACTAATAAATAGGTAATGCGTGTGGCGTGTCCATTTCTTGGGCTTTGTTTTCTACTTTTATGCACAGACAGGCTAACCGGAACTAGGCCTACGGCATGAAGTAGCTTCCGAACCACTATGTGCTTCTGCCGGGTATCGAAGCTGGAACTCCTTCATTACAAAGCGAGGTATCAGACATCCGTAGCAGTGTGGTTAGCACAGCGCGCTGTGACGCCAGTAGTCCCGGGTTCGAATCTCGGCCTGGACATGGGTGTTCTTTGTGATTGTCCCTTCATCAATTTCATCATATCATCACTCATCCTCGTCGTCGCAATTAGCGAAACGTGGCAGAAAGGCGACGTAAAATAAACCAAATCGATGAAATAACGCGTCCAGGACCTGCCTCTACAATCCTTCCTGTGGCAATACCTTTCACTCTGTTTTGTTCTTCGTGGTTGTATTTTGTTGTATCGGTTTTGAGTTTCAGGTTATTGAACCCGGGATAGTCTTCCGGCTCGTTCACTTGAAAATTTCTCCAACGTTTAACAGAGAAGCAGCAGGCGAAGAATTCAAGACAATGACTAATCACACCACCACCAGACTTCGAGAAAAAAAAACTGCCCAACTTGGCAACTTTCGAAACTATCGTGCGTGAGTCACAGCTGACTTTATTTGGATTTGCAAGTTTTCATGTCGATTACTTTTTTGCTAAGGTAGTATCTCAATCAGTTTCTTGTATTTTGGTTACTTTTCACAGATTTTTCTACCTCTCTAAGTTAATCGCGACAATGAATTATGGCTTGATGAAGTAGATGGATGTAATTCAATAATGAAACAACCGCACCTTAGATAGGACCGGTGTGCGAATTAACGGGAGGATTCCGTCGATTCACATAAAATGTTATCCCTGGCAAAATACAATTATTTTTATCCCCCTCAAAGAAAAGGGAACTGAAAGCATAGGATATCATTCCCTAACTATGGAACGAACACGATTTAAAAATCATCCTTGTCCAATAATGGTCCAGTCATCAAAGATTTCCCTGCCGGAAAGTATGCAACCTTGTGTATTAGAGGACACCATTCTTCAACTGAACAACTCACCGACCGGAGACAACAGCATTGAACTTCTCATGGCAGAGTGATGATCATTTACATACATTAAAGTATTCACAAGAAACTTGTAGATAGGTTAGATGGCCTTAAGTTTGAACTTGGCAACAGAAATTGGGTCAAGTGTTCGTTGTTATTAGTTGAATAGCTCTTCCTGTGTTTGAGTTTTGGCTTTTCTTAGAATGTAAATATTCTAAGTGTTTCTAAATTACTTGCAAATCAGCAAATGTTATCATAAGATTTAATGATATAGGTTAGACCCAATTCTAAGGTGCTTAGAACCGCAAGCCAATAGTTCAGATCACTGACTGGTAACATACATACACATTTGCATAAGAACCCCCCCCCCCCCAAAAGAACCTGCCTACCAAAATGAAATCACAGATACACCTCTGAGTAGACACCCTCCCCTCCCCCGCCCCCCGCAAAACCAAAAGCACAGTTGATAGGACTCGAACTTACGACGAAGTTGTTGGTGCTTGCAGCAGTAAACTGAATGAACACGAGCATTTGCCAGCCTCCGTTATGGAGTGGTTAACGTAGCGTATTACGTATCCTGGGAAGCCATGTTTCTTCCTGGCGTCTATTTTATTTCACCATTCAATGTCACCATCGAACGTGTGGTGTAATAATTATGTTTTTGGCTGACGATACGTGTCGTATACACGTTTTATTATTTGCGTTCAGTCGGTAAAACGGTGAATCTGGTATTTGTAGGAAATATTTTCATTTTTATTTCAATTGAACTGTTGTGCTTTAAGTCACAACATGGATACATGTTTCAAAAACCATGGATCAGATATCAGTATCTAAAGTCTGTCAGTACGCAACATTGCATTTAGCATAATTGCACGAACGATTCCATTCTGACAACTGAAACATTCTTTCCAATTATTAAACTGCAGACGCTGAAACTGCTTTTCTTTCTTTGTAGTTCTATGTTCCTCAACACATACTTGTTAAAAAAAAACCACCGAAAATATATATTGTTCATTAACTTTTAAAATCTAAGATTTTATATGCCTTGCATGGAATTACGTTCCAAAGGCACTGCCATCTACCGGCAGAAATATGAAATCCTGTCTTCTACATTCCGCAGTTTCTTGATGGGCCTTTTTTATAGCACAACGCTAGGCCAACTTCCTGCTCTGACGTCAGACGAGAAATGCTTACGTTGTTATGTTATGTTATGCTAGACTTAGGTGGTTAAATAAGTCTGATGATACAAATCTAAACAATTATAATAGAATAAAGCGAGAAGTTAACCGCACGTTTAGAAGTAAAAAAAGAGATTACTTGAAAAGCAAAATTAACGAAATTGAAACAAACAGCAAAAATAAAAATATCAGAGATTTATATAAAGGTGTAAATGAGTTTAGAAAGGGGTGGCAACCTAAAGTAAACTTGATAAAAGATAAAGACGGTGATTTTCTAGCTGACCCAAGCGATATTCTAAATAGATGGAAGAACTACTTTAATGACCTTTTAAATGTCCATGTAGGAGATAAATCAGAAGTGAATGAAGTACACACAGCAGAACCTTTAGTCCCAGAACCTAACTTGACTGAAGTTAAAGATGCTATTAAAAGGCTAAAGAATAACAAAGCACCTGGCATTGATTTAATACCAGCTGAGTTAATTAAATATGGTGGAAATTCATTAATTTGTCAAATTCATAAATTAATTTGTTTAATATGGAATAAAGAAGAAATCCCTCAACAGTGGAAAGAATCCATAATTGTTCCTGTGTTTAAAAAAGGTGATAAAATGAACTGCAATAATTACCGTGGAATTTCTCTACTCTCAACAACATATAAAATATTATCTAACATTCTTTTAACAAGACTAACCCCATATGCTAATGAAATTGTAGGTGATTATCAATGTGGATTTAAACGTAACAGATCAACTACAGATCAAATTTTTCACATCAGACAGACACTTGAAAAAAAGTGGGAATATAATCAAAATGTCCATCAGCTATTCATTGATTTCAAAAAAGCATATGATTCGGTCAAAAGAGATAAATTATATAATATATTAGTAGAGTTTGGAATACCTAAGAAGCTTGTTAGTATGATAAAAATATGCACCAGTGAAACAGAAAGTAAAATTCGTGTGGGTATTAATATGTCTGACAAATTTACAATTCATGATGGGTTAAAACAAGGAGATGCATTATCTCCATTGCTCTTTAATTTTGCCTTAGAATATGCTGTTAGGAAGGTAAACGAAACTAAAGAAGGACTAAAATTAAATGGTGTGACTCAGTTGTTAGCATATGCAGATGATGTAGACTTACTGGGGGATGATGTGAATACAATTAAGAATAATGCTAAAATATTTTTCAAAACTGCTAAAGAGATAGGTTTGGAAGTTAACAAAGAGAAAACTAAATATATGCTTACAGGCCGAAACCAAGTGTTAGGTAATAATCAAAATCTAATTATTGATAACAACTCGTTTGAAACAGTTTCCAAATTCAAATACTTAGGAGTAATATTAACAAATGAAAATTATATTAAAGAGGAAATAAAAAGTAGGCTTAATTCAGGAAATGCATGTTACTTCTCTCTTCATAAACTTTTGTCTTCTCGTTTAATATCTAAGAATCTAAAAGTTAAAATATACAAAACCGTAATTTTGCCTGTAGTATTATATGGGTGTGAAACTTGGTCCCTTACATTGAAAGAGGAACATAAATTGAGAGTATTTGAAAATAAGATCCTTAGGAAAATATTTGGACCCAAAAGGGATGAGGAGACAGGTGAGTGGAGAAGGTTACATAATTTAGAACTACATAATTTGTATTCATGTCCAGACATTATTAGAATAATTAAATCTAGAAGACTTAGGTGGGCAGGCCATGTGGCACGAATGGGAGAGGAAAGAGGAGTTTTCAGGATTCTTGTTGGGAAACCTGATGGTAAGAGACCAGTAGGAAGGCCAAGACGAAGATGGAGGGACAACGTCGAGATGGACCTAAGGGAAATCGGTAGGGATGGAAAAGAGTATATAGATCTTGCTCAAGATAGGGACAGATGGAAGGCCTGTGTTGCTGCAGCCATGAACCTTCGGGTTTAAGAAGGCTAGAGAGTTTGTTAGTTAGTTAGTTAGGTTCGGTTCCCTTAACATAAATTCATAGCAAATATATTATTTATGCTAAGAGAACTAAACCTAACAAGCTTGCTCTAACATCTTAGGCATGTAGCGTAACAATGGAAGAATTCCACGATGACGTCAGAACGCAAGGTTGCTATCGCGTTGTGCGATAAGGGAGACCCGTTTCTTGATAATTCGAAACTGTTATAGGCATAGCAAATGAGGGGTGGGTCACCGCCAGGGACCTTCCACCTGATGCTCTATCGCAAAACCACAGCCAGCAAAAACACAACAAATAAAGTTTTAAGTTCATTATATGCTCAGATCCGCTAACCTGGATTGGGCATACAATTTAAAGTGCTTGGATCCGAACCACTTTGCAATGTACTTCCACCAGGGATCGAACCCGGGACTCTTTCGTTGTAAGGCGGTAGAGTTACCACTACGCTACCCAGAGACTCAGCAAGCTAAATAATTATAAATCTGCCATATTTCTGTTTGATTTTGGACAACAAATGTTAAAGGTAAGAAACCAAGCCAACGAGATCTTGTCAATGCTGTATATAATGATTTAAAAATGATTCACCTCAAAATATTTCTGCATCATAAGACTGGACTACAATTTAGGAAAACTGGAATTATTGTTTGTTTGAATTTTTGTTGTAAGTCCACTTTATACACAGATAGGTTAATCGGGACCAGAGAGCTGCACATCGGCCAGAATCGCTTACTAGGCCCGCCTGGCTGGTCAGGCGGGCGAGTAAAACTATATACCTGGGTTTTGACCCGTCAAGCATCGAAAGCCCACGGGTAATTGGAAGGCCTTGCAAGACGAAGCTCGCTTATCTTCAGCGTACGCTCATTCCGGTTTTGCACCGTCTCCAGATACATGAGTCACGCAGTTACCGTTGCCAACTTTTAGATTCTAAAATGGTCAAGGAGCACCTAAAAGGTTCATCACTTTTATCATTTTGAAATTGCAGACATTTATTCCTTGCCAGAAAACATTTGAATCACTCACACCCAGTGGCGGCGATTGGGTTCCAAAACTAGGGGGCCAAGGTGCAAAAGTAGGGGGACGAGGACAGTTTAATTTCCCTTGGTACATGAGGTTAGCGTGGTGCAAAAGTGGCTAAAAGTGTGGGGGGGAAACTGCACCCTCTTGGCCCCGCCCCTAATCGCAGCCACTGCTGACACCTGTAAAGGAGTACGAACCAATTTTCGCAAAAAGTGCCATCGTAAATATTTTGGAACTTTGTGTGACTGGTGGTTTTTCTACATTATAATTTTTTGGGGGGTGCTCCCCTATGGCGCAGTGGTAGTGTCGTCGCCTTGTAATCAAGGAGTCCCGGGGACGATATCCGGTGGAAGCATATGGTGGTTCGGATCCCACTTTAAACTATAGGTCCAGTCCCGATTAGCTTTATTGTGCATAAATTGACCAAATGAATGAATCAATCAATCAAACAGATTTTCTCTCTGATGTAATTTTGCCAATTCAATATCCGAATTAGTTGCTCAAGATTCCCCCCCCCCCCCCGCTCCCTCGAACATTAAGGCACGATGGTCCATAAAATGGAACATGAAATCAGAATTTGCATTATAAAAGGTTTATGAATATTGTCGTCTCTTTCAACAAATCGTCGTTCGCTCATGTTGTTGCTAGTTATCTAGTTCTACAGACCGCATTGATAGTAATACGATGCAAAATATAATTGTTAGCTTGTATTTTCATACGGGTGCAAATAGCAGGTAATGCTATTTAGACATTTCAACAAACAACGTAAAAATGAAACCGAGAGAAGATTTACGATTTCAAGACCAGAAAAGTGACATAAAATGAACAAGACACACACACCTATTTCAAGACCTTCGAAACAAATTTGGAAAATATGTGGTAGTTGGTTTGACATAATAATGACACTAATTTGAGAAGTTACAAAATCTTAGGCGCAGTGGCGTAGCAACATATCGGGAAGCCCTGGGCGAGATTAGAATGCAAGGCCCCATCCGTTCTTTAAGTTTGAAATATCAATGTAAATCGATACACAGTCATTAATGAAACGTCAGCAAATTATTATATTTATATAATAGCCTATAATAACAATTAATTTCTGACGAAAATTATATTTAATAGTACGCGACAGAGAAATTTACAATTGGCAGAGCTACAGTAACACGTTGCTGGAAATTTCATTAACCAAAGTAGTAGTAATACTCCCTCAAACAGGAAATACATACTCCCTCTGTCCCATAATTATTGTCCGGTACACCTTTGTTTGTTGTCTCATAATAATTGCCCGATATTCAAACTGTGACAGTGGTGTATGCAGAAGAAGAACATGAAACAAGGGAATGAGTCATACAACTTAACTACTCAAGGATCAGTACAAATTGCGCTTTCCATCTGCCTCTTCGTCTGTTATTCCTGTCCTACCATTTTAGCATACCGGACTATAATTATGGGACAGAGGGAGTAGTACGTTTTTTAAGATGTTCTTTAGGCAGTAAGACAACTGAAATATCCTTAAATGTGCTAAATTTTTTTTTTTAAAAAAAAATAATCAGAAATACAAAGTAAGAATCTTGAAATAGAAACTATATATTATTTAATGAGTCGTTATTTGTTTCCTCATTTCAAAGTTTGTAGGATGTAAATGTCACAAACCATGGCTTAAGTAGAAAATATCGAAGGACGCAAATAAAATGTCGGTGCTTGATAGAGCGGGGGGAAAGGAGTGCGCTAAACCACAATCCTGCCTAGGGACCCAAAGTATCTACCTACAAGCTCTTCGACACAATCTGTTTCAACATCAACAAATCTTAAAACGATAGTCATTTACACCATAAGTGTGAAATCTTTGGTGTAATCAATTGATACAGCTAATTTGACTTTTTTTAATTAGCAGTTTTGACTTTGTTGCACAATAATTGTACCAGTTAACTTTGAATTTTAGGACTTAGATGATAATAATAATTGTGAATCTCATTTTGTTGTTACGTCTTAATGTTCTTGTAATATTAAATATTTGACGCTGTGCCGTAACAAAATCGTAAAGTACGCGTCCGCAAGAAATACATTTGGGTCCCTCAAGTACAGTCAGATTCTTCCAAGAAATTTATGTAATTACTTAGAATGGCTGGTTGTGGCTGCACTTACATTAATAATTATACAAATCGATGCTCTACCTCTGAATTTTCACATATTACAACATATCTTTCTTTGACATTTATGTATTCAAAAGAAGAAAATACAAATGCTTACTTATCCCTTCCCCACAAACAGAAGGCGGTACAGGATACAGAGAACACTGGAAGCTAGTGTAGAGCTATCAAGGAGAAGAAACTTTCCCAAAGCACTTGATTTCAGATTTAAACACATTCCTGAAACGTAGAACTTGATCAGGAAATTCGGAAGATAAATAATCTTCGTGCCCGTTACAGAGGCCAGTAGCTGCATCTGAAGTTGTAGGAACGAAGGAAGAACTGCTAATATTATCAATACCCTTCTTCAGTTTAAAACACCGGAAGCATTTAAATGTCCCATACTTTGCTCCGTGGCAGTTTGAGGTGCTTTACCATTAACATATTAAAATCGGGTATACTATACAAGGTGACGAGACAGAAGGAAAGCCAAGATAAAGCGCTTTCTATTCAAGAAAATAATAAATGAATAAAAATATCCAAGCAATTTTTGCGTTGGTTTCACATAAGAAATTAGAATTATTTTGACTTTTTCGGGGCCCCTTAGGCTTAGAGCTCCCGCCCGCCTCTGATTTGACGTATTTATTCAAATTATAACGTTAAACTAGAATAAAAAGCCAGATAAAAAATGTTTTAATTTTATTGCCCACAAACATTAGTCTTTTCTATCTTTCTCACTTCCATTTATTACGTTTTTCGTATCAACCTCATGGGACGCGAGGCCTCTACATGCGCAGGGCCCAAGGTGGTTGCAAATTTGCAGAAATTCAAATATTTCCATGCGTAGTGAAATATAATGGCCGTTGGCAACACTGACAGTAGTGCTCGCGTCTACTTGCAAGAACTACACCGAGTCTCGCGGGTCTTCTTTAGACCCGGGTAATCATGGCCGTAGACAGAAAAATATTTCGGGGGGGGTTCAACCATAATTGATCATATAGTTAATAGTATTACATGCAGTCACTAAACAATATATGTTTCATGGCACGAAAAAATGGTTAAATGTAAATACTACACTAGCTGCCCTGCGGGAATAGTAAGAGTAAAGTACGAAGTTAGAGGGTTCCAGGTTCGAACTCTGGTCAAGCATGGGTAGGTACATCCTCATCGTCGCGGTTAACCCACAATGTAGAAAATCGACATAAAATAACTAAAATAGAAACTTATATGCAGTAATTTTTTTGAAAATACAGAAAACGTCTACTTAATGCTTCAATGATGTTCTCGCAACAACGAAAAGAATTAGTGAATAAAGAAATGAAGAATATGTGGCAGCAATCATATTTTTAATGTGACACATACAAAATTCAAATTCAAACTTTTCTCCTACAATAATGATCATCGTGGTGATGATAATGGTGATGATGATGATGATAATAATAATAATAATAATAATAATAATAAAGGGAAACAACTCACCGAAATGGAAGCTACAATACAAAACGCCGAGAACGCTTTGAAAACTGGTCGAGCACATCCTCAGGGTTTATCTTCATGTTGCGATGAACAGACATCAATGCCAGACCGTTGAGTCGATTTTCACTGGTGGAATTTCGAAGGTAAGTCTTCAGTCGTCTGAGTGATGAAAATGTTCTTTCCGGTGAAGAAGTTGAAACTGGCAATGTAGCCAGTATCTGTAGAAGTTTACTTATGTTCGGAAATAATGAAGAATTGCACTGCACAAATCCTTCTACAGCAGACTTGGGTGGTGTGTTGTGCTTCTCCCATTTTGATTTCCACACCGCAAATTCAGCGTGGGCAATACTGGGCTCAGGAAGGCAGTTTTTATAAAAGTCTACACATTCCTTCAGGTCTTCACTATTGGCTGTAACACATTTACTTGGAATAACATTTTGCAAAGAAGAGATCAGTGTCCTGTGGCGTTGGAATCTGTCACTAAGCTGTGTTATAATATGGTTTAGAAATGGAAGAAAAACATTCAACTTATAATACTCCTCACAGGTCATAGACGGGATATTGTCTCGATGGGCTTGTCTTTTCACGATCCTGGGAAAATCCATATGGCCACCGTTTTCAGTAACCATGTAAGTGGCATAGGCGAAAATCTTCTTGAATTCTTCTTCTACATTTTCGCGCATGGCATTTAAAGTATTGATAACATGGTCCACATGGTTGCAAGCTTCTGCTAAGTCTGCATTTACAGCCTGGAGTTGTCTACATAAAGTTAGGGTGTAAGAAAATATGTTTTCTAAAATCAGGAGGGGGACTACGAATTTAGCTCCTTCAATGGCACTTAACAATTGGCATGCCTTTTGAGCAGTCTCTTTGTTTGCAGACGATTCTAGCAACTCCAGTGCATTCACTACAGCTGGGTACAACTCTTTAAATCTGATAACACTCTCGTACTTATGGACCCATCTTGTTTCACAAAGACCTAACAGAGTTGCATGTTGACATTCTGGTAGGTTTTCTTTTATTGCCGTTTTCAGAACTTCGTTTCTTTGAGCAGACGAACGGAAGAAATTTGCAACAGACTGAATGCTTCCTAGGCAATTGCGTATGGACGATAGAGTACACGAATTTGCCAAAGCAAGGTTCAAGGAATGAGCACTACAATGGACGTAAAGAGCCATGGGGTGGTCCTTCCTAATATATTCATTAACACCATGCAGGTAACCGCTCATGGCTGACGCTCCGTCATATCCCTGTCCAACCAAGAAATGACAGTTTATGTTATTTCTTTTTAAGGTTGCAGAAAGCAGCGTGGCCAAGCCCTTGCCTGTAAGGTCGACTGCTGGAACAAATTCAAGAAAGTCTTCGCGAATTTTACCTTCCTTCACATCTACATAACGCACACACACAGATACCTGTTCTATTCGAGAAATGTCTGTAGTTTCGTCTGCCATCACAGAGAAACACTCGGCAGCATTTACTTTCTCCACTATCTCTTTCTTAATTATGTCACCACAAATCGTAATTAACTCGTTCTGAATGGTAGGGCTTGTGTACTTTGAATTGAGCGCACCCGATTCCAAATGTTTCTGAAGCACAACGTCACCTGCACTTACACGGAACCGTAGTAAGGCACGGAAATTACCGTCGTTTGTTTCAGCCTCCTCAGACTTCATCACGTTTCCAAAGTCATCCGTTCCGCGAAGGGCAATTTCTTGACGACCGCAGAGAATAATTGTTTCTATAATGGAGCGCAGTTTCTCGCGATTTTCAGCTCCTTGTTTAGCTCGCTCGCTGCACAATTGGTCCACTATCTTATTACTTTTCCCTTCAGTCACTTTTATGAAATTCTCGGCTAGCTCTAAACACCGTTTATGGTATGACGTATTCGCATGGTTTGCAAAATCTTCCAAAGCATTTTTTAAATTGCAGTGCTCTTTGGTAACGAGAGCCCCTAAATGTTGATGCCCCCCTTTACCCCCTTCCTCCCCTCGAGAAAACAGTACGCACACTTTGCACAATGCGCCTTCCAGTTTACTGGAATAGGCTAGCCACGGAAACTTTTCCAACCACGTTAGCTGAAATCTTAGATTTCGTGCAGTTCTGCGTGGGAAAGCATATGTTGAACAAGGAACCCACGGATTCTTCAAAAGTTGTTCTTTTTTCAGATTGTTGAGATTTGCTACATTAAGGTAAAGGCCAATATCATTTTCACAGAAAGAACTATCACTATTAGTTACCAACAAATCGGCTGATGCATTTGTGATAATATCATTTTGCTTGTCATCCGTTGATTTCGCAGCGAAGTTATCATTAGAGGTGTCACCACTGTTACATCCGTTTTCACTTTTAGGTTTTTTCTTGAAAAACATCCCAATCGAGAGTTGTCCGCTTCTCCCATCTGCACCGCGTTTCATTTTTGGGTTCGCAAAGCACTAAAACTCCGGCACAAGAAACACACTCGTATCACACCACAAGGACGCGATCTAAAAGGACAAAGGTACTTCCATCCAGCAATGACAAATTTGAGACTGGAGGCTATTGGCTAGGACAACGACTGGACTATAAGAGTCATGATTGTTTGACAGTCAAATCTAAATTCAACCTTAAGCGATCCATTCATTTGTCACGATGCAGACGCATCTCGCGCATGGTGCAGTAATATTCCCAGTAGGGAAATTGTTCAAACAAGGGATTTTGCAGGGGGGGGGGGGGATAAATAGGAAAGACGGAAAAAAACGTATAAAAATATGCAATAAACTGGGAAATGAAAACATTAAACTTTTTCTTTTGTATATCTATCTTAAACTTAAAGACGATATTTGAATATTATAATTATAGAAATGAAAGGGGAGGGGGGTTAAACACCTTATCTAACAGCCCAGGGAATTTAAAAGTTAAAAGGGGAAATTTTGAGTTCCAACCAGAAACAACACTGAAATGAGAACGGTCAAGTGAAAGTTTAAGGGTCGCGGGTGGGTTATGGACATAAATAGAACCTGTTTTCCTCAAGTTTCAGGAATTCCAACTGTTTGAAAATTCTGACTAAATTGTCCCAAGGCGGATTTCTCTCCACATTGTCTTCCTGTTGCATTTTTGTACCTAGGTAGAGCTGTGAATAAGTTTTCGACTTTGAATTCTCAACCTGTATAAATCTAACATGTCAGACGTTTCGGGGGGGGTTTGAACCCTAAGAACCCCCCCCCCCCTTAAATACGGCCATGCGGGTAATAGAAAAAACCTGCCAGGCATCGATGTCTGTGCACAACTGTGACGTGAAGCTCGCTTGCGCGATGTCGAACACCTGGGCTTGACGTGCGTGTTGCATATTCTTGTAGGCGCGCTTCCTCGAAGACGGGTTTTTTCCAGGTCTTGTGCAGGTCTTTCCGGGACTTTACCTACACTTTAAAGTTGGATCCGAACCACTGTACCTTGTACCTCCACCGGGTATCGAACCCGGGGTCCGTTGATTACAAGGCAACGACGTTACCACTACGCCACCGAGGAGGCAATGGTTCCATAAGATACTTTCGAATTCTGTATGGGACTTGGAAACAGAAACAAGATCTATTTTTTCTCTGTCCTTGGACTTTGTAGCTATCAATGGCGTTCGAAGATACAGTCGAACCTGAGTTATACGTATGTCAAGGTAAAGAGAAAATAATACGTATAAGTAAGAGTTACTTACAAATCAAATTTAGATACTATGTCATACCATTCTTAAAATACTGTAATTGCATCTATTCTGATTAAGAAGATACAGTATATTACAGGTTATTTGTGTCATAAGTGGTAAATTAATGAATCTAAAAAAATGATTCTTAAATACATTATAGTTGCCACTTTTATGTGAATAGTGTCCACTTTTCGAATCAATTTTACTTTCTGGTCAGCTTACGTAACTTTTCCTCTTTGTGTTCTCCATGGGCGACGAGTAGCAACTAAAACCGTTCACTGAAACTCTCATTTCATTATAGAACACGGCAAACATCAGATATCGGCATCTATTTAACGTGTGTACTTTCGTATCTCGATTATGTTCAAATGAAAATGCGTCTCTTGTTCTGAATTGGAGCACATGTTACACCTCCGATTTCATGCCGCACCTCCATGCCTTCTCTGTGACACCGCCGCGCCGCACGTCTTTCTCGAAACTTCAGACTGACCGCCGCCATGCCCGTTTATCCTGTTTCGTATTTGAAACTGGTCTTGCGTTTTTGTAATGACAAGAAATGTATACTTCTGTGACACTGTTGTAGCTTGGTTACCTACAAATCAACTGTATCTTATGAAAGTTAATACTTATAACAGAGAATTACGTATAAATGCATTACGTACAAGTAAGATTTAATTAACACGTTTTTAAATTATATTTTGCCGCGACTTGCAGTAATGTACAGCACAGAATTACGCAGAACTGAGTTACGTATAAAGCAGTCCCAACTGTAATCAAATTGTTTGAAGGTTCGTTTCAACTGGAAGTCAAGCATCGCTTGTATAACTACATACATAAAGGCACTCCCTGCTCATTGCACCATGCCATGAAGGCACAAAGGGGGTGCGAGAGCTACGTACTTGTACATTCACGATATCGCTCATTACGGAGGTAATGTAATCACCACCACGCTCCACTACTCCCAGGGACATTCACAAAATCCACGGTCAATACTGATCAAATACACTGATAGAGGCTAATTAGAAAAATATATTTATAGCAGTACTTTCCATGAATGATCAATTCGAATACATTTGTGCCCACCCAAAAGTTCCATATGTTTTTCCTTTTTGTATTTGGGGCTACAGCCTAATCACCTCCACTCCCTGACGGCACCAGACCGAAATAGTTTGGGAGGAGGGGCTACATATTTTTGTTTCAAATTCTTGAAGAGAGGGGTGTAGGTAGGGGTAGGAGGCTAACTAATGCCGGCTAATTTTAATTCTTAAAATTTGGTTTAGTTTATTTTACTTCGCTTTTTCTGCCACTTTTGGCTAATTTGCGAAGATGGGGATGAGTGATGATGTGATGAAAGTCATGGACACTCACAAACACTCATGCCCAAGCCGGGATTCGTACCCGAGACCCCTAGCGTAGTAACGAGACGTGCTAACCACTCCGCAACGGAGACCGGCTAATTTACTTAACACTTTATTACGGTATAATTTTACCAGACAAATTTTAGTCAGACCCAAAGGTAAATCGCTAAATAAGATTGAATGAATAATTATATTTTACTTCTGTTATCTGTCACTGATGGGTCATGGCTAATCGCGAAGATGAGGATGAGTGGCGACAGGAGAAAATTGATGAAGGAACACTCGCAAAGAACATCCATGTCTAGTGCGGGATTCAAGCCAGGAACCCTGGCGTCGTAGGTCGCTGTGCTAAACACTCCGCCACTGAATACATCCACTTACCAGGCAGACAGCAGCATGTCAGTTTCATAGCAAGTTTGGAGGCTCATGATTGGTCAAATGATCAGTGGCCATTGCTAATTAAATCAGATCTGTGGGTGCCCCCACCCCCCCCCCCCCCGCGCCCGCGCCCGCCCCCGTACGATTTTAGAACGCATCTTAATAAAGTAATATTGCGATCTCACTAAAGAAGGAAATGTACTTCAACATTACAGTGCCCTTGCCTCTGAAGTATTGTGATGAGAAATATAATGCAAGAAAGAACCTAGTTTTTTCCCTTATTTTTGGTCGAAATGCTTCTACCATACTATAAAAGTGTGGAGTGCGCTAAATCAGGGGCTTCACCCCCCTCCCTAGCCCCCCTCAGCGCCGTCCCTGCCTCCACGTCTGTACACCATTGGCCCATCGTAAATATTAATTGAAGGTAACCTAAGAGGCTGTGGAAAGAGTTACTTATATTGATAAATAGATGGCAGCACAAGAGAAATCTTTTTATTTGGTTCTATTTAGAAGAAGTAACTGCGGAATTTTAATATTTTTTTACTGCGTGTTTGTAAATATAACAAAAGCTTAACTTGTGTGGGTAACTAAGCTATTGACTTTCGCATACGGTATAAGAAACCTCAAAGTTGAAGAACGCGTAGTATTACTTGTATAAAAGTTCTAGATCTTGCGAGAGCGAGAATAGTTTTGTGAAGACAAGACTTCTTAAAAACATTGGAGGAGAGAATGATCTTTTTGGAAGCCCCATAAACAAACAGAAAAAAAATGAGGTGAAGGCAGAACCTTGGATATTTATTACGCAGGGAGTCTTATCCCAACAATCGTTCCGCTGAATTGAAAAGGTCCAGGGCCGTAACTAAGCAAGGAGCCAAGAACAGATTCAATATTTAGTGCTCTGGGAATTGAATACAGTTTCGCTCGATATCGACAGGTTATGTCTATTTTCTGCTTCGTTGCAGCTTTATTTATAGGCCTTTATTTTCATGTTGTTTGAAAGGTAAATTCGTCGGACTCTATTTATTATTGCAAGGTACCATTACACTACTTACATTCGTTTTTATCTGTTACTTTGTCTATTATTACTCCAACATGAAGTGATTGTGAACACAACTAGGATCTTTTTCCACTTTGAAAACTATATTATTATTTTTTTAAATAATAATTTTAGATAATTACATGGTATTAATTAAATTAAAAAATAATATTTCTATGCATTGAAATTTAATTGTTTATTAAAATTAAAACAGAAACTTTACACACGCACTTGCACACACCAACCTTGTTATATTCTGTCAAGATATTAGGTGGATTGAGGGATGGATTTGCTTTATTTTACTTCGTTTTTCTTCCACTTTTCGATAATCGCGAAGATGAGGATGTTACTGTAAGTAACCATATCAGAAGCTAAAACTTATAATAGCAATATTAGCCCAAAATAATTATTAATGATGAGGAAATACGTGTTTATGATAACAGAATATGTTTACACTTTTTTGTTGAAATTTTCAAAGGCACTGCTGCCTATGGTTGCTTCAATATTTCTCACCTGATAATCTAGTTGCATTTATTAGCAGACTTTGGGTCAACCAGGAAAATTTTATTATAGTCGCATCGAGCGTTTCTAATCGATCGATGAATCGTGCTCGAGTTTCCGTACGCTATCGGTTCATTGTGACCTACATAGCCAAGTATCGTAGTTGATCACAAATGTGTTTTCGACAAATTTTCCTGGAACTCTTTGTAGTGCGATTCTGTAATTGAAGTCCCTGAACGACTCGGCATCAACTTTATTTCAAGTATGGGACAGATTGTAATTGTAAAAATACTTAAACTAAAGAGGTAGAAAGAGGCGACGCCAAACAACCCGCATCTTTTTATTCAGTAGCGGTGAAATGTTGTTTCGGTTTCGATATATGAGCCTGTTATAAAAATCAGAAATAACAACAAAACTTAGGGCAGTGGTCAAGAAGAAAAGGAGATAATATCGTTATTAAAACAAATCGCATGGAGATAAACTCGTAATCATGAATTAAATTTAGGTAGTAAACAAACACACAAAACACCACAGATAAATTAATATTATATATAGTGTTTTCAGGTGTTATATCATTGTAAATTACATTAATACACTTTACATTAGCTCTAAGAGAGATCGTACATGCACACGTAGATGTAACTGCCCCTTTACAGTATTTTCTCGGCCCTGCCGTCGTGTCACTTTTTCCTGTCCCCGTCACTGTTCCGATGAAACATAGATGGCTCTGTATGAACAGCTACGCCTGTAATCGGCTTCCAAAAGTCAATCTCAACGGGAGAATTTTTACAGGTTTATAGCAGGGGATTGCACTCAGTGCAAGCCAGCCATATGCACGTGTTATACATGCGTCAGTTTGGTAACATTCGTTAATTACACCCTGTTTATCAGTCATAGCTTTCATTCATCAAGTTTGTTATATTTTTCTATCAGTTATGCATCATCATCTAAAAAAAATACTGACAAATATTCATTACACAAAATTTTGTTCCACCTCGAACTATTAGTATCTTATGTGCTGCCATCTATTGCTGTCTCTTTGAATTACTTTTGTATTCGCCTTGTCTCAACCAAAGTGATTTTTTTGTAACTGGGAAGAAATTTTACTTTTAAAGTCAAATTAAGTACTGTGAATGATATTTTAAATTCTTCTGTTGCTTTTAAGAGGTTAATATTGTTATCAAAATAATTTGTACATGTTGTAAGTTGTGTCTTATGTATATACTTTAGTAATGTGCAATTTATTGCACGGGATTTTGTATGTCATGACAAAAGACTCTATTTTGTATCACCCCGCCGAGAGAAACACATGCAAGCCGCAAGGTATCCCTTATCGCACAGCATTAGCATTAGAGCAACATTGCGTTCTGACGTCAGACGAGGAATGCCTACGTTGTTAGGTTATATTTTATTCTATTAGCATAAATACACTGACAATTTATTATTTATATTAAGAAAATTGCTCGAACTCGAGAATAGCTGGCCTAAGCAAACAACTTAGACATTTAGTCTAAAATCTTTCCCCAGTGGCATCAAAACGCAATGTTGCTCTAGTGTTGTGCGATAAGAGATGGCCCCAAGTCTGCAGCGCGGCGTCAATTATCAGAAATTCCATGAAATAACATTCAGTTGGAGTTAGCGCTGGTCCGGGCGAATCTGTAAGCTAATAGTTATTAATCAGAACTTCGATATAGGAACAATTGCTACTTCCGCACGTTAAATGATTGACTTTTTACCCTCTGATTTCATCGACCTTATGAATCTGGCTTACCCTGAAGTACTTGGGGGATTTATAAAATTTGCGCCCCTAAGCTATCCTTTGTTTTATGCCTTGCAAACATTATTCTTATTAACAGTTTTGTTATTATGATACTTCACTTCCACTAATTGCATGCTCGGTATTACTAACATTTGTAAACTTTAAAATAGACACACGTGTGATTAAAACTCCTTCTTTCTAACATCTTCCATTAGATAAGCAAGTAAAAGAATTTGATATGGTGTTTTATTTTGCTATTATCATATTTTTAAGGAATGTTAGCAATGGATGGTCTTTGTCAGTTCTGCTGTACTTGGAGCGTCTCATTTCTGTACGCCCCCTGGACTTGCGGCCTCTAGGTTATAGCCTAAGGTAGCCTAGTGGGAAATCCTCCCCTGAGTACTTTGGATAGATCGCCTAGCATAAAGGATATCTCAATAAATAGCCGAGGTTTAAACTTCATTTATCATCACCACCCAGGTAACGTTGAGTGGGGACGTTATATTTAAAGACCATGCATTGTTTTTCACTGTTGTTATTCCCTTCAGAGAATCAGTTGGAGCTGGTAGTGCCTTGGTTTAGATTCCACGTCAAGATGTAGGTCCACTCCCATTTTGCGCATCTTCATAAACAGGATTATAAAGGCTTTTATTTACGAATAACTTTTACTTAAACTTATGTCAAGAGCATGGACGTCCGCAGGATTTTGTTCCCAGGGAGGAGGAGGAAGCAAGTATTTTTCGTCCGATGAGGGAGCAAACGAGGCACATATTCTCCTGTAATAGTATTGTAAAAAAACATTGCTTCAGTTATCATGTTCCTGGAACGCCTTTTCAGTAATTAACATAATTACTGTGACTGCAATGAAATTAGGTGTGTAATATATATATATATATATATATATATATATATATATATATATATATATTTGGTTGACTTTCATTTTCCAGGAGGGGCATGTCTCCCTTACCCTCATTACGGACGTCCAAGGTCAAGTCAATTTATTTCATATTAAGTGCAAAGGTTTCATTAAAGCGCATAATATATTGCTCTTCTGCAAAGTAAATATCAAATAATTTCAAATTTTGACTCGTGAGCTTCACACAGACGAATGTATAGTGCATTATTTTCACTGGTCAAATTACGAGGTTCAAACGAATGCATATTTCGCTCTAAATTCGATGATTCTTGCACAGTAACCTCTTCCACCAGTCTTCCGTTGAATAATATTGCCACAAATGACTGCTGAGAGGCAGAGTCTAGTTTTAAATATTCTAACAACCTCCCTCACGAGAGCATTTTGCGCCAGCCGCCAGAGCTAGGGTGATATTGCTCTGGGAAAGAGACGGGCAAACATTAAAATGACGTGACCGGGGTTAACACCTGAAAGCCCCGACTAGGTGTTCGCCGTATTCCCTACATCAAAGTGCGCTAGTTTGAACTACTTACACTTTACTTTATGTAAAATACTAGATGTAAAATAGTCAAAAATACAATTTGACGAAAACAATTCCTCTTTTTCTTCTTTTTTTAATGCATGTTAAAAAAGGCTATCAAAATATAGCTAATAAAAACATAATATTACCATAATAAACATAAAAATATTCCCTAATTTACTATTCCTGTAAAATTTACGAGGCATGTAAATTCCATATGGTAAGTTGAACTTCCCAAGATTAACCACGCAGAATGAACCCATAACCGCTATTCCAGTCCCATTCTCTTGGTCTTCAATATCTTTGTTTACTGTGTATTGCATCGATTATACGTGGTCCTTCTAAAGTAGGATCAAGTGCGTGTGAAATATTCTATCGATTGACGTCACACTTTTGACAAATATCTAGCACGCACGCAAACATAGTAAACACGCTGTCTACAGCGACATTGTTTTCACCGAGAAGCAAAATGACCTCCAGCCCACAATTGTCTCCTTTAGCTTATGTCAGTACGGCTCTCCTATGTTTTACCTTTTTCTAGAGATTGCCCCAACTGTGTGGAACAATACATGTAATAAGTCTTCATTGAAAAAGATGACAACAAAATCAGTAGGAATCTATAATGTTTGTTCGGGGCACGTTAGATTCTCTAGTCTATTCTATTATCATTACATCCCTGTTTCAGTTTCTTTTTTAAATTGTCACGGAAATAGAGAAATTTGGATTATAAATACAATCACGAATGGAAAATGGTAATATTATTTATTATATTTATTATATATATATATATGTGTGTGTGTGTGTGTGTGTGAAGTCGGTGGCGTGGTGGTAACGTTGACGCCTTGGAATCAATGGATCTCGGATATGAACTCAGATGGAGGTACATAGTGGTTCGGATCCCGCTATAAACTGTAGGTCCAGTCCCAATTAGACTATATGAGAACAAGTGGACTTAAAACAAATTTTGATTTTTGACTTCGTCTTATCCATTATGCGAAACCAAACACATAATTTGGAAGTTTAATACGACAGACAACCTCTTTACCCACTAATATTAACAATATGTATATAGTATTTAAATTGAACGTAAAGCAAAACCGAACATCAGATTTGTCATTATAAGATGTTTTTAAAAAGTGTCCAGTAGATGGCAGTGATATTATTTTTTTACATGAGAAACGAATCTATCTTTACTAGGAGTACTTCAAAGAAATAATGAGCAAATGTATTTTTATGTTGGGTTACACTTAATGAGTCTAATTGAAAACTTCTATTAGGTTTCAGCAGTGAAATTCACGTACGAAGCTCCCAATATAAGCATTAGGTTCCTCTCATAAAAACTATTAATTTGTACATTTGGTTATTGTCTAGTCATCTGCAATAGCAATGACACACGTGAGTCCTTAAATATTCGCTTCCCTGTGTGCCTAGGTTGAGTCAGAAAAAGGTTCACACCCCCTATTTGCATTTCAACAATAATACGAAGGAATAAAAGCTATTTTATCATAGAACAAAGTGTAGTAAGGTGAACTGCACATCCTCTTGAGGCGATAGCCATGTCCAAAGTGTAGCTCCAGTCCAGTCCCGATTAGCCTCTGTGTAATATAAGTGTCTAACTATCATTTCAACGTCTTTTCTATGCATCATTACATCCCTGTTTCAGTTTTTTTCATATTGTCAAGGAAATATAGAAATTTGGATTTTGAATACAATTACGAATGAAAAATGGAAATATTATATATATACTCTCTCTCTCTCTCTCTCTCTGTGTGTCTCTCTGTGTGAGAGTGTGTGTGTAATATTTTGTGTTCGATTCCCGGGACGCCACGAGCTCGTTAAATGGTGGACTTTCGGACTCCCCACCTAAGTTCCCGGTTCGAATCCCATTCTGAGCATGGGTGTTATTTGTGAGTGTTCCTTCATCACTTCTATCACCTTCATGGTCGCCACAAAAGAAAACCACGGGGTGGTTGAGTTGAGTTCAAGTGGGAAGTTTTCAAGTCTCTCTGCATGGGAGAGACTGAAGTTCACCCAGAGTCTAAATCGGTGCCTGAGGAGGGGTAAACACGGTTGAAGCATGTAGCTGATCACACCACCTCCATATGATTGATTGGTTGATTGATTGATTTGTCTATTTTGCTTTGCTTTTCTGCCACTTTTAGCTTATCGCGAAATCGAGGATTCGTGAGGATATGATGAAATTGATGAATGGACACTCACAAGAAACACCCATGGCCGGGATTCGAACCCGAGACCCCTCGCTTCGTAGCGCGTTGTGCTTATCACTCCGCCACAGAGGTCGGCATGTTGCAATGTGCAGCTTTACACACACACACACACACACCCACACACACACACACACACACACACACACACACACACATATATATATCCATTTTTATATATTAGATTACATATTGAAATATGAAATGGCGTAATATAATAATATTTAATTATAAAGTAGTGTTCTCTCTCTCTCCAGCTATTAAATTCAATTTTATTTTCAATCTTTTTATTCAAAGTTGAAATCAGAAATTTATAAACTTTGCTACCTAATATTTTTTTCTAAAAGAGGAATGAATCAACATATCTTACGTTTCTCACAGTTGAAAATGTGATGGCGTGTTATAATAAAGAGCCTTAAGAAATCTTGAGGCATAATCATTAATAGCCTTTTGTTTTCTCCTTTAGAACTCTGAAGGAACATCCCATTCATTGTATTTTTGGATTAAGGACTAAATGGTTCCTTCATATCAATAATAGTAATAATAATAATAATGAAAAATAATACACAGTGTGTTTCCGTGACCTTCAATCATACTTGCAGGTTGGATGGAGACTGACCCAGGTACCAATATGAGATAAGGAACACTAGTCATAACGCGTCATAACAAAACTATGAGGCAAAACTATTTGGGCTGCCTAGGACAGTGGAATAAGGCAACTGAAAGGCATATATTTGTGGCCTATAGTTACGGCCCTGGAATTCTTTATATTCAGCTGAACGATTGTTGCGATAATATTCCGTGCATAATGAATATCAAGGTTTCTGGCATCGTTTCGAGTTTTTCTGTTTGTTTATTAGGAGCCTCTCATAGGTTCCTTTCCAAAAAGATCATCCTCTTTCCCAAAATTCTTCAGAATTCTTCACAAAACAATTCTCCATCTCTCAAGATCTAGAACTTTTATGCAAGTACTACTAAGCGTTCTTCAATTTTTAGACTTCTTATACCACAACCAAAAGTCAACATCCGGTTTTATAAACTAGTTTAGTCCCTTTTAGTTGTTAGTATTACCCAATGAAAAATATTGAAATTTCTATTATTATTTTTTCTTTTAGATATGATTAAGTAAATACATGTGTAGGGTGCTGCCATCTATGAATGAATATAATTAACTTCTTCCATAGTGTTTTTGGTTAAATATCTTGATGAATCAAAATTTATATGGCATACCGAAGGGGTGATCATAGGACTATAGCCCCCTCCCCCAAATACAGGAAAATTATTTTGTAGTATTTGGGTATCTTAGAAAACATGACACATTTTTTTCTGCATTACAAACATTTTCTCTCTCTAGATCTAGAGCTATTATATAATTTCTACCAAGTCTTGTTCAGCTTGGAGGCTTCTCATACCGTAATGAAAAGTCAATACTCGGTTACTTAAAAAAATTAAGTTTGATTTATAAGTTAATGTACCTAACTAATAATACGTGCCTTCAACCTGAAGACAACAGACTGCTAAGGGAGACGAGTGGAGGAATGTCACAGGGAATAATTGGACAGAATTCAACTGATAATCAATTTTGTATCTTAAACACTAATTATTCATTACTCTTACTAACTTAGTACTATACGTAACCTACCATTTAACTTTTCGCAAATTTCAGTAACCAACATCTCATGTGACAACATACAACTAACATATCTAATTTGATAAAATGATGATCTTTTACCACTTATTCACATGCACCCTCTGCACATTCCACGACTGAATTAACACTTAACCAAACTTCCTGAAGCTCTCCAGGACTTCTATCCTGAAGAATCCAGGAACATCTAATAATCAACATTAACTAGAGGCATGCATATTTCGTTTTTGATGAAAACGTGATATGTGAAATAACACATTGTAATGTTAATTTTTCATGTTTCTGAAAGGTGTGAGGTTCATTTTCTTCCACTGTTTTGTCACGAAATAATGCGAAATAAACTGCAAAATGCGAAATAGACTCTTAAACACTAAGTTTAGAGTTCATTTACCGACACGACTCCTTGTGAAGTCAGAATTATCCTGTGAGTTATGCAATTTACGGAAAAATGATTACTTCTGTTGTAAATATTTGAGAAGCAAGAATGGACCCCTTTATACAGGAATAAAATTAATATTCTGGTAACAACATAACTGTGTTATTAGAAGGGAGATGTTTATTTTGTATAGTAAGTGAAGTTTTTAAATCAAATGTAGGATTATATTCACATTTTTAAAACCAAGATGTAATTTTATATGCCACATTTTCACAGCTATAACAGCGAAATTTTATTTTATTTACCGCTTCTGAACCCGAAATTGACTCGCTTTTTGTACCGAAATTTTGCTTTTTTGTATCAAAAATATATACCTCTAACAATAACCAATAATAACCATAATAATCCTACTAATGATTATTCCCAGTTAGATTTTTTTTCATTTATTATTTTTTTTTAAATTTACTATTATTATTATTTTCTTCCTTCTGTTCTTCTGTTTTACTGGCTTCCAGTAGATACTACACTTTCTTACTTCTTTCTTTAGCTAACTGGAATTTTTCTAATCCTCTGCTATACCCTCATTTCAGACTTCGCTTATCCACTATCAACTCAACAACTAACAATAATAGTATGTTCGTTCTGGTTACCCGAAAATCCGATCTAGTACATTGTATTGCTTTGTGGTATCATTGTATTGTATTGTATTCTACTGAATTATGAAATAATAAAAAAGAGCGAACGTAAACCGTAAAATTCCACTGATACAACGTCCTGGTTTATTTTAAAGGCTCCAGGACACTAAGTGTACACCCCTGGATGTTGGCGGGTGGAGGATGGGCTACTTCGGGAGTTCCCCCTCTTTCCTTCGTCATACTTACATTAATAATAATAATAATAAACCATGTCTCGACAGTCCTCGCAATCTTATTCCTGGAGCCGAAAGAGGAACTAATTACTTTGTTCCAGTTAACTCCCAGAGCATTACTTCTGTCCATGCTCAATGTGGAGTAATGACGTCATCCCGTCATTTCTCACAGGAACTTAGCGCTCCATTCTACAACAGGCAATATAACGATAAATGGGCTTCAAAGTGCGTGGAAAAGAGTTAGGTCGCTTTCCAAATGAACTCAACCGTTCACATTTCTCATCTCTGTTCCGTCACACACAAAACACCTAAATTAGAGACAAAAAAAGTGATAACGGAACCCAGAGAACTTCGGCGCAAAGGTCGTATATGTATTTGGCCCCATTCGTCACGGACAGTTGTTCATGTACCACTTGTCGAGTTGTGACGTTTAGTTGGTTGGAGATTATAAGAAAAACAGGTATTGTGAACGAAGCGAGAAACAACATTTTATGATACGTATTTTTCTTGCATAAAATTTGAAACCGATGGGGGAGGGCAATTGCCCCTCTGTGGTCCCGCCTTGCAGATGCTCCTGGCCGTTTGGAAGAAAAAGACAAGAAATATATGAAAACTAATTTCATCTTTAATATAATTTTGTCATGCTACTGTTAGATTCTGCTAGCCTTGATTTTCATTACATCAATGTTTGCCCCCCTTTCCCCCACCTAGAATTGGTTTTAGTCCAAGGTCGGTAAGGCAAAGCCACATGCTCCCACTGTTTTTACGCTACTGCACACATTACACTGAATTCTGAGAGCTGAATGTCTTGTAAAAACCATTGAAATGAATGTTTACATTTTCTGATGAGAGATGGAGCTGAATATTGTTGTAATATAATGCACTTTCTCCATCTCTGGTTTTGAAATTCAAACAATGTTCGGTGACACTTATTTCCAAATAGTAAGTAAAAATAGTCTTATACACTACCAATGAATTAAGTTTCTAGAGCAATGAAAAAGTTAAACTAAAATAAGTTTCTCACTGTAAGAAATTTGAGAGGGTGCTATAATAAACAGCTCAAGAAATGTTGCATGACTACTAATAAGATTTCCTTTTCAGGGATAATAATCATGAACAATTGGATATTTTTGGGAAAGGGAACAAATGGTCCCTTCATAATAATACAAATGAAAATAATGTATATACGAGGGTGGTTCAGCATGCTCCGCCCCTGACATAGAAGGAACCCTCGTAGGAAAACCAAATCACTGTCACTTTTCAACATAGTCCCCTGCAACATTAACACACTTTTCCAATCGGCCTTCCAGTGCCTCAATCCCAGCAGAAAAAAAATCCTTTGGTTGGTCCTGCAACCAAGCATTCACAACATCCATAACCTCGGAATCACTGGCAAAATGTTTTCCACAAAGTTGTTTCTTCATGTTCGGGAACAGGTGGAAGTCACTGGGGGCCACATCTGGAGAATAAGGGGCATGAGGGACAATTTCGAACCCTGCTGCATGAACTGCAGCCACCGCAACTTGGGAGGTGTAGGCGGGAGCATTGTCACAATGGAACAACAAACCACGGGCGAACATTCCGCGGCGTTTCTCCTTGATGGCAGTACGTAATTCTTCAATCAGGTTTGCAGAATAAACACCTGTGATTGTCTTTCCCTGTTGGAGATAATCTATCAAAAAGGATTCCTTCTGCATCCCAGAACACAGATGCCATCACTTTGCCCTTTGATGGTTGAACCTTGAATTTCTTTGGGGGTGGAGAATGGGGGTGTTTCCATTGCATGCTTTGGTGTTTACTTTCGAGATCGAAGTGGTGAATACCCTTTTCATCCATTGTAACAAATCTCTTCAGAAACTTTGGCTTGTCAGCCTTTATTGTCCGCAACAGGTTCTGACTTGTCACACGACGTGTGTCCTCTTTTGGTTGACCGTCAGCATTCTCGGGACCTAATGTGCAGAGATTTTTTTCATTAACAAATGATGATGAATAATTGAATGCACACTGCCAGTTGAGATGCCACATGTGTCTGCTATATGGCGGACAGTCACTCGCTGGTCTGCCAAAATCATGTCATGCACTTTTGTAATCATTTCTGGTGTGGTCACCGTTGCAGACAGGCCACCACCATGCTCATCTACACAGGTCTGCCGACCACATTTAAATTCACGGCACCATCTCTTCACTAGATCATATGAAAGGCTAGAGTCTCCAAGAGTTCCCACCATATCTTCATGGATGTCTTTCGGTGTTAGATTTTTCTTGAGTAAATATTTTATCACTGCTCGGACCTCAGATTCTTCCATTGTTTCACATGTGGCTACACTTCTTACAGATCATCAACGTGTAACGAAAAGAGAAATTGTTGTAAATTCTTGAAACTTTGTGGATATTAGTCTAAAGAATGAACAATGTTACATATAAAATTACAGGTCTCTACTATTACTGGAAATGGGTCAGGGCGGAGCATGCTGAACCACCCTCGTATACACACACGCACACACACACCAACACACACACACATATATATATATATATATATATATATATATATATATATATATATATATATCTTCCAAGGATGACGTATCGGCCGGATATCATATTATTATATCGATTCATCAGGAAACATGAAAAGAACTATAACAGAAATTATATTTCTAAATGTAGTCTGTAGTTTCGTTGGTTAACAGAAATGATAGTGTTTGGAAAGTTTCTATGTACGAGTAACTGAGTGTCAAATATATCTCACCCCAAAATATATAGGTTACAGTTCCTCATTTGAAAAAAAGTAACTCATAGCTACCGTTACTTTTACCAAGAGGAGTATTTATATTGTTTCACGTTGCTTTAAATCACCCTTTGACTAATCGTGACGATGAGGATGAGTGATTATTAGATGAAATTCATGAAGGGGCAATCACAGATAACATCCATGCTCAAGCCGGGATTTGATCCCGGGTACTTGGATTGCTGGATCGAAAATAGACCACTTAGCCGACTCGGCTTTATTTCCTATAATGTAAAAAGAAAGTACTTATAGATGACACTGCTACCAGACGACTTGATAAGTACAGGGTTATTCAGAAAGCTGGAGCAAATTACAAATCCTTATCTTGAAGACGTGTAAAAAATACAAACATGTGTCATTTGTTACCGGAGAAAGTAAAAATCAAAGTTTTCATAACCCAGGTAGAATTTACATTTCATCCCGTACGGTGATGAATGCGATGTGCCGACTTCCAAGGAGATGCCCTTCTATGTTCCGGGATGTTAAATTCCATCTCTGGCGGCCGCTCAGGTCTCCCGACATAAACCCCTGCGTCACTTATCTATCGTGGTATGGAAATACACTGTTTACTTCCCACCTCTACCTGCAAATTCTCATTGAGCTACAGTGTCTAATTGTTGCGGCTGTGGAGTCCACGATGGTAGAAAAGTTGAAGAGTCGTGAGAACTGAATATATTTTTCTTGCGACGTTTGCCGCATGACTCACGATGATCATACTGAGTGCATAAAACTTTGATTCTTACTCTCTCTGGTGATGCAAGGCACACGTTTGTATCTTTTATCGTGATCCACAATACAGATCTGTAATCTGCTCCTTCTTCTTGAATAACCCTGTGTATTGGTTTCTTGTAAACAGAAAGTCATAATTAATATTATTTCTCCGATATTCAGGTTGAATTTATTTAAGTAAGCAAAAAATTGCAATCCATATTTAAAAAGGATTATTATTATTATTGTTATTTATTCATTCACACGAGCCTCGTTGATTGCCTAGTGACCGTCCCTATGAGGATAGCGTACGTGAATGCATTATTTTTTATTCCCTGCACATTGAAACTTGCCAGGGGGGTACACACGCACATTCAGCAATTTGAAGAGGTAATGTGATCAGCGCCACGCTCCCACCGCCTTTACCGCTCAGTGTTGCACCCGAGTACCCATTATCTTGAAAAATACCCAACTGAATCGAACCCGGGTCTTCCGCGTGGCAGGGGTGTAAGGGGTGACCCTTTCTAAAAACATCCAAATGTCAATCTCACTTTCACGTAGTACATACTTAACACCATTGTTGCAGACTAACGATGTTCTGGAGCCTGGACGTGCAGAAGTGGCGGATATTCAAGTGAATTTAGAAAATGTTTTTTTTATTATTATCCTTATCACGTACGAACGTATCTGTGCCTTGTAGTATGTTGACCAGCGCGCGCACCCAACAACAGCACTTTATCGCAGAGAACCATCCAAGTGCAGAGCTCTATCTAAAAAGCCATATCCCTGCACACCAAATTAGCTGTGTTACGTTAGTTGCCATGACAACAGTGACATTTCTCTTGGGCTAGGGCTCCGCAACTTAAGAGCTAACGGGAGGTAAATTAGTCTTCTGCACTTCGCCTTTGAGGAGTTGAAACTGAGTGCGTATTGTTACCCGTGTCGGTTCTTTTCGTCCATTTCAAAAAGAGATATGAATCCTGTTTATAGTTTAGTGTGTGTTTTGTTAGAAACCCCATTTTTTCGTTGGACAGATGATTGATTATAAGAAGGATGTTTTACATTGTGAGCGCCATATCGAATCATAAGAAATCAATGCTAGTAAAGAAGAAAAGAAATCCGTTAAGTGCTACAATGTGAATTTTAAACGTCCATGGAAAGAAGCTTTTCATGCCTTAAACGGATGAAAACATACATCAGGAATGCAATTTCACAAGAGAGATTCTTGATTAGCGAATAATGCAACTCAGAAAGAACTGTTACATCAGCTATATTCTGTCCCAGCTATCTCTGTTTTTCGTTAATTACATTCTTGTTCTTGCAGTCGAAATAGGACCATATGACTTTGTTCCAGTCAACTCGCAGTGCATTACTTGTGTTCATGCTCACCGTGAAGTAATGACGTCATCCCGTCATCTCATAGGAACTTAGTGCTCTATTCTACAACAGACAATATAACGATAAATAAGCCTCAAAGTGCGAGCAATTAAATATGATCGCTTTCCAAATAAACTTAACACATACATTTCTCTTCTCCACTTAGTCACACACACACACACACACACAAACACACACAAAAAGTTATTAGCGGAAGTGCAATTCCAGCGAACTTCCGGTGAAGAAATCATATCGTTGTCGAGATGTATCTACAAAATGGCGGCTTAGACTAACAGCTGATAGAACACATGCACTCTCATGCTCTGTTCTGATTGGCTTCTCAGCCGAATGTAATACTGCTTACGTCACTTTCAAGTCATCAACATTAAATTAGTTTAAAACTGTTGTTTCAGGCAATTTCCACTTTTGTGTAGGTTACTAAATCTAATATTTCCATTAATCACATTAAATTATAACAATTAACAACACTTGACATATTAGTTAACAAAAAATTACGATTATATCATTATATGCAATTTAACATTACGATTCATTCTTATTGTTTTACACATAACATGAGCATTATAAAATGAATTATGGAGTATCAATTTAATTGCAATTAATATCCTGAGATATAAAAAATAATAACATTTACAGTTTATCAATCAGACAAATTTTAGGACTGGTTCGAATCTGCCATCTTAATGGTAACACATTGCAGGCAATGTGTAATATATAAGCCCGATATGAAAGTTACTGTTTAAAGGGGGCGAACGGGCAGAGTATCCAGTGTTCTTCATTGGCCACTTGTATACACACAAATGAATTTCGGTCTGATGTTAGGGTGCTGGGCACTTTGTCGGTTCTTCCCTTTTTGATATTTATTATATTTAATTTTTTTATTTTATTTAACCTTTTCTGCAATAGTGGACATATATTTTATTATTTTTCGTTCTATGATAACACGGTAAGTAAGCAGTACAAATGAACGTAGAGATGACAAAACACCTGTCGTGTCAGCCGAGGTTCTCGTTGCACACATTAATGTCGTCGCAGCGACGATTTCAGACGGGGGGGTTGTTTGCTCGCACTAGACAATCCTTGATTCGGCGTTGTCATCTCTACGTGGAAATTAATGGCAGACAGTTTGAAAATTGTCTGTGATGTGGTTCCCTCGGCACCTCCACTATGCACACAGTGAACATGTCGACACATATGCAACCTAGCGCAGCACCACCACCATCTTTGTTTTTTCTAAGTAATGGTGATGTCCACTACGGATATTCGCTTTCTTTTTAGTTTGTCAGTCTCCACATATCACTTTCCGTGGATAACACATCTCGCTAAACCCTTCCCTACCCCCATGACTTCAACAGACCCATTCGCTTCCTTTGGGGAATCCCTTGCTCATCAACTTCACACATCTGCCATGTGTTTTTTTGCATAGAGCATGCCACATTTCTTTGTGGAACGCCCTTCGCCGCGGTCATATGGTTGGCCGTTGTGCCACTATTTGCTTGTAAACATAATTTTCACACTTTTTCCCATTTCAATAACTCCGAATGCCTGAAGTTTTCGACATTTCGTCACATGAATTTTTTTGTGTTTATTTTCACTTGTAGAATCACCTCCTAAGCGTTGGAAACGAACTTTAGTAACACCTGTAATGAGGCGAATCATTACTTGATCCTCTTTTATTTTATATGTTTAATTAATTAAATTGGATCGATCGGGTTTTAGTGTCATGTATTTTGGTAATGTTGTGGATGTCTATGTATTCATGTACGTGAGTATTCTTGGCCGTTGGGTAGGTAGGTGTGTCTCTGGACAGCCGACCAGCGGAAAGTTCCCAGCAACGGTTAGGTGATTAGCAGGGCCTATAAAAGGAAGGGAAGGGAGCAGTCGGCCTCAGATGTTTTGGTGCAATACGGCGAGGTAAAGAGGTTTCTTTCTCCATGTGGGGTGCGAAGAATTTTTCTTGATACTATGAATCGGCGGAGACTTTAAGTTTCTTTCTTTCTTTCTTGCTTATAATACACACACTTGATCTTTTTTCACATTTAATTGAATAGTACATCTCATGTGGGAAACCGGGTAGATATGTACACATACCTTCAGCCACCTTTTTTGGTACTGAAAGTTATATTTTTTTTACTCGTGGAGCCAGTGGCTACGCGAGTCTACACACTCTCTTCGGGAAGGGAGGACAGTGTACACCGAAATGTAGAATTTGCGAATAACGGCCAAGAATTAACTTATGTAAATATAATATGAATAAACCTATATATATCTAAAATAAAATGAGGGTTAAGCTATAATTTGAAGAAGTACGTGTCTATTGCCTAGACTAGCATCCACAGAACTTCAGGTACTGCAAGTTTTGAATCTAGGGACAAGGATTCAAAAATGTATGGTTGTGTATGTTGCTGAGAATCGCCTTAAAAGCACAAACTATACCTATACATACTGGGGGCTCAGAGTCAGGGATATTTTTTGTGAGAAGTACTGAAGGCATATGTTATTGCGAAGTGGAAAGAAAATAACAGAAGACAAAATGGCAATTCAAATAGACAGGGAGCTCATTGGCAAGTTGCTAGGCAATGCGAACTTGGAAGGAAGGCCTGAAGAAGATTTTGTTGGGGAACTTGAGAGACTTTCTCTAAACCTTACGCAAGGAACTTCGGCAAGGACGGGCGAGGAGAAAATTAGCAAAATCTTGGAAAAAAACAACATAAGCATACCGATCTTTAAGGGAAACGTCGGCGATGTAAGTCCACACGATTATTTGTATGAATTACGCAATTATCAGGAAATCATGGAAATTGGGGATACTTTTCTCTTAGATAGAATCTTGCCGCTTTCGTTGATGCAAATCGCCGCAGATTGGTTCAGAGTTTCGAGACCGTTCGGCACTTTTAGGGAATTCGAGAAGGCTTTTCTCGAAGAATTCTTTAGTGTCGATTATGATTCGGAAATAGCAAGGATCATTCAGAACAATTACCAGTCACCAGACCAGTCTCTTCTTGCATTTATTCGACACACCAGGAAGCTTTTTGCAATGAGGGAGAAACGGGGAACAGAAGAAGAGATTATCCAGCATATTTTGAATTTTTCCCATCCTAAATTCAGAACACACCTGTACAACAGAACATACGCAACAATCAAAGATTTCGAAACCCATTCTATGGACATTCAAAAGAGATTGTGTTCAGAAGCCCTCTACTATTGCCCGGAACTGAGGGATAACAGTTCACCACATCTGTCCGCCGCGTCGACTTCAGGGAGTGGCACAAGGCAATTAGCAGCCGCGGGGGCAACGAACCCCTACAGCAGCGTCAGGGTGAGGACAGAAGTATCAATGAGCGCCATAAATCCTGGACTGGTCAACCGGATGTTCACGAAGAGTGCCTGACCAAACTGAAAGAAGCAGTAAAGAATAACGTTTCTCTGTACATTCCCGTACTGGATGAGCCGTTCGTCATCTACAGCGACGCGAGCGATAACTGCGCCGGTTTCTTACTAGGACAGAGGGATCAAGGAGGGAAACTTCATGTTGTATCCTTTGGAAGTAAAAAGTTCTCATAGACACAGAAGAACTACAGCACAACGCACAAAGAATTCCTCGCTTTGCTCCTTGCAGTTGAGACTTTCGACAAGTACATCTGCCACGCTCCAGCAGTGGAAGTTTTTACAGACCACAGTGCGCTGATTACGATCTTCAGTACTGAAAACAAGATGTCAAGGTGGACCGCTCGTCTCTAGCGCTACCCTCTGTTCATTAAATACGCGAAAGGAGAGCTAAATCTGGTAAACTTTCTATCGAGAAATGAAGTATGCAACACCCATCCGTCTGAGTACGACGGGTTGCCTGCCGCGCACGAAACATTCTCCCTGGAAGATGAAAATGATGAAGGTTACGTAAAATTCGAGATGGAAGACGGAGTTGTGATCGATTCGTCAGCTATTGCAGAGAAACCAGTTGCTGACCTCAGTGCTTTGTGCACTATACAAAGCGCGAAGCAAATAAAGAAGAAACGTCGAGAAAATTTGCTTCGGGGAATCAAACTACCCAAGGTTC
The DNA here is from genome assembly GCF_977018435.1 of Lepisma saccharinum. Lineage (NCBI taxonomy): Eukaryota > Metazoa > Arthropoda > Insecta > Zygentoma > Lepismatidae > Lepisma > Lepisma saccharinum. Next base: position 189,161,755 of record NC_139230.1, on the reverse strand, counting down.
TTCTCTCTAAAAGTGAGAAGATGTAGGGCTTTTCATTGTTGCCTTTCTCCGTGGCCGAGGGTAATGAAGAACACGAGCCGCCGGATCCAAGCAGGCTTCTGGACACCACTTCAATCATTTCCGAGCAAATGAAAGATAAATTTCTTGCAGACTTAGCAAAAACTTTTAGAAACGAGGAGGTGGAAGGAACGAAGAAGTACAAGGAAAAGGTGAAGACACTGGCCAAATCTTCGTATTTCGACGATGATGGAATCCTTAGGAGAAATTTATCTGCAGAAAAGTTGTTACAAGTTTGAATATATTTAATTATCAAGTTCCAATCTTGAGATGTTTATTTCTGTTTATGTCATTAATATTAGGACATAACAAAATGGCGACGAGGATTAAAGAAGATAAATAATTACTACTGTGAGTAGAATTATAGTAATTAAGTCCAAATAGCCAGTATGGAAAAACACATAAGTTTTATACCTGCATTTGAGGCTTATGACCCAAGCCAGGATATAAATTCGTATATTAAAAGATTCAAGGCTTTTATTGAGGCTAACGATATACAAGAAAGGAAACGAGTGTTTACTCTTATTTCTGTAATCGGTAGTTTACCATATCAAGAGCTGGAACACAGATTAAGTCCAAATGATCCACAAGATTGCACCTTGGATGAACTCTTTGATACATTGCAAAAAATATATGCACCACAGGTTAATAAATGGATTCAACGATTCGCTTTTATGCAAATAAAGTAAGAGCAAGGTGAGACAGCTACATCGTACATAAATCGTTTAAAAGTTGCTGCAATAATTTGTGAGTTTACAACAGATGAATTAGACACTCGTCTTAGAGAAAAACTCGTGTTCGGACTACCCGATAGTATATTAAAAGATAGATTACTGTTAGACATGCCCAACACATTCGAAAAGGTTTGTGATGTAGTACTCCAACATGAGATAATACGCACAAATAAAAATAAAGTCAACGAAAATGCATTTTTGGTAGGTGAAAATAAACAAATACAAGGCTCACGTAGATTCGGTACAAACAATTCGTTTGCTAAAGCTCATTTTTCAAAGAATCAACAAGATACAAGAGAATCAAGATTCGGGACAAATAATGCATACAAAGGCATGCCACAATCTAAACCCCATACTGCATTTAGCCAAAAATTTGTATCACGGCAAAATCAGGCAAATGATATAAAATGTAAGCGCTGTGCAAGGTTAGGTTGTACATTCAAAGAGAACTGTCCTGCATTCAATGCTATTTGCAGCTTCTGTAAGAAGAAAGGACATTTCTTGGCTGCATGTTTCGAAAGAAATAAGCAATGGAAGGAACCTGCAGTCAATTTATCTAGTATTTATAAAGGAAATTGTGAAATGAGAAACAGTAATTTGGATACCAAAGGTAATGGTTATGGAGAACGCAATTCTCAACTTAGCTTATTCTCTGTGCAAGAAGATAGTGCATATACTTTTTTTTAACTACAAATACGCAACAAATGTACAATAAAAAAGCAAACGAATCTATTTCTAATTTGCAACACTCATCTGATCAGATTTCATTGAGAAATGAACGTTTACCTTTGTACATTGATATTATAATACAAGACCAATCGTTAGAAGCTATTGTCGATTCTGGTAGTTTTGCTAATTTCATTTCAAAAGATTTGTTAACTAATATTATTGGCAACTTCACACTGAGTCCGTTATTAAATTCATATACGTCGATATCAGGTGAAAGATTGTGTTTATTAGGCCAATTAAACTTAAAACTTTACTATCATGGCAAAATGTACATGATGCCTTTTGTTGTTGGCGATAAGATTAATACAAATATATTAATTGGCAGAGTTGGAATGAACATATTATTTGGTGATTGGCGCAGCAAACTTCTAAATGAGTTTCCTGAAACTGATTACATTCAAAATGAAGATTCTACACATGCTTGCTAGGTCTGGAATCAAAAGATTCGCTACCAGATGCTTGTTCGAAAATTCAGCTTTCAGGCATAATGGATACTCCAAAGGTACATGTACAGAAGATTGATGACGTGGGTGAATGTTCACGAACATCAAATGTGCAAGGGCAAACTAGCAAAGTCATGATTCTGAACAAACATAAAGCCGACGTACATAATTCAAGTAATGTAAAACAAATGAACATTGAAGACTGTCGTTCACATCTGTACTGACATCTTTTGCAGAATTGTTTAATGAGGATATTAGTACACCAATTAAAGATTTCAAGGTACCAAAACCTTTACAGAAGAATGCTAGGCCTGTGTTCAGGAAAGCGTACAGAATAGTATATTCATTAGGAGATCAAATAAAAGAAGAAATAGATAATATGTGTAAGCAGAATATTATAGCTCCTATAGAACATTCAGAATGGGCAAGTCCTATTGTGCCAGTTAAGAAATCAAATAATTCTATACGTATCTGTGTAGATTACTCGAAAACGGTCAATTTTCAAACCGATGGTTTAGTGTATCCTCTACCAGATTTTCCTGATATTTTACAAAAAGTTAAAATAGGAAAGTACTACACCAGGCTTGATTTACGTTCAGCATTTTTACAAGTTAGTTTGCATCCAGACTCACAAAACATATTATGTTTAAATTATGATTCTCACTTGTACAGCATGCAACGTTTACCATTTGGTACAAATGTTTCGTCTCAGCTTTTCCAACAGGTAATTGATTCAATTTTAACAGGATTGGAAAGAGTTGCAGCATTTATTGATGATGTTATCATTTCTGGAAATAGTCTACAAGAATGTTTCCTAAAAACAAAATCACTTCCTCCCTTTCACACATAGCCACGCATGGTGATTGAGGAAGATGGCGGATGCTAAGACTAAACAGGCAGACCCTAAGCCTAAACCAGCAGATACTAAGCCTAAACAGGTAGACGCTAAGCCTAAACCGGCAGATGCTAAGCGTAAGAGGCCTAAAAAGCCAAAGGAGCCACGTGCAAAGAAAGCAGCAGGAGATGGGCAGCCCAAGAAGAAAGTGAAACGTGACAGACCTAGTCTACTGGATGGAGGGTACATATTCTACAAAAGTAAAAAGCCGAAGAAGGAAACTGCTCCAAAGCCAAGAGCTAAGAAGCCAACATTCATTGTGAAACCAATTGGAGGGGAAAAGAACGGCGGAACAAGAAAGGTGCTGGTTAAGAAGAGGAGGAAGTTCTATCCAACCTCAGACAGGATTAAGAAGGCTCCATCCAGGAGACGGTTTCCTTGCAAACCAAGTGTACGGAAGACCCTAGTGCGAGGAAGGGTAGTGATCGTTCTTACTGGGCCACATAAGGGCAAGAGAGTGATTGTCTTGAAGGCTCTAAAGTCTGGGATGCTGCTTGTTACTGGGCCTAGGAAGTACAATGGATGTCCCCTCAGGAGAATCAGTCAGAGGTATGTTATCGCTACCACCACAAAATTGAATTTGCGTAGGATGACATTGCCATCCCATCCTCGTCGCCATTTTGTTATGTCCTAATATTAATGACATAAACAGAAATAAACATCTCAAGATTGGAACTTGATAATTAAATATATTCAAACTTGTAACAAGGTGGATTACATTATTAAACTTAAATCATCCATGAGACACATAAACAAGATGCATAATCGTTGCTATGCACAGACTATGTACATTGGCCATAACTGCTAGTTCACCACATACAATAATGTATTTTATAATATATATCAAAAGTACAAAGAGAAAGGAACGGGTAAAATATGGGCACCTCTTTCTCTACGTGCGCAAATTCTTATGTCGTTGCATCATAGTGCATTCGCTTCTCACCCTGGAAGATTGGAAACTTTAGCAAAGGTCAGAGAACAATAAACGTGGCCAGGCCTAACAAAAGACGTTATTCAATACTGTAAGTCGTGCCAACCATGCTGTGTATTTAAAGGGGACACGACTAAGCAAGGCTTAATGGCAAGTAATAAAGAAACAGAAGTGGACAAGAACTTGTACTGTGACATTCTGGGACCAGTCGTTCGTTCGAAAAAGGGAAATTTCCAATACCTTGTAGTATGTGTCGATAGTTTTAGTAGATTTACTATCTTGCGCCCTCTTCGCATTGTGACTGCAAAATCTGTGTTAGAACAATTACTGGATATATTCTCGATCCATGGATTCTCCCCGAGAATCTCCACTGATAATCAAAGCATTTTCAATTCCAGAATGTGGAAACAGATGATGAAGATGTTTGATTCCAAGCAGATCAGAATTTCTCTATATCGCCCGCAGGGCAATCTCGCAGAATGCTACGTAAAGGCAACTGAACGTGCCCTTTCCACACTAATTTCATCGCACATCATCGTTACCGTACGTGCAGTTTGCATTGAATTCACAAGTTTGCAACACTACCACATTCAGTCCGGCATATTTGCATTTTGGGCGTTCTGTGATGGGTCCTTTCGAGAAAGCCAGGGACACTTTGCCTCAAGGACCAGAAATCAGGCAGGAGAACATCTTGGAATTCGTGGAGGAAACGGAATTCAGGATAGAAGAGGCCAACAAGATAGCTTGCAGCAATCAAGAGCGCATGCATAATGCACAGAAGAAAGTATATGATAAGAAACGCCGCAAGTGCACGTTTAAGGTGCGGGAGAAAACTTGGCTTAAGGAACATCCTCTCTCTGTTAAGGCCCGCGAAGTAACCTGTAAACTCTCGGGGAAGTTCTCTGGACCACACGCAATTGTGGAGCAAACCTCGGCAAATACTTTCAAACTAACACACAGCGAGGACGGAAGAATATTGAGAGCCAACAGCGATCAGTGAAAGCCTTATTCTTCGCCGCCTGACTTCGCGATGAAAATTCAGCAAGGGAAGCGCACGTATCTTCTCCAGGAGACGAGAATGAAGATGTACCCCAGATGTGTTACAAGCTGAGAAACAGATTCTGATCTAATTTCGAAAGGGGATTTTTGTAAATATTGTATATAGGGATTTAACTATCTTTCCTTTGTTTTCTATCTTTCGTTTTTTTTCTTCTGTATCCCGTACCTCATACGGTACTCATGCAAATCTACCATTCCGCAATCAACAAAAGTAACGCAAAGTTAGTGCGTATTCTTTTACCGCGTAATTTCGTCGAGAAACCGCAGTTCGGTGGTGAGCAAATCAGCGAATATCAGTGACATCTCCGGATGTAGAGCCAGTTAGACCCATTCATGTGGAAACCGGTCGAAGCGGTGTCTTCCGGTCTCGGCAGGAACGCAGAGCAGTGGCGTTGCCGGGAATAGAACCAGAATCCTTAGGGACTTTAATGGATTTCCAGGAAGCCGTCTCTCATTGGTCCAGGAGGAAGAACGATGAGTAAGCATCGAACTGACTACATCCAGGTATGTGAAGTGATGTGCTGTGTGTCGGACCAAGTGATATATGTTCAGTGTGGGACCTCCGAAAGCTTCGTGTGAACATTGACTGTGAATTTCGGGTGAACTTCCAAAGAACTGTTAAGTGAACTGAAACTGCGGACAAGTGTTTTGTGTATATTAATATTATTTTTCTAGGTTACAGAACTTTGATTTCCCTCTCTTCAGGAAGGGGAGACTATGTAATGAGGCGAATCATTACTTGATCCTCTTTTATTTTATATGTTTAATTAATTAATTTAATTGGATCGATCAGGTTTTAGTGTCATGTATTTGGGTAATGTTGTGGATATCTATGTATTCATGTACGTGCGTATTCTTGGCCGTTGGGTAGGTAGGTGTGTCTCTGGACAGCCGACCAGCGGAAGGTTCCCAGTAACGGTTAGGTGATTAGCGGGGCCTATAAAAGGAAGGGAAGGGAGCAGTCGGCCTCAGATGTTTTGGTGCAATACGGCGAGGTATAGAGGTGTCTTTTCTCTATGGGAGGAAGCGAAGAATTTTTCTTGATACTGTGAATCGGCGGAGACTGTAAGTTTCTTTCTTTCTTTCTTGCTTATAATACACACACTTGATCTTTTTTTCACATTTAATTCAATAGTACATCTCATGTGGGAAACCGGGTACAGTACATATGTACGTGGAGCCAGTGGCTACGCGAGTTTACACACTCTCTTCGGCAAGGGGGGACAGCAGTGACGTGCGGTGACGTCGACACTTGGGGTAGCAGTCAGTGGCGTGATCAAGGGGGGTGGGGTTGGTGTGGGTCACACCCCTCCCCCTTTAGGGACCAGTATTCCTAAAAAAAAAAGAATGTCAATAACAGGAAAAGATTACAAAATGATGAATGAGTACTAAAAAAAAGTACACGTAAACCCCACCCACATTCGAAAATAAAAAACTATTTGGTTTGACTACTAAGCCAGAGATTCTGGGTTAGAATCGCAGCTTGGCCATGGGTATTCTTTGTGTGTGTCCCTTCATCAATTTTATCGTATCATCTTCGCGATTAGCCAAAAGTGGCGGAAAAGCGAAGTAAAATAAACCAAATCGAGCAATCAAACAAAGATTTGATTTCATTTTTGTTACTTAGCGTCGCTTTTTTGTCACATTTGGTTAATTGCGAAGATGATACGATAAAATTAATGAAGGTACAAACACAAAAACACCCATGCCCAGGACGGGGTTCGAACCCGGAACTCCTGGTGTCGTAGCGCGCTGTGATAACCACTCCCGCACAGTTGGTTGATTTGGTGTTTTAAGTCCACTTTATGCACAGAAACAAAACAGGAAACAAAACACACTTTTTTGTAGTTTCTTCAATAATATTCATTTGGCTTTTTGAGTTCTGAGATACATTTTTTATTCCAAATTATTTGATTATTCACTGCAGAGTACAACACATAGGACAAGAATGCGCACTCATCACGGGTTCGAATCCTGGCCTGGATTGTTCATATGAGGTCCCTTCATCAATTTCATCATATCATCACTCATCCTCGTTTTTGCGATAACCAAACGTGGCAGAAAAGCGAAGGAAAATAAACCAATCCAACAACAACATGAACGCGTGTTCTCTTGCCCAAATAAATACATCCGTATTTATGACTGTTAGAGACCAAGAGTAGTATATTTAAATAAAACACTACTAAAACGAGAGTGAGAAAGAGCCCGAGCACATATTTGCAATTTAATCATTATATATTCCATACTTGAAAAAAAGAAAGAAAGCATAACATTATTGTCTGCACATAACACGTTCCCATTTCATAAATAATAAAACTTCATCCCATATTATACATACATATTGTACAACGTGTAAAATGTGTAAATACAGAGAACTGCAGAAAATTTTACCCTGAGTTCTTTAGAGGATTTACAAAAAAATCTATGAGAAACCAATCCCCTATCTGTCCTATAGGAGATAGACTGGGGGACCTGAAAGCACGGGTTTTTCTACCATTGCAGTGGGGAGAGGGGGCAAGGGAGGTAGAGGTAGAAATCTTCCTTTTCTTTCGGCCAGCCGTTTCTACCTGGAAACTGATCAGGCGGAAGAAGAGCGAGCTAGGGTATCCAGCCAGCTTTGCCCGCGGAGAACACCGATGGACGAGAAGAGCGTGGAAAAAAGGGTGTTGCATATGAGCTGTGGTGGCTTTAACAAGACAATAAATATTGTGATTTGAATATAATTCGAGATGTGAGATTGATTGATCTATCTCTGCTAGACTAGCTACTCCTCAGTGCACGTCACTGGGGGACAGTGTACACCGAAATGTAGATTTTGCGAATAACGGCCAAGAATTAACTTATGTAAATATAATATGAATAAACCTATATATATATATATATCTATAAGGAAATTGGCGTTAAGCTATAATTTGAAGAAGTACTTGTCTATTGCCTAGACTAGCATTCACAGAACTTCAGGTACTGCAAGTTTTGAATCTAGGGACAAGGATTCAAAAATGTATGGTTGTGTATATTGTGTATATTGCTGGGAATCGTCTTAAAAGCACAAACTATACCTATACACACCCTGTATATGTGTGTGTTCCAAGGATGACGATCATAGGGGCCGCCGGATATTATATTATTATATCGATTCATCAGGAAACATACAAAGAACTTTAATAGAAATTATATTTCTAAATGTAGTCTGAGTTTCGTTAGTTAAGAGAAATTATAGTGTTTGGAAAGTTACCATTTAAGAGTAAATGAGTGTCAGATATACCTCATCCCAAAATACTGTTTATGGTTTACAATTATGCATTTGAAAAAGTAACTCATTACTTTAAATGGTAATCACGTTACTTTTACCAAGATGAGATATTTGTATTGTTTCGCGTTGCTTTCCATCACATTTTGACTAATCGTGAAGATGTGGATAAGTGATGATTAGATGAAATTGATGAAGGTGTAATCACAGATAACATCCATGCTCAAGCCGGGATTTGATCCCGGGTACTTGGATTGCTGGATCGAAAGTAGACCACTTAGCCGACTCGGCTTTATTTCCTATAATTTAAAACAAAAAGTACGGCTAGAATTACACCTGGTCCAGACAAACGTGTCGCCATTTAACACGTAATTTCTAGAAAACCAGAGATGATATTTCAGTTGTTTCTTTTGTTCATTTATACGTATACATAGGAAGGTATGATGTACTTGAATTTCAATGCACTAAAACGATTGGAAGTTAGTAAAATTTGACTATATTTTTTCCTTAAGAATTTGAAAGGGTGAGCTTTTCAAATACACTTAAATGCTTTAAAAAATTCATAAAATTCGCCGTAGGGAGTTGAAGTTTGTTTTATTTTGGCTCGAATGAGTACAGCGCTCTACCACGACGCTAGTGGTACAAGGTTCGAATCCCGGCCTAGGCATGCGTGTTCGTGTTTTTTTGCGAGTGTCCTCCGTCCATCAATGTCATCATATCATCACTCATCCTCATCCTCGTCCTACACTACGATCTACGCTAGAAGAGCTTAATACTGATTTCTACAGAGCAGAATTACCTATTATTTTTTGGATGTTCCAAATGATGCTTATTATTTTTTCAAAGTGAGAGTCTCTCACGCTTCACTAAATAAAAGCTGGACTGGAGTAACAACAACAGTTGCAAGAGATAAAATAGTGGATCAACTTCGAAAGTAGTTGCGAGACACTGCAAGATGCATGGTTAATGAATAAATAGTCCTGCCAACCTGGGATTAGTTCTGAAAGAAACCGAACTTCACCGCACATTGAAGAACCGTCCCTTAGAAATGATGGATTAACCTCCAAGCTAATCGGGACTGGACCTATAGTTTAAAGTGGAAGCGGAGCCACCATGTTCCTCACACCGAATATTGATCCCGGTACCCCTTGATTGCCAGGCGACTACGTTACCACTACGCTATTGGGGAGACCACGTTGGTAAGAATGGCACCTTTCAGAATATCCTCAGGATGTTCAGAAGTATAAGCTAAAAACTGTCTGCTGATGGAGGTGATCTGATTCCTTTATTTTATATCTACTACTTCTTATTTTCAAGGTAGCTTAAAAACTGCTACAAGTATGTCATCATAAAGTTGGTAATTCACTTCAGTGAGGAAATACTAAAATTCCTACATGTATCTGAAGTATTGATTGCGTAGGGAAAATATTTTATCTTTCAGGTCCGGAGTCTTAACAGAAGCTGCAAGATTTGGCCAACACTACAGTGGCTCTGTAGAGACAAAACACGCCTACTTCAGCTATTCACCCTCGAGGATGAATGACGTCACATACTACTCGCGATAGCCATATTGGAGACGGAACATCTTTCTCGCGGCTTAAAATAGCATTATTTCTCACAGAACGTGTTCACGAGGAAACTCTAATTTTTGTCATTTATTTCGAATCTTTTGTTTTCAGTTTGTTTTGAAGTTCACTTCATACACGGGAAAGCTAAACTGATCTGGACCTATATTTTAAAGTGGAATCCGAACCACTCTGTATCTCCACAGGGTATTTCTAATTGAAATTGGTTAGAAATGTCAACATTTTTTTTTGTTATCTACAGGATTGCAAGGTATATTCTGGAGTGTATCAAATTGTGATGTGTGTAACTTCTAAGAATTTTTTGACATTCTCATTGAATGAAATTTCTGTAAATTGGAGGTGTAAGCAAATGTGATGTGAGTGGTTGTGTAGATAATACATGAGCAGCTAACAACAGCTATAGCAGCTTGGTGTTACATGCTAAAAACACCAAACCTACTCTCATATGCATCTGATAGCAAATATAAACTCTGAAAAGCTTAGCCTGGTTAAGTTTGATTTATTTCTGCTCTCAGATGCAGGTGTGAGTAGGTTAGGTACGTTAGTTGTTGTCACTAGCTGCTCATAGATAATGCAAATGTATGTTGTTTTTTTTCGCCGTGGTGGCAGTACTAGTCCATTTTCTTGGCAACAGATAATGAATGACTGACTGCCTGCTGAGAATTCCATACAGTATAACATGGGACATGAAAATCGTCCTTAAAGAAAAATGAAGTAACATGTATGTTTTATGTTTCTGTAGTATGTGCATTCAGACAGAAATCAAATTCATATGTACAAATGTAGCATGTAACATGACAATATTTTATTCATCAATTAGAAGTTGGGCCAAGTTCAAGGCATGAACAACTTTTGAGCACAAAAACATTCAAAAGTGTATTCTAATTTTTATTAACTAACTAACTCCCTAGCCTTCTTAAACCCGAAGGTTCATGGCTGCAGCAACACAGGCCTTCCATCTTTCCCTATCTTGAGCAAGTTCTATATACTTTTTTCCATCCCTACCGATTTCCCTTAGGTCCATCTCAACGTTGTCCCTCCATCTTCGTCTTGGTCTTCCTACAGGTCTCTTACCATCAGCTTTCCCAACAAGAATCCTGTAAACTCCTCTTTCCTCTCCCATTCGTGCCACATGGCCTGCCCACCTAAGTCTTCTTGATTTAATTATTCTAATAATATCTGGACATGAATACAAATTATGTAGTTCTAAATTATAAAAATTCTAATTTTTATTGACATTTTTAATCCGTGAACCTTGAGCTTAATTTTCGCTAGTGATTGCAGTGGTTCAGATTCTACTTTGCTGGGTTCGATACTCAGTGGAGGTACATAGTGGCCCGACTAGCTGGGAATTTCTATTTACAACTGTTATCAATTGTACTCTACTGTTTTCTTGGAAATCTACTTTATCTGAATGGTTTTCTACCAAACCCCTACAGTAGACATAATGTACAGCCAAGAGCAAAAATAATGGTAGGCAAATAGTTCATTGCTCTTTTAATTTTTTCATTCCACATCATATGTTGCTTTAAAGAATGGAATTCTGTTGAAGTGAAGCACATATTGTCGTCCACTTTTTTACATTTTCATTTAAATTTCCCATTGTGTAGAACAGACCAAATGAAAACTGTTATGGACAACTCGCCTATCACTTCTTTAACATATTGGCTGTAAATATAAATTGTAATTCCTCATGATAAACAATTTGTTTCATATCTGCTTGAAAATATAAACACAGTAGATGTTTCAAATCTCCTGTTGATCTACTGAAAACAGTACAGGACAGACACTAAAAGTGTAAATCATTTCCTTAGTATTATATTTAATGCGTAGGTAGTGTGTTTAGCATAACATGATGGCTGCAAATATAACATTCCATTCATTCTTATTAATAAATTTTATTTAAGTGTTTGAAAATGTGAACACATTTGATGTTTGAAACCACCCATTGACCTGCTGAAAACAGTAGGCAGAATTTTCAGCAGGGCTATTTGTGCATAACGTTGAGTAAAGAGAAACAGTTCCTACGAAACTCGCAACGTTAATCTTATCTTCAGGCGTTTGAACAGGTTAAGAAAACGTAGACGTTCCTGGTACGAACGCCTTCCTTAATAAAATGTAATGCCAAATAAATAAAAATGGGACATTTGTAAAAAGAAGAAAATTGAGTTTTCACGAGATATTCAGTGGGTGGATAATTTAATGCTTTCTTGCTCCCTGCATTATAGATAATAATGGCAAAGCATAAAAAATCAGCTGCCTTTAGATTTTGCATCATTCGCAACATAACAAAAATAGTATTCCTTAGTTCTGCCGCATATGTTTCAACAGTGACTTACAGTAGAAGGTAAAACATAGCATCTGTTATTAAATGTCGTTTATTTACACACAATTGCTTTAATTCAACGAGTATTTTCATTTTATACAAATTACTTAACGGTTACGCGTACATTACGATTACTTGGCAGTTTTAACAAACTAAACTAGTTTTCTATGCGTTCTACGTAAACAAACAACTCTCGAAATCTCGAAGCATAGAATAGCTCGAACTACGACATGCATCGATAATTTCAAGGAAATAGCACAACAATCGATAAAAATATCGATTCTTTCCATAGATATTGCTTAGTTTCACCATGTTTACCACTTTCCATGTAGCCGAGAGTTGTAGAAAATTAAAGATATAGTCGATTCTTAGTAGACGGTTTCGTGAATCGCACTTTACTACATCTTTTACTACTAAAAACTACTACATCGTTGTGGACTCGATGTTGTAGTCATTTTCGTGAATCGCCCTGCTGGTTGGGAGTTGCTGTATTACGATGGTTTTAAAAAACATCCAAAGATGGCGCACATAACACAAAAACTCTTCCAACAAATTTTCAAGTGCCTTGATTAAAGATGGTAAGTCCAACTCCTTTCAGCAATTCTCTCCTAATAACAGTAATAAATAATTTATTCTACTCATAATAACAAAATAGCCATTTTCCCGTAAAACTACATAACTTTACACAGTGCACCATCAGTCAAGTCACGTGTAAAAACAGCTGTTACTGAAAGCCGCCATCTTGTTGAGAGACAACCACACACAAAAAAGAACATAGCGGCGCAGCAAGTGATATATCGCAGCATTGTCCGTGACGAATCCGACCAAGCATACGATTTCTGCACCCGAAGTTCGCTGGGGTTGCGCTTCCGCTAATCACTTTTTTAGCTCAATTCAGGGGTTTTGTGTGCAAGAAAGCGGAGATGACAAATGTGGACAATGGATTTGGAAAGCGATCAAAGTGTTTTCCACGCACTTTGAAGCATTTTTATCGTTATATTAGTTGTAGAATGGAGCGCCAAGTTCCTATGAGATAACGGGATGGCGGGTAGATGTTGTTTACGGGAATCTCTGGAGTGAGCAAACGAAAGCAAGTCTCTGAGCAATTAGTGACTCGAGAGGGTTCGAACAATGAACACGTGTGAGAGAACAGGGTTCCGAGGGTCAGGGGGGGAGATACTATAACTCCCAGCTGTTTGTTTCAGCGTGTACTGCTTCGCTCCGCCCATATCCTTCGTATCCTTCTGCGCGACTTTGCTCCAGAGATTTTTCAGGATAGGTTATAGTGTAGGACATGGATGAGTGATGATATGATGAAATTGATGGAGGTAAACTTTGGACAGTACATCATCAGTCAAGTCACGTGCAAAAACAGCTGTTGCTGAAAGCCGCCATCTTGTTGAGAGACTACCACGAAAAAAAAAAAAAAGAATATAGCGGCGCAGCAAGATTTAGCCACCACTACAGTGGCTCTGTAGAGACGAAACACACCTACTTCAGCTATTCACCCTCGTGGCTGAATGACGACATATACTACTCGCGATAGCCATAGTAGTAATGGCAGCACTATGTTCCTACGCGTCAGCAAAAATTTGATGCGCCTGGTGTTAAGTTACATCCGGTTGTAGCGGGCCACGAGTGATTTTATTGTTGAGTCAGCAGAACGTGTCTGATCACGTTGAAGACATCGGAAGCGGTGGGGGGAGGGGGGTCAATGGGTTTGTCACGTTGTTTCTTGATGTATGCTAACTTAACACGTGCGTATGTTTGTGTGTGTGTGGAGGAAATGCGCGCGCAACCATTGCGTATGATTCAAAGACATGAAGAAATGATTTAAAGATGGCGCCGAAGGTGCTTTACCCCCGAAAGTTTAGCGGCTAAGGTTATTGCTCTGTAAAACAAGAGGCGTCGAGGGTTCGATTCCTGGTAGAGTCAATATTGATTGGTTGATAGATTGAGTTAGTTTTTTTAAGTCCGTTTTATGCACGGCAAAACTAATCAGGATTGGAGCTACAGTTGAAAAGTGGTGATTCGGACCACTATGTGCCTCCACCGAGTATCAATCTATCAACCAATCAATATTGACTCTTGTAGAATGGATTTCATTGTCCGTGACTAATCCGACCAACGATACTTTTTCTGCAGTGAAAGTTCACTGGGGTAGCACTGCATGTAAGTTTGAACCAGTTTTAAGAACTCCAAATAGCGTTTTGCCTTGTAATCAAGGGGTCCGGGGTTCGATACCCAGTGGAGGCACAAAGTAGTTCGGATCCCACTTGAAACTGTAGGTCCGGTCCCGATTAGCCTTACTGTGCATAAAGTGGACTTTAAACACCAAATAAATCAATCAAATCCAAATAGCGTTAAACGTGGATGGTATTAAAACATTATGAACTTTCTCAGGACCACAAAACATCATCTGTGGTACAGGCAATTTATTCTAATAGTGGATCGTCAGTGGTAACGCTAATTAGTGAAATATATTTCAAGGTGGTTAAAAAGAATGTCGACACTACATGTCGGTTGTGGATTCATCGCGGCATCTTACTATTCTGGGACTTGCTTTTTTGAGATGATGATGAGTCTGAGGCAAACAGAAGGAATTTCTTGGAACTCTTGAAGCTAATTTTAAAATGAGACGATTTTATTTGGACATCTATTGAAGTTCAACTTTCAAATGCAAATTACACTCACAATTCGATTCAAACAAATTAATCTGCGTAATGTCCACACTTATTCTCAGCAAAGGAAGTCAGATAGTGAAGAAGGCGAAAGTAGACCTCTTAACCGACCCTGATTTATTTCCTATAATGGAAAACAAAAAGTACTTATAGATGACACTGCTACCAGACGACTTAATAAGTACAGGGTTATTCAGAAAGCAGGAGCAGATTACAAATCTTTATCGTGAAAACGTGTAAAAGATACAACATGTGCTATTCGTCACCGGAGAAAGTAAAAATCAAAGTTTTCTTAACCCAGATAGAATTTACATTTGATCCCGTACGGTATTGAATGCAATGTGCCGACTTCCAAGTGGAAGTCCTTCTACGTTCCGGGATGTTGGATTGCAAGAGGTGGGCACAGTGAACTTGTGCATCTCTGGCGGCCGCTCAGGTCTCCCGACATAACACCCTGCATCTTTTGTCTATCGGGGTATAGAAAGATACTGTTTACGTCCCACCTCTACCTGCAAATCTCAATGAACGAAAGAGTCTAATTGTTGCAGCTGTGAAGTCAACAAAGGTAGAAGAGTAGTGTGGGACTGAATGGATTATTCTTGCGACGTTTGTCGCATGACCCACGATGATCATATTGAGTGCATAAAACGTTGATTCTTACTCTCTCTGGTGATGCATCGCACACGTTTGAATATTTTATCGTGATCCACAATCCAGATCTGTAATATGCTCCTTCCTTTTCAATAACCCTGTATATCGATTGCTTGTTAACAGAAAGTCACAATTAATATTATTTCTGTGATAAGTGAGGTTGGATTTGCTTACGTAAACAAAACAAAATCAATCCATAATTAGAAGGATTACCCTTTCTGAAGACATCCAAATGTCAACCTCACTTCCACGCAGTAGAACTCCATTGTTGCAGACTAACGAAGCTGCTCTGGCGCTAGGACCTGCAGCAGTGACGGTTATTCAAGTGAAGTAGGTGCAGTGGCCCTTCAATACAACATTTAAAAAAAAATTAAATTACCCTTATCGCGTATCAGATATTAGTCTTAAAGAAATGTAAGATGGCATAAAAATTCATAAGCCGAAAAATCTACTGATTCCGATAAAATTCCGCCTTACATACTTAAAGGATGCGGTGAGATAGCCTACTCAAATACCCCCTATACACGTTGTTCAATCTTGTGCTCTCCGCCTCAACATTTCCAAATATTTGGAAATTAGCAAAATTATGGACAACTGTAAGCACTCGGTGTTCGAAGTAGGGTTGAAATAGTATACTATTTCATCCCCCATCCGAACCAGCAAAACTTACACTAAACATCGGCCCATCTAGCACCGTAAATAGGGAGGGGGGACAGAATGCAAACCCCATCCCAGAAGATTAACAAAAATACCCTTAACCCTTAATAAAACTGGAAATTTGGAATAAGGGTTGAGTGCCCTCCTTGCCTCCTCAAGTTACGCCACGTGTCTGTCATTTCAACCACGTTATCCACAGATGCATTCCGCAACTATTCTTGCAACAATCGAGCCGAGACGAGAACAGGAACGTCGAGACTGACCTCTGGAAATCGAGGAGATACTGAGACGTAGTGTTCGAGGGTTTGTAATTCAGGCCTATAGAACTATCCAAATTAGGGAAGAAAACAGAGAAAGGGGAAATTTCATTACTTCCACCCCTTAATTTTCACCCCTATACCTTTTACATGAACAGTGACGCCCTCCCACACCACCTGCTTCTGTCTATGTCTGCAATATTTGGTACCCAAATCTTCTTACATGGGTATGAGTGCATAATATTTGTACAGAGGATGCATAAATATATTTTTTTTTTTTTTAATACTGGTAAAATATATAGGCAGAAAATATCACGGGTTTCATGCTAACCCTCAGTGACATTGGCCTTCCCAAAGACACAGTGGTATCGTCGTTGCCTTCTAATCAAGGTTTCCTGGATTTGATTCCAGGTGGAGGCACTTAGTGGTTCGGATCCCACTTTAAACTGTAGGTTCAGTCCCAATTAGCCTTACTGTGCATAAAGTGGACTTTTAAACACCAATTCACTCACTCAGTGACATTCAAATCCTTAATCAAAGAATGTGTTCAAATAACTCCAACGGATTGTGTTTCAGGCAAAATAAATTCCCTCTTATCAAAGATATATAGAACAAAATGCACACATTAATTCTGATTTTATAATCTGCAAACAATATAGCAAAATGATAAAATTTTTGGCTACAAGCTACAACCCTCAAATTGAAATGAAATTTTTATCAAAGTTAATTGCAAGTGCCGATAAATCAATATGCATTAATATGATCTCGAGGACGATAAACATAATTCTTGGAATATTTTGCATTATCTAACTGCAGAGGTTTATTACAAATATTATTATTATGAAAGAACCGTTTGGTTCCTTCTCTAAAAACATTAACAGAAACAGGATCCTTACATCTAAAGGAGAAAATAAAGAGCTGTTAGTATTATGCTTAAGTTCTGTTGGGGATCTTTATTATAAAAAACCCTCAATATTTTAATACTGAGAATGTTGATATACAGTGACTTTCTTTAGATTTTGTAAAACTAATACTAATAAGAGATCAATGATTAAGAATCTCCTTGATTTTTAATTAAAAAGGATCTTTCAAAATATTCTTAACTTTACAGCTAGGGATGGAGAACGTAAATTATAATTAATTTATATCACCATGTGCCATCTATTGTTTAATTACATAACTAATTTATATAAATGTTCTCAATATTAAAGGTTATACATGCTTGAATTGTTTGTTTGAATTCTTAAGTACGCTTCGTGCAAAATATACTAATCGGGACTTCATCTACAGTGGGTGGGATGCGAAGCACTGTGCAATGTGGCTCCATCGGTTAACGAACCCAGGAACGCTTGATTAAAAGGCGACGACGTCACACAGGCTTGAATGAAAAATTCTATACTCACATGTAATGTGCATGTACTGTCCATCCTTTTAGTATAATATATTATGCTATATATTTACGTAAGTTTCTCGCAATTTCTTAAGCCGGACCCTGTGGGAGAGTGGTTATGACCTCGCGCTGACACGCCAAGGATCCCGGGTTCGAATTCCGCTCGGGCTTGGTTGGTTGTGAATGTCCATTCATCAATTTCAACATTTCATCACTCATCTCCATCTTCGCAAATTAGCCAAGAGGCACAAACGCGAAGTAAAATAAATGAAATCAATCAATCAATCGCAATTTCTTAATTCTTGTAGTTAATCGCGTCGATGATAATGAATAATGAATTGATGAAATCGATTAGAGAATAATCACAGTGACATACATGCCTACCATGCTGCGCGGCCTTTCTCCTCCGATTCCATAGACAGAGTATATATTTTGGGCTATCCGCCCCAGTGTCTCGCATTTAATAATAACATAACAATAGGTAAATTAATTATTATTATTGAATGACCAGATAAAAAGAAGCATGTACTCATTATGTATTTTTGTGTGTAGTTAAGATAACTAACATTTGGGTAAAATTGGCTACCTTACCAAGAAATTTAATGTCAATTTTTTAAAAGACATTGAATAACGAGAAGGTTGTTAGGTCCAGCCTATGAAAAGTAACGTCCCTAATCACTATTTTTGTGTATAATTAGTTATAGTGACAGGCATTAATTTTCACAGGTGCTGTTCACGGAAAGCTGTAAATTCACAATCCAATCCTTACTTCTGTGAAAATCATTCAACTTCGTATAATACAACAGCAACACGTGCTTTGCTTATTAAATTTTGTAATTGGTTAGTCTCTCGGGAGGCTCCCCTTCCTTAAATAAGCCACTGGCCGGCAATTATCTTGGCGCAGGTATAACATTGCATGCTAGTGTAGATCAATTGTTACTAGCATTCAGAGAGGTGTGAAGAGAATCTCGGGCGGTGACTACTACATTGTGTACGAGGGAGGAGGGGACACAGCAGCCTTACAATGATACAGATTCTAGCTACATGCAGAACAACTGACCAAGGGACTGGTTGTATGCCCAGGATTTTCGAAAGGAAGGGTTATGTACACTTGTTCTGGTAGTCAGCCCTCATTTCGTCATCTTTTCCTACCTTTGATGTCCTTTTTTAAGAATACTGGGCCAAAGGGAGGGGGTTATAACCCCTACAAACCGCCCCTTGGGCACGCCACTGCAAGGGACCATGAAAACATTTAAGACTTAGTCTAAAATGGCAATAATACGTATGTGATAACTACCATTTTTGGACAGTACAAAATTCTCCCAATAGGTCTAATGTTCTATAGTACTGAAAGAAATGGTTGCACACTAGCATGTATACATAAATCTATGTGTATATATTTACTGTTCCACTATCACACGATAATTTTCATTAAAAGTTAAAATTAAAGTTAAAAATTTTTCATTCCTCAGCGACAAATATTAAGTAAGAACGATTGTACAACAAGCAGCAAAGATAATAGTAAACAATTACATGATCATGATTTTCATTTACTTCATTTTGAATAACACAAGTTTGAAAAAGAAACAAAAAGAAGGCAAATAAACATAGGACAACTAATGCTCCACCATTAATGCAATTTAATCACTAAAAATAAAACAAGAAATAACTGGAAAAATACTTATGACCACTCTTTACTACTATCTCTGCCATCATGTTCAATGTTGTAACAGTTTGTACTAGAGGGAAAATCTTGTTCATGATTACTACTTACCTGTTGCTGTTGCCTTTCATAGAGGCATAGCTTAGCATTTTCTTGCTCTGGAGTTCTAGTGATTTGTGGGAAGCTGGATGGTACCCTTTAAAGTAAACAGATGATTTGAGGTGAGATACACATGTTTCTTTGTTTCATCTAAAAGTAAATGTAATTCAAAATAACGATCACATTTTTCAATGTCAGTGTATGAAATACAAACATATGGTAAGCTAAGTGACCACGAATACTGTTATAGGGTCATTTCATATCAAATCAACCGATAAAAATTATTTTTGAACATAAGGATTCAGATTTTTTAGATTATTTGATTATCCATTGCACCTATCAAGAGGAGAAAAACTGTCAAATTTCAGATTTTTCCTACTCTTAGTTTTTGTGTTATTAACTTTACACAGTTGCAGATCAAAAAGTATTTCACCTAGAGAACTCAATCTGGTGTCATTCTCTTCTGATTTTAATGAGCTTTAATTTGAAATGCAACTTGACTGTGGTATTTGAATTCTGTAATTTTTAGAAAACTTGAAAAGTTTTTTTTTATCTCAAAAACACAATTTTTTTTCAAATAAATGTATCATTTGAAGACATGAATTGACTATTTGTGTGCAAAATTTCATAATGGGATGGCAATGGGTTCCTATGGAAATCAAATTTTTCTATTGTAATGTATGCGAAATTTGCTAAATTTGTTGACTTCCATGTTATAACCACAACTATATGCTGAGTGGTTCATGTTGAAGTCTTCATATTAGTCTATTTTATAATTTTTGGAGTACAAATAACATGAATATGCCTAAAATTTTTCACTTTTAATATCGGGTAAGTAAATTGAAAAATGTACGAGAGGAAGTCATTAAATAATAGGAATTTTATTCTAAACTTCATGGAGATTTAGAGTCACTCGGGGGAATACGCCCAACATTTTTTGGCGGTTCACAGCTTCGCTAAATTAATGAGTGTGGCAATGAAAAAGGATGTCAAATGAAAGCTACATGTTTTGTTATTGTTACCTATAAGTTTTATTACTGTAAGTCTTATAGCAAAAGAACCAGACATAAATAAACAAATGAACATCAATGTTTGCAAAACCATGCGGCAGTTTCACTCTGGAGATATGTTTAGCTCACTATTGATCTTTACACCAAATATAATTAATTTTCTTTCTCTCTTGAGAATATTATTGCACACTGTTAATACAGCAACGTCCAAAAAATATTACCCCAAAAATTGTCTTCTTACCTCATGAAATTAACCCTGGATGGCTTCAGATTCTTCTCACAAGCTCCAAACCTGATGCCTCGTCTCACCACGAAGACCGCTTTCGAACAAGAGTTGCAGAGTTGCCACAACATTAACGTTACTCGAGATAGGAGGGGGTGGGCATTTAATACCGATGGGCATATTCCCCAGAATGACTCTATGCACAACGAAAGTTTGTGTTTCGGCCCTCTAAAAGGTTCCTTATCAACACGCCATAAAGGTGTCGTTACAATCGAGCAGTATGCGCCTGCGCAGTAGGTCCTACAACATGGCCGCTCTACTGTTGATTTGCGGCGAAGAAGAGCCACAAAGTGATATTCGTTTTTTGTGGGCAAGGAGAGTGAAACTATCTGAAATATACAGCGGAATGAAAGTTCAGTACGGAGTGTTTTAGTCAGGGGAAAGTAAACTAAATTAACGGATTCGCTGATCGATCTGCTCTTTCAGTGACTCGGTTACCACGCAAACTGGCCTCCCAATCGGATGTTCATCACTGACATTTCGTCTTCCGTCTTTAAATCTTTCCACCCACTCATAAGCTCTCATATCTGTCGGAAAACGATACGTGGATATTTGAGATTAATTATTTCTTTCCGATCACATGTTCCACCGGAAGTTTAGTTCAAACCCGCGCCAAGAGACTCATTAAAATTTGGTGAATAGCCTCTTGGCTGAACCCCATCAGCTCCATCTCAGTACTCCATTGCTTGACACTGACCACTGCACACCAACACACACGGAATTTATCCTCGCTTTGTGTAAGTAATTTGCAAGGTGCAATTCTCAAATTCAGTAAAGAGATTCGTGCACTCACCACATTTAGTTCTTCGGCAGTTTGTTTCTTTATACAGCTTATTTGCAGAATATGCAATTCAACCTGCAATTGTATCAATATACGCTGTATAAAACACACCTCAAAATGGCCTCAATGTGGCAATTCTTACCTTATTTAAATGTCATATACAACCTTCACCAATGCCTTCATACACTGAACACATGTGCTTAAGACCCCCCCCCCCCCTAATTCTCTTCAACAAGCAAGGCCACTGAATTTTCTCTTTCGCTTGCTGAGCAACAGTGTTTCCCTTGACCGTGCTCGAACAAATATTGTGTCACGCGCATCTAATGCAGTGCGTAGACATTGACAAGACTTGGGTTTGTAGTCGCAAAGTTGATCACAGACAAACGAGATGTGCACCGCGAGTAATGTAGATCCAAAGCTACATTCCCCGATGGGCGTGTGACCTTGAATATTCCCGCGAAGCGAGAATATCAAAGTGTTTGAAGTCTGGGAGCACAATGGCGTTGGATCACTCCGAGTCTGCAGATTTCTAGCCATGGGTATAAGTACCTGCCCAGAAAGTGTCGTATGAACACACTTTCATTTCACATCCTGGGAAACGATGGCAATTTTTTGAACATCTGTGATATCAAATAAATGTATCTTTGAGAGATGCGTTTAAAATCATGTTAGCTGGGAACCGGCAATCTCACACAAAATCTTGAGGTTCGGCGGAACATTGAAAAGTCTAGCCAAGTGAACTGTGTTTCACATTCATTAATATTTTTTTTTTTTTTTTTTTGCATTTTATTATTTTAGCGCCCTCTATATATTTTCGAAATACAAAAGTATAAGCTACTTGTCACGTGTTAGAAGCCTCTAAAAAACCGTCACGATTCGGGAAAGACATCTGTAAATTATCTCAGCAATATCAATTGACTTACTTACGTATTTAGTTTGTACGAAAATTCCACTTAAATTCTCATATGGCCTGACATCTAGGGAGCAAATCAGTAAACTTTTGTTTAGGAAATAGGAACTGCGTTGAGTGCGTACTGATGCTTATCCTCACTTTTCCTGATAGTGCTATGTTCCTCTCTCATTCCATAGAAGATAGTAGTCGTCCTTAAAACGATTGTAAACTGTAACAGTTATAAGATATCGGAAGCATATTAAAATACTCACGATGCTTTAGGAACCAAAGTACCATCAGTCGCGCAGAGAAGATTAAATTTATTAATTCGTTCTCTAGGTGGTGCAACTAACCGTATTTATCTGTAAATATCTCTGCATAGGATAAATCTACAACAAATTGTTGTAAAATATTAAATAATGATTTTAAAGTTAAATATATTCACTGCATATTCCGCAGAACCCAACGTGGGTGAGAATACACAATGTGTGTTATTATGCCTTAAGTTATCTTTGTTTGAATTGTTAAGTTCACTTCGTGCAAAATAGACTAATCGGGACTACATCTACAGTGGGGGGATGCAAAGCACTGTGCAATGTGCCTCTACTGGGTAACGAACCCGGGACCTTTTGATTCAAAAGCAACGACGTCACACATGCTTGAATGCAAAATTCTATACTCACATGTAATGTGTGTGTATTGTCCATCCTGTAAATAATATATATTACGCTGTAAATTTGCGTTCATTTTTTTACTTCTTATAGTTAATCGCGTCGATGAGAATGAATAACGAATTGACGAAATCGATTAAAGAACAATCAGAGTGACATGCTTACTATGCTGTACCACGATTCGAACCTAGAACCCATGGCTTGGTAGCCCTCTGATCACATGAGCTCCACACAACACCCCCCCCCTTCCCCCGTCTCCAATTCTTTCACGGTATGAAGCAATGTGTACGGAATAAACAAGTAATAACACACAAGCAAGCAGGTAAAACATTGTCCATTTTCCTTGTGAAACTACAAGTAATATCAATTTCATAAAAGTTACTTCCCCGTGTTACAATTGTTATTTAACCCCTTGTTTAGTAATTCACAAAACGGAGTACGTGCCTAATTCGAATCCCTGCCTGGGCATGGGTGTTTTTCAACATCATTCATCCTCATCGTCGCGATTAGTCAAAATTGCATAAAAGTGACGTAAAACAACAAGAAATCAACGTACCTTCAAACCACTCCCTCTCAACTAAGCTCATGCCTTTTTGTTATGTAGCATTGATAGTTTGAGAAATTTGTTATCCTTTCAGAAAGGATGTGTGCAAGGAGAGAGAGAGAGAGAGAGAGAGAGATGGGGAATAGGGGAGGGGGAGAGAGCGCGCGCGTGCGTGTGCTTGCGTGTGTGTGTGCTTGTGTGTGAAGGTTAAATAGCTCCTGTGCATGCCGGCTCATGAGTGAGTAAAGTGGTTAACACCACGCTCCAGCCGCCTTCACCTCCCTGACCGCCTCCATTGCTCAGAGGAAGAATGGCCCCAGAACCACCTATTTAGTGGTGAAAGAAAAATTGTACCTAATTTACCCTACCGGGTCTGGTGAAATTGTTAGCATAACGCCTACGAAGGTAGGAATCCTAGGTTTCAATCTGTTAGAAATTCGCAATGCGACTAATTTTCAGTTTGGCGACTATTTTAATCTATTGGGTCGCCATTTTGAACCGAAAGAATTGATTACGCTTTGAAATACGATAGAAATAAGGAGCTGGAATACACTGTTTAGTCTTTTTGACGTTTTGCTATTTAATCAAATTTTGGCGTCACTGCAATCTCAACTTGAGCGCTTCAATGTTATACTTTAGTCGCAAATTGACGCCTAAAGGTAGAAGTCCAATTTTGACACTATTTCGATTAAGTAAGGCGTGGATGACATATCATTGTGGTTCGTCTTAGTAGTAACGTCGTCGCCTTGCAACCAACGGGTCCCTGGTTCGATACCCGGTACAGGCACATTTAAACAGTAGGTCCAGTCCCGATTAGCATTTCTGTGCATAAAGTGGACTTTACAATTCAACTTAACCTCTTTCAAAAATTGTGACTAATTTAAAATTGTGAAATGTATAATCACTTCTTGTGTATTATTAGTGAAGTGGGACAGTGATTTACTGAGTATAATGTAAAACGCTCAAGCCTCTACGACAGTAGCAAAATTCATCATTCATCTACATCGCTGAGATTAACCAAGGAGAGGAAAAAACAAAAGCAAACTAATAAAGGAGATAGTCAAAGAGATGTAAAATTTAGATGCCTGATATTACGCAAATGTGCGCACACACACACTGGAAGTTTAGAATTTTGAATTCAAAGCAGCATGTCTTTGAGTATTGTAAAACCATTGAAATGAATGTTTACATAATGTAATAAACGATGGCGCAATATGCTATTTAAATATAATTCACATTCTCAATCCCTAATCTCATAACTGAAAATGTTTTCACGATTTGTATTTGGAAATAATAAGGAAAGAAAATCGTTTACATTACCATCGAATTAAGTTCCCAAAACAGGAAAAGAAAGTCAAATTATCATAGGGCTCTCCATGTGTGAAATTTGAGACAGTCCTATAATAGACAGCCCAAGAAACGTCAGGCATAATTACTAATAGCATTTCATTTTGTCGTATAGGGATCACAGAGAATTGGATATCTTTTTGGAGAAGGACCAAATGGTCCTTTCACATTACTTAATTCAAATGAAAATCATAATTAATATAATATATATTAATAAGTAGCCTATATTTAATGGATGACGATTATCGGCTGAAAATCATATAATTATAACGATTCATCAGCAAATATAAAAAGATAGAAATATTTCTGTAATTGTCTGACGTTTACAAGTACTTCCACATTTTATCATTCTGATACTGTTCGTATGGTTGTCAAGTTATTGTTAAAGTATGCTGTTTCAAATACTTTTGCAATGGAGTGAATTCCTTTTAATAAGACACAACCTATTCGATGAATTTGATCAATCACGTTCGTTAAATAAGGAGTTGATAGTGTTTGAAAAGTTATTTAAATTAGATGAATAACATCCATAAGAGAGGCCAGCCACCGCAAGGTAGCAATACCGGCAAGTTCATTGTATTTACAAGGTGCCGTAAGGCATGGCTATTGTGTGTCTTGGCTAGTCCCCCTTCCCCAAAGAATAACTTTTCTCCCGCTTAAATACACTACTCACCTACATCAGCGACTGGGTATCAAAACTGGGGCAAAGACAATTTACTTTCTCTTGGTAGACTAGCTTAGCACTAAGAGGCCATATTTCGGAAAAAAGTGATTAAAAATATGTGTTGGGGGGGGGGGGGGGGTGGATTCAACCAAGTTTTTTTTTCAAATTTATTTAACCACATGTTTTGTTAATGTTAATCTGTCACATATAAATGGCATAACATGCAATTAAAATAGTAAGTGAGAATTACTCGAGTATTGTTAGTATCAAGTGTATAAAATTCGCAATATAAAAGCACAGGATATAATATTTATGTTCGCTAATCTATTAAATGCAATTATAAGATAATAATAACGTGCAGACATAAAATATTGGGCGTATTATTACATTACGCAACAGATAATAGTTTCAATAACTTCATTACAGTGGCGGCCGGCGGCAACTATGATGTGCAGTGCCAACGTGATGAAGAAAACGAAGAAAAGAAAAACCTCCGTATTGCTCACCCCCGCCCCCTCCTTGAGGTTGCGCCACTGGCCAAGATGTTTATCCTCGTTTGGAAACGTGGAAAACAGTGTGTGTTTAAGTAATAACGCACTAATTCGATTCATCATCTTCACTCACTAACCTATATTTTATACACTACAGGGCACTTTCCTAAAAACACAACAATTAAAAGAGGAAGGGAAAACAAATCTTCTCACCTTCTCCTCCCCCATGCACACGTATTCCAACTGGATGTCGAAAATATCCTAGACATTTGTTGTGAAAAGAAATTGTCGAAATGCCAAAGAAAAGTCGTATCACCATAGGATTTTTTATTTTTATATTTTTTAAAAAGTCTGGATGGCCCTCTAGGCGCATCTATCTATCATCAATATGTTCAATTAACTTTGGAAAAATACTACGTTCGTTTCTCCAAAAGTAGGCAGAAAAGTAGATAGTACATTTCTCACCAATTACTTCCCCACGGGTCTTACAAATCAGGACTTTTAGGCTAAGAAAGTCAACAATAGACGCTAACCACCATTTTAGGGGACTACATTAGGTCTAAAGTTTCAAAGTATACTAAAAAAAAATGGTTGCACACTGGCATGAGTAGTATGATTTGACCTATTACTGTATGAACCCCCCTCAGGCAGATTTGCCTACACTTAAAACAAGCTCAACATGCCCATATGAGCTTTTTGCTCAAGTGTGGAACCCTGTCTAATCCAAGATTTTTGTAAAAATGCCCTCGGGAATTTCCCGTGAAAGTATGACCCTCCTCAGATTGATTTGCCTACACTTATAAAAGGCACTTCTGTGAGATTGTTGTCCATAAATTTGTTAAAAATATGCCCCTCTTGATATTTTTTTTGGCTACACTTAAAACTAGGCCAAACGTATTAAAACACACACACACACACACACACACATACAAATTTACTTCCGGTCCACTTCAGGTCCACTTCCGGTCCACTTCCGGTCCACTTCCGGTTCACTTCCGGTCCACTTCCGGTCCACTTGTGGCCTATTTTCTGGTTTATTTATATTGCATCATGTTTTGCAACAAATTATTACCCAATATTAAGCAATAAATTATTAGACATGTGTTGTTTTCTGATTGGTTGGTTAAGACATAATGTGATGATGTGTTATATTCTGATTGGCTTATTGTTTCAGATGTTTTCAATGCGGTCTGTGCTTAGGCTATATAAAGATATTTTGCTTTGCATATCAGCCAGTATTGTGAGAGTTTTTGAAGAGTAAGGGTGTGTTGTTGCAGTGCTGCTCATATTTTTAAACACAAAAATATTGCAGATTTGTATAAATTGAATTACAAATCTATTTGATTTAATATACAGAATTTTTAAAAACTTGTCATAGGTTTATTAAGTATAAAGTTTTGATTTGGACCCCAAGAAATTTTATATAAATAGCAAAGCCAAAAATATTAACACACATACACACACACACACACTAAATATACAAAACACACTGCTGAACCCAACTGATATTTTTTTATTAAGCATAGAATTTTGAATTGAAGCCCAGGAAATTTTATATAATAAACAACAACAAAAATGCCGAATCAAAAATATTGTAATCAATGCAATGAGAATATATCCAGCCCCAATTGGGTTAAGCACCAAAAGAATTGTAATCCAGATAAAAGCAGAATTCTCACAAAAATATGCCCAAAATGCCATAGAAAATATAACATGAAATATTTCTCTTATACTTGTTCTGCACAGTCATCAACATTTCCAAACAAAATTGATTGGAAATATTTGTGTGATTGCCCTGTTTAACTTAGATTGCAAGGCCATATTTTGTAATTTTCTAGACCAGGAGCTAGACCCTATGCACCAGAAACAGGCCATAAAATGCCTCTCCACAAATTATGTGAGCATCATGGAGCACACAATACATTTTACAATTTTGAGAATCTCAATTTAAATTCAGGAACAAGAGATTTGGATTTGATGTATCTGGAAATATCTCTTTTTTCAAAAAATGTTTGCATCTTGAATCAACCTGCAAACAATATTACATGTTAGGCTGGGCTATCTCAACAGCAGAGGCATGCAGCTTAGTGGTTTCTTGCACTCACACTCTGTAAATACATTCCATGATTTTATTATCCTATTAAAGCACCCAATGCTGCAATTTTTAAATTTTTGCTGAAGAAGATACATGATTATCTCAGTCATGTTCAACATCTGAGAATTGTATGCATCAAAATATTGCAGGTGATGATTAAAATCTGCACCACTATACAACATTCCACTATCTGTTGTAACAAAATTCTGCCTTTTGGAACCTATCCAGATGCATCATCAAAAATCTGAAATGTTTCCAGTTTGAGCTCTGATTGGGAATGATCTCAAAATCATAGAATCTCCCCACACTTGCATGATTTGAAAACCATCCTCTATAATAGGAAAAATCAATATAATAATAAAAAAAACACTGTCCCACAATTCTTCTTCAAGAATTATACTTGTGGCACTCAAAATCAGTTATGTATCTCAAGTTTAGATATTTGAAGCTTTGTGTGCAGTGCAGTACCCAGTGGAACTCTGTTTCATTATTGATTGAAAATAAATCATACTCTGAGAGTGTTGAGAATCTAATTTTGAAATCAGGAAGAAGAGATTCAGATCTAATATATTTTGCAACATCTCTTCTGTCAAAAAATGACATGAGCATTGATCCTATTGTGCACCTACACAATTGTGGAGAGCAATCATGTAGATATAAACAGAAATTGTACATGGGTCTGTGTACCTCCCGATCAGAATTTGAGGTTGAGATTTGAAGATTGCAAAAAATTGCAGTTTAAAGGTTCAAAATATCTCAAATCATGAAATTTTATCTTCAAACTCAGCAAATACAGAATAATCTCATTTGCATTTATGACCCCTGAGATATATTTTTCCCTTCTAACAAAATCCACACCAGAAAACACCAAGCCTGTATCTGTGGTTACAAATTCAAAATCATCATAGGATTTCAAATAAGTATCATAATTTAAATGTTTCCAGTTCTCAGATATGTCAAATGGGATATGAAAACAATACATTGATTCAAAATATTTTGTTGTGAACCAATATTTTTTTCTGTAACAATCATAAAAACCTACAAACAGCCCAACAATTCTCCTGTGCAACAGATATATGTATTTTTCCTTCTTGCCCAACAATCCCAGATGTATGCATCCAAATTCATGGTCACTGTCAAGCACCCACCTAAATTCTGTCTCATTTCTAACTGCAAACACATCATATTCACATAAATCGGAAAATGCAAGCTTGAACCTTTCCAACAGTGATTCCGATTGTGTATATTGTGACAAATTCCTTCTCTCAAAAAACATTGCAACAAGTGCTGTGTGTTATCCTTCTAAAACAATGCACATTCAAAAATGCAATGCTGTAATTTTTTAAGAGCATGCCCAACACTATGCTTAATAATATTGTTCATTTGTTGCTGATAATCCCGATTTATTTCCAAATCACACTGCCCGGGATACATGTTTGCTGAACAATATTGCAAAATTGGAACTGTAGCAACTATGTATGTATTATTGGGAGCTTAGATAATTGTTCCCCACACCTGCATGTTTCATTCCAAGAGGTTTTGTCTAGGCACAGTGCAAGGCACTTACTGCTGCAATTTCTGAATTTTTGCCTCAGAAAATACAGAACAAGCTCATTCAGGCATTTGTGCTTTAAATACCCAACAAGATCCGGGTGGAAATCATCTGCAATGAACAAGTGCCCATCATCTGTGGTCACAAATTCAATATTCCTATTAAACAGATTGGGATTGGAAATTATTCTGTTCAAAAATTTAAAATGCACCCAATTTAAGCTCTGATCAGCCATGAGCTCTAAATCATAATCTTCATACCCATCACAACAATTGCTGTACCAACATTCATCAAACAATTTCAACCTGCAGAAATAATAATAGCTCCCAGTGAGGTGATGCACAAACAATCCACAAATTCTCTTAAACTTGTTATACATAAATTTTTCAAACTTGCTGATGCTCTTCAGTGAGAAGTATTGAAAATTCTTGTCACTATCAAGCACCCAGTGCATTTCAGTCTCATTCTGAACTGTAAACAGGTCATACTCGGACAGGTTCAGGAACCTAAGCCTAAAATCCCCGACAAGTGATTTAGATTTAATGTATTTTGAAATTGATCTCCTGTCAAAAAAAATTCTGCATTATGACAGGCACAATGGCAGTGTGAACAATTCCCTGCCGCATTGGCATGTATTTTGTATGTTGTGTGCTTCAAGTGACAGGCTTATGCATTCATGCTCACAGTTTTTAAATTTTTGCCTAAACATAAACATGAGAATTTCATTGAAGTTTGTATGTTTTAAAAATTTGCTCATGCCTGGCCTAAAATCTTCAGGTAGGTATAAATTGCCCTCATCTGTAGTGACATATTCAAGAGGATTCAGGTCCACATAAACTCTGTTTGAGATTTGACAAAGTATGGCATACTGGACTCATTTACAAGCTCCATAAATTCCAACTACCGCTTTGCTATGTCAGATTAGTACACAGCTTTCTAACAAATAGGGTCGCTTATGTCACTGTAAATGGAGCGATGTCATACCCCATTTTCCCTTACTCTGGCGTTCCACAGGGTGCTGCTTTATCACCATTACTCTACATACTATACGTTGCCGATATGCCAAAACCCCCACAAGTTTCTATCTACCAATTCGCTGACGACACCGCATTTCTCGCCTGTTGTTCAACCATCCAAGCTATAAACAAAACTCTCCAACCAGCTATAAACTCCTTCCAAAGATGGTGTGACACATGGCGTCTCACAATAAATGCTCTCAAAACACAAGCATTGGTGTTTCTACAGACAGGCTGTCGCTCGAAGATCCAAAGGAACCCAACATTATTAAACATCAAAATACGGGGAACGCCAATTCTGCCTGCCACCACTGCAAAATACCTAGGAGTCATATTTGACTCCAAGCTAACATGGAAACCTCAATTGCTCAACATCGTCCAAAAAGCTACAAATCGTCTGAGCTTGCTCAAACGGCTAATTGGAACATCCTGGGGACTCAACTCCCAGGTTGTCCTACATACCTACAAGGCATTCCTTCGACCAGCAATAATTTACGGCCACACTGCATGGATATCAGCGCCAGACTCATTCTATCACAAACTACAAGTTCTGGAAAGACATGCTCTTCGTTTGGCCTTCAGAGTAGTCCTACCAAGTCCTACACGACTACTGTACGAGCGAATAACCTTCCCGGAAATCACAACCCACATCGAAGCCATCCGTCACAAATATATAACTGGTCGAATGAACTCGCACCATCCACAACTTCTCAGCACAATGTACGAAGATGCTCTACACGACTGCCTTCCCACTTACCACTGCACACCATTACAGCATCTCTTAACCATGTATACCTTCCTGATAGATCCACAGCATCCTGATTATCAGCTGTATATAATCCATCATCCTCCGGAACTACGGCACGTGATATATCCAACACATGCCGCACCATAGCAAATTATTACTTTCCTAACAAGTAATTTTCCCACTACTGAATAAATACCATCTAAGTGAACTACCCCCAGAATAAGTAAATCTGTACCACTTCAATACTGAAAACACACTTAGACCATCACCTTGCAAGGGAAAACATTTATGAAAACAATTCACTTACCAAAGAGAAGGTGTAGCCTTCTAAATGGAAAACGAGGACAAAAAAAAAAAAAAAAATAGAACACGCCATCAAGGTATAGGTAATCGTAAGTCGGTCTCTCTTGTGTCACGCATCGTGGGCCAATTATTCCAGGTGGAAGCCGTAAGTCTGGAACGGACAAACGGTACCAATTGTGCCTATACGGTGGTTAGGTGATTGCGAGGAACCTTTTTGGTTGAACACGTTGAGTGGAGCAGACATACGACTTGCACTATTTTTTTAAACTGTTTTCCCTTACTACCTTCATCCTTCCTCTTCTTTTGTCTTGGGCTCTACAATTAGTTTGGAATTTGGATTCGCTTCTTTGGATTGAGTTGTCAGTTGGTTTGAGTTTGTGCCTCTTTTCCCATAGGATTTGCGTTTGTTCTATTGGATCATATAAACAACTCACGGTTGTGGTCTTCTGATATGCATCATGGTCTTCCTGCAACGCTGCTACGACAGCGAGAAGGGGTGAAAACCTTCACCGGATGTACTAAACGGACGGACGGTCCAAACTCCGAGACGATGCTCGATTCACGAAGTACCAAAGATCCAATGCAAACGTCCAGCTATTCCACAAAACACCGACGTCGCAATTCCTATGAAGGATTACCTCTACCTCAACGTCAACGATCTAGATCACCAATTAAACGAGATACAGGAAATACAGCTCATGCAACCCAACTAAAATCCAAACAACAGGATAACAGCTTATACAACTTCCTGCTCACCAATTACGACACCAAATTCAATACAGCAAAACATGTGTTCCAACAAACATCTAAGTATGTGCCAAGGGCACAAATTGCACAAATACTGTTCACCCGTAATGGCATCATATTGAAATCACCAGATCCAGACTTTGCAAAACTAATTAGAAACAAAGCTTCTTTTGAAATCTATGGAGCCAAAGCAAACATCCAAACACTAAATGCTTCCATTCAAAAACAACCACCACCACCACATAAATCCCCACTACTATCAGTTGTCATCAGGGGTGTAGAACCTAGTCTAACAGACGAAGAGATTTTTGAGGAACTGGAATGCGAAGGTGTACAAATCCGCAAATGTATCCGTATTCGCAATAACAACGGACCCACATACATGGTGCGGGTCCTAACAGACTCACAAAATGCTGTAGACACCCTACTACACAGTGGAGCATACATAACAGTTGGGCTGAAATGTTCGTAAGCTAACATAGTAAAAAATATTTTTTTGACAAAATTCGATTTTATTATTCAATATAGTTGCCTTTGAGGGCGATACAACGATTATAGCGGTCATACAATTTTTCGATGCCATTTTTATAGTAGGATTTCTCTTTAGCCTCAAAATAGGCCTCAGTTTCGGCGATTACCTCTTCATCAGTGCTAAATTTCTTTCCAGCGAGCATTCTTTTAAGTTCTGCAAACAGGAAAAGTCACTGGGGGCCAGATCTGGAGAATATGGTGGATGGGGAAGCAATTCGTAGTCTAATTCATATAATTTTGCCATCGTTTTCATTGATTTGTGACACGGTGCATTGTCTTGATGAAACAGCACTTTTTTTCTTCTTCAAATGGGGCCGTTTTTTCGTGATTTCATCCTTTAAACGCTCCAACAACGCTATGTAATAATCTCAGCTATCTCGATCAACTTCACTTTACAATCATTTAAAATTATTTTGTGGACTTTTTTGATGCTTTCGTCGGTAACAGCCTCTTTGGGGCGTCCACTGCGTGCATCGTCTTCGATGCTCATTTCGCCTCGTTTAAATTTAGCAAACCACTTCTCAACGGTTGATTTTCCTGGTGCAGAGTCCGAATAATGATTATCAAGCCAAGCCTTGGCTTCAACAGTATTTTTTTTCGCCAAAAAGCAATGCTTTATTAACACACGAAATTCTTTTTTATCCATTTTTTCACAATAACAAAAGCTGCTTCACTCACAATGCTATATCTCACGAACTAATTATCCGGAAGCTGTGAAATTTATACACGTATCTTTTGAAGGTTAGTACTAAGTAAAAATCACATGGATTTAATTCTAGTAACGCCATCTATGAGTCAGCCTACGAACTTTTCAGCCCAACTGTTATACAGACGCAGGTACAAAGTTGAACCATCCCGATCTCAACAACCTCTTCCATTGCGGTGCGAAAAATGCCAACAGTATAACAAGCACACTACTGCTGCATGTCCAAACCGAGATAAATGCGGATACTGTTCAGGACCCAATTCAACCAGAGAATGTCAAAACCAAACTGCTGCACCAAAATGTGTCACATGTACGGAAAACCATCCTACATACAGTTACAAATGCAAAGCCAAGCCAGATGCAATACCTGAACACCCTGATCTAACAGTTCCCCTGCGCACCAATGACACTACTACAGAACCTGACAATTCACTACGACATCCAGTAACAGTGGAAGATCTAATACGTTTCTTCACCCCGACTCTCCAAAATGTGCACCCATTTTTAAGAACGCACATATTAACCCAAGTAAGAGCATCTGCAAAAACAATTTTCAACTTGCAACTCCATGCAACATACTCTGGTCCTCATGTGCATTTCCACATATCCCACTTGGAAACTGCGGTTTAAGGTTTTGAATATGGCAGTACGGAATATGTATAATTTTTTATTTTTAAATATCCGATCCGTTTCTAAACGAAAAGCTTTATTGCAACACCTGCTTTTGGAAGAATCTGTTCACTGCTTTGCGCTAAACGAAACCTATCTTGCTCCAAAAATGATCTGTCATATTCCACCATACAACATCTTACGCCACGATGGTCCGCCGGGCTTAAGAGTAAACGGCGGCACAGCAATTGGAGTAGATAGAAAATTACCATATCGAACAGTTACCTTCCCACCAAACTTCCACTTGCCAGAACATACTGCTAGTACCATCTATTTTCCATCCCGGGTCGTTACTTTTGCTACCATCTATGTAAGACCAGGGGAGACTATTCCATACCAATTCTTTCAACATATCCAAACCCTTAGCAAACATTATATCATAGCAGCGGACATCAATTATCATAGTCGTAGCATGCAAGACAAAACAAACTTTTTACAATTTCTGGACCAAAACACTACAGCAGAATTCCATGTACTGCCCAGATCCACACGTCCCATAAGTAACACTACCCCTGACGTTGTTATAACATCAACATCTCTAAGTGCCTGCTTGAACATATCTGTGCTGGATTCTATCGGCAGTGACCATGACCCAGTGAAAATTACCTTAAATCTTGGAAACCGCAATACGAGCAGTACAATACAACCTCGAAAAATCTGGTGTTACAACAAAGCGAACTGGGAGGCATATAGTGAAAAGCTACAGAATGCTTTTTCTCACCCGCATCCACCACCAAACAATTCAGAGGAACTCGATACGGCGGTGGAACATCTTACTGCTCAGATTACCAGTGCGGCAACCACTAACATACCTACGACCACTCTGAATAGTTACAAACCAAAGCTACCTCCGCAATATCTTCATCTAATCACAGCATCACGACGAGCATACAGGGACTATCTCCAGACCAGAAATCCTCAATCCCTTAACTTACACCGTCAATGGCTGCGTACAGTACAAAACTATATAAAAGCTTATAAGCAACGTCGATGGATTGAAACGTGCAACCAATTGAGTGATGAAAGCCATCCCACCAAATACTGGAAACGTTTCAAGGTGCTCACTGGACAATCCAGTAGTACTCCTTATCCAATAACAATCAAGGACGCAGCCCTAAACACCGACACTGAAAAAGCTTATGCCTTCGCAAATGTCTTGCAAGACACTTTCACTCCAACACCACAACTAGCTCCAAATCTCCGCCTCCAGACCAAAATTGACAGAGTCACCAACCCCAATAACAGGCAACTGCAACCCAGTAATACGCACACTATTGATCCTACAAATGCTCTAACTGTTCCTATCACAACAGATGATATTATCAATACTGTGCGTAGGAAGAGAAACACTGCTCCCGGATTGGACAATATCACATACGTATTGATTAAACAGGCCCCGCTTGCATTGCTGTCCTTTCTGGCCATTATCTACAATTTTATCCTCCGCACAGGACACTACCCGACAGACTGGAAGATTTCAAAGGTTCTAATGTTCCCAAAGCCAAACAAAGATAGTACCAACCCAACAAACTATCGACCTATTCAGCTCACATCAACATTTAGCAAAATATTCGAACGCATCATTGTTCGACGCATACACATGAACTTACAAGCACACAGTTTACTTCCGGCGCACCAAGCAGGCTTTAGACCTCAACACAGTGTCCTTGACAATTTACTAAAACTAACGACTCGCATCACAAATCACTTCAACACATCCAAACCATCCTGTCTAGTACTATTCGACCTGGAGAAAGCATTTGACAAAGTATGGCATACTGGGCTCATCTACAAGCTCCATAAATTCCACCTACCGCTTTCCTATGTCAGATTAGTACACAGCTTCCTAACAAATAGGGTCGCTTATGTCACTGTAAATGGAGCAATGTCATACCCCATTTTCCCTTACTCTGGCGTTCCACAGGGTGCTGCTTTATCACCATTACTCTACATACTATACGTTGCCGATATGCCAAAACCCCCACAAGTTTCTATCTACCAATTTGCTGACGACACCGCATTTCTCGCCTGTTGTTCAACCATCCAAGCCATAAACAAAACTCTCCAACCAGCTATAAACTCCTTCCAAAGATGGTGTGACACATGGCGTCTCACAATTAATGCTCTCAAAACACAAGCATTGGTGTTTCTACAGACAGGCTGTCGCTCGAAAATCCAAAGGAACCCAACATTATTAAACATCAAAATACGGGGAACTCCAGTTCTGCCTGCCACCACTGCAAAATACCTGGGAGTCATATTTGACTCCAAGCTAACATGGAAACCTCAATTGCTCAACATCATCCAAAAAGCTACAAATCGTCTGAGCTTGCTCAAACGGCTAATTGGAACATCCTGGGGACTCAACTCCCAGGTTGTCCTACATACCTACAAGGCTTTCCTTCGACCAGCAATTATTTACGGCCACACTGCATGGATATCAGCCCCAGACTCATTCTATCACAAACTACAAGTTATGGAAAGACATGCTCTTCGTTTGGCCTTCAGAGTAGTCCTACCAAGTCCTACACGACTACTGTACGAGCGAATAACCTTTCCCGAAATCACAACCCACATCGAAGCCATCCTTCACAAATATATAACTGGTCGAATGAACTCGCACCATCCACAACTTCTTAGCACAATGTACGAAGATGCTCTACACGACTGCCCTCCCACATACCACTGTACACCATTACAGCATCTCTTAACCATGTACACCTTCCTGATGGATCCACAGCATCCTCACTACCAGCTGTATAATATCCATCATCCTCCGGATCTACGGCACGTGATATATCCAACACATGCCACACCATAGCAAATTATTACTTTCCTAACTGAAGTAATATTCCCACTGCTGAATAAATAAGATCTAAGTGAACTACCCTCAGAATAAGTAAATATGTACCACTTCATTACTGAAAACACTTAGACCATCACCTTGGAAGGGAAAACATTTATGAAAACAATTCACTTACCAAAGAGAAGGTGTACCCTTCTAAATGGAAAACGAGGACAAAAAAAAAAAAATTAACACGCCACATCTCTCTCTCTGGATTGGTTGGTCCCCCTTGACGCATTCACTGTGGGTTTGGTTTCAGCACGTTTGGAACGGACGGCTGTAGGAAATCAAACCCTATACAGTGGTTTGGTGCCTTTGGCAGAACGCCTTGCTGCGAAGCGACAGACAATCGTTACTGCTAGCTTTAGAGCAAACTGTGTTCACATATCACGTTTGCAATCACTGGTGTGAACTTTGCTTATTTTGAAGCAAACTGTGCTCAATTCTCGTTTGCAGCACTTTGTACTTTGCTTATTTTGAAGCAAACTGTGCTACAATCCTCGTTTGCAGCACTTTGTTCCTTACTTATTTTTGCACTCTGTTTGTTTTGAAGGAAATTGTTCTATAATTCTCGTTTGCAGCACTTTGTTCTTTACTTATTTTGTACTTAGTTTATTTTGAAGCAAACTGTGCTACAATCATCGTTTGCAGCACATTAAAATCAGCTTATTTTGAAGCAAACAGTGTTTGCAATTCTCGTTTGCAACATTTGTAACTCTGTTTCTCATTGTTGTTTCCGCCTTGTTGATTTTGAGATAAGTATTGGTAGGTCTCCTCCCTTTGTTCACCATGCATAAAGGGCTCCCCCAACAAGTTGGGGTTGCACACGCTCGAGACAGGAACATACAAAAACAAGACCGAGGAAATTCAAGAAGCACCTCAGCTGATTCAAAGACAGCTAGGGATCGCTCTCGATCCCCTCTCCAACAACAAAAGAAGCAAAAATACTACGAACAAACACGCAATCCAAAGTTAAATCCCAGAGATACCACACAAATTGATGGCCGAACTGAAGAAAATTCCACTGTCTACAACTTCCTACTACAAAATTACGACCCCAAGTACAGAACTCCTAAGCTGCTCCTAAAACAGTTACAAAAATACCTCCCCCGAGCATAAGTAGAACAAATTATATTCACCAGAAATGGCATCATTATAAAATCCAGAGATCCGCAATTTCTATTCACTTTGAGAAACAAAGTTTCGTTCGAAATTTTTGGACCATTGGCTGCTCTATCCCAACTGACACCCAAAACTGCCAAACGATCACCACCCCCAAACAAACCACCTCACATGTCAGTCGTTATTAAAGGCGTAGATCCAGAACTCGCTGACCAGGAAGTATTAGAAGAACTACGTTTGGAAGGGCATCAAGTTATAAAATGCGTTCGAATCCAAAACAACAACGGAACAACTTACCTGATGCGAGTAATAACAGATTGTTCCAGCACAATCGATCGCTTACTTCATGAAGGGGCTTATATATATCGCCAACGACACAGGGTTGAACCATCGCATTCAAGGGCACCTCTTCCGTTACGATGTGAACGCTGCCAGAAATACAACGTCCACACTACGGCAAATTGCCCCGAAACACCTATCTGTGGCTATTGTTCTGGCCAACACACGACTAAAGAGTGCACAAATCTGAATGCACCACCCAAATGTAACACGTGCAAACAGGCTCATCCCTCATATAGTTACCGTTGTGCTGCACGCCCAAACCCCGAAGCCTCACGCCCTGACCTAACTGTACCATTAAGAACTATGGACTCTACAACTCAACCACAGAACTCTCTGAAACAACCAGTGACTGTTGAAGATCTACTTAGATTTCAAACATTAACTCTACAAAATATCCACCCATTTCTACGCCAACATATATTACAACAGATAGTACAGACAGCTAAGACTCTTTTTCGTGTCCACCTGTTCGCTACATATTCTGGTCCACATGTACATTTTCAAATTGTACCACTGGAAACTGAAGTTTAGAAACCTAACTGTTATTTATGTAATTATGGCGGGCTATATACAATATAATTTCCTATTTATGAACATCCGTTCTCTACCGAAACATAAAGCTATATTCCAGGAACTTCTCCTGGAAAAAGACATTCATTTCTTTGCACTGAATGAAACCCGTATCCCCAAAGCCACACCCCTTTACATACCCAGGTATTCCTAGCTACATACACCTGGTCCTACAACGGCGCAACGATTATGTGGTGGAGTAGCCCTAGGGATCAAGCCAAAATTTCCCTATAGAACAAATATATTACCACCTCAATTTCCATACCAAGAATATTCTATTGCCACACTTTATCTCAAAAGTTTAAATGTGACATTGGCTACTGTATATATACGACCCACTAGCCCTCTACCTACGGACTTCTTTCTTTATATCGCTTCTACATTCCGTCACTACTTCATTCTAGCTGATATTAATATACATAGTCGAACAAATGCAGAACGAACAGCTTTCCACACTACCATCGATAACAATACTACAGGTATATTTCAAGATTTACCATCTGCAACTCGTCCAGAGAGTAACACAACCCACGATGTAGTTTTTGTGTCACCTTCCTTAGCTGACAAAATTAACATAGAAGTCCTTGCACCGATAGGAAGTGATCATGCACCAATTAAAATAACTCTATCAGTGCACCACTATACTCAACACAAACAGGTTCCTCCAAAGCGGATCTACGATTATAACAGAGCAAATTGGGAAGGTTATCGAGAAGATCTCTCCACTGTCTTTCAAAATCTCACCCATCCAACGAACTCTGACGAATTAGATAAGGCTGTAGAAAACATCACGTCAGAAGTCAAACAAGCAGCAAGCACACATATACCACAGATAACTGTGAACAGTTTTAAACCTAAACTACCACCTAAATACCTTCATCTAGTAACTGCATCACGTCGTGCCTATCGGGAATACGTACAAACAAGGAATCCTGAATGTCTGCGAGTTCACCGTCAATGGATAAGAACTGTCCATATCTACATAAAGGCACACAAACAACGTCAGTGGATCGACACTTGCAATCACCTTGATGCTGAAAGCCATCCTAGCAAATTCTGGAAACGATTTCATATGCTTACAAGTACTACGTATCCTCTTCTCTCACAACAACAAGCTCTTACAAATGATTACGAAAAGGCAAATGAATTTGCACAGATTCTCCAAGACACATTTACTCCTCCGCTTCCGCTTGCTCCTAATAGCAGATTAGAATCTCAAATAACAAGGAAGGTACATCCTGAAAATAGACAACTGCAACCCAGTTCTCATCATGCTATCAACGCAAATCACCCTCTTACTACTTTAATTACCACAGATGATATAACAAACGCAGTACGCAACAAAAGAAACACTGCCCCAGGGTTTGATTCCATCACATATGTCTTGATAAAGAAAGCTCCACTAGCAATGTTGTCATTTCTCGCCTTGATATACAACTTAATCCTTTGCACTGGATATTACCCTGTCGAATGAAAAGTGTCGAAGGTACTCATATTTCGGAAACCTGATAAAGATCGTACAAACCCAAAATGCTATAGACCTATACAACTAACATCAACACTCAGCAAAATCCTTGAAAAAAATTTAGTCCGCCGATTACACTCTCACTTATTGTCAAATAATTTTCTCCCGATACACCAAGCCGGATTTAGACCACACTTTAGCGTCTTGGATAACCTACTAAGACTCTCAAATCGAATCTACAACCAGTACAATACATCTAAACCCTCTTGTTTAATACTATTCGATCTTGAAAAGGCATTCGATAAAGTGTGGCACACCGGCCTCATATATAAACTGCATAAGTTTCGCCTTCCTTTCTGTTACATTCGATTAATTTTTAACTTTCTTACCAACCGAATGGCATATGTAACAATAAATAACAATCTGTCTCACCCTATCTTCTTGAACGCCGGAGTACCGCAAGGATCGGTATTATCTCCATTGCTCTACTTACTTTATGTCGCAGATATGCCTACATTCTCTCAGGTGTCAACATACCAATACGCTGATGATACAGCTCTACTGGCTTGTGGTTCTACAATTCAAGCAATAAATCGCATTATGCAACCAGCTATTAATGTATTTCAACGATGGTGCGACACTTGGAGACTCACCATCAATAGCGCAAAAACTCAAGCCATAATATTTCTTCCTACCGGATGTCGCTCACGGGTACAAAGAAATCCAAGTCTGTTAGATCTTAAGATCCGTGGCACACGCATAATTCCTACCAACAGCGTCAAATATCTTGGTGTCATATTTGACACAAAACTAACATGGACACCACACCTGCAGAACATCAAAAATAAAGCCAAAAACAGACTACAGCTGATGAAGAGACTTGTCGGCACGAATTGGGGACTTCGAGCAAACATCCTCCTAAATACCTATCTGGCCTTTCTTCGGCCCGTACTTACGTATGGACATACAGCATGGCTCTCAGCAGAGGACTCGTTCTATGAACGACTACAAATCATAGAGGGACATGCATGTCGACTGGCATACAGAATCAAACTACCAAGTCCAACTCGACTCTTATACATACGAATAAGTTTTCCACATATAACACTTCACCTAGAGGCATTGCGATAAGAATATATAAATAAAAGGATGGACAAAGAACACCCACCGTTGGTTCACACAATCCGTGAAGATGCAATACACGACTGTTACCCGTACAGATTGTATACTCCATTACAACATCTTTTAACTCTGTATACTCTGACCATCGGGCCCAGACATCCTGGTTATGAATTATACACCATTCATCATCCACCACAACTACGACCACATTTATACCCTTCATATTGCAACTAATAATCAAACTACAGGAAAGGGTATTTATTTACTAACATAAGAATGAAAGTAGGGTGTTATATAATATAGCAATGAAAATCCAAGGTC
The DNA here is from genome assembly GCF_977018435.1 of Lepisma saccharinum. Taxonomy (NCBI): domain Eukaryota; kingdom Metazoa; phylum Arthropoda; class Insecta; order Zygentoma; family Lepismatidae; genus Lepisma; species Lepisma saccharinum. The sequence goes on along the minus strand of NC_139230.1, from coordinate 189,119,510 downwards.
ATTTCAAGACTAGGTTAGTGTTCATTTCATAATCCCAAAAATAGAAAAAGTGCACTTAGCCTATCTATTATTATTATTATATATTTAAAAGTATCTAGCACGTACCGAAGAGAGGGACATAACCCTCTAAACGGATGAACGGGAAAAAAAAATTAACACGTCCACGTCAGTGCGTCGAGAGAAAACCCCCTTGGAACATTCGCTGTGACTGTAATTTCAGTACGTTTGGAACGGACGACTGGAGGTAATTGCAGTCTACACAGTGGTTTGGTGTTTCCGAGGTACGTTGTTGAACGGCTTGCTGCGAAGGGATATCTAGCTCGAACGACACTTTTCAGGTCGTAGGTTGTAGCCCCAAACTTTCAACGGTGGAGCTCTGGTCACCAGTAACTAATCCTCCAGGGCACAGTACTTAGAGGTATCAATACTGCTTATTTTGAAGCAAACAGTGTTTTGCAACCCACGCTTGCAACACGTGCTTGTACAGGAGCAACCTGTGTTTGCCACCCAGTTATATCTGGAGCAAACTGTGCACGCAATTCCCGTTTGCAGCACTTGTGTGAATTCTGTGTTGTTTAGAAGAAATTCAAAGATTCCTGGGATCTAGTTGCTAATAATTTCGCTTTGAGCCCGACGGCTCAACATACATGGAACCTTACGGGTACCATAAAGGACTACCTGCCATCATGCCAGAACCACCTTCTGGAAGTGGCGCCCAAGAGAAGCGTTCTCATGAAAAAGATCGTAGAAGAAGAGACTCTCAACGATCACTTGTGACAGATAGATATCGATCCAGGTCCCCAACTAAAATAGTGGCAACAGAAACCAAACAACCCAGCCATCAGAAGACTTCCACTCAATACCTGGAAAACCAAGTCAATCCCATTCACAACTTTTTACTCACCAATTACAATCCTAAATTATCCAATCCAAAACAAGTCCTAAACCAGCTCTTAAAGTATCTGCCACGAGCCATGATTGAACAGATAGTGTTCCGCAGGAACGGGATTATCATAAAATCCCCTGATGAAACCCTCATAACCACCATCAGGAACAAGGTCAGTTACGAAATATTCGGCCCTAAGGCCACCTTTTCTCAACTCAAGTAGACTACTCAAAAACAAGCTCCCCCACCAAAACGGACACCAATGTTGTCTGTAGTCATTCGAGGAGTCGATCCATCCCTTACCGATGAAGAAGTAACTGAAGAACTAAAACTTGAAGGACACACCATAGCTCGCTGCCTGCGAATCCACAGTAACCATGGTCCTACATATATGATCCGGGTTTTAACATCGGATCAACACACCATAGATAATCTTCTTCAAAGAGGAGCTTATATATATAAAGGAAAATATCGAGTGGAACCATCCAAATCACAAGCACCACTTCCAATCCGCTGCGAAAATTGTCAAGAATATAATACTCACCACACCAACCAATGTCACAAAAAACCCAAGTGCGGCTACTGTGCAGATGACCATTGCACCAAAGAATGTAGAAACTTGCAACAACCACCAAAATGCGCTACGTGTAACGACCAGCACCCAACGTACAGCTACCGCTGCAAATCCAGACCTAAACCTGAGGAAGATCACCCAGAGCTGACGGTTCCAATTCGAATTCCAGAATCAAACACGGACGACCTTCTCAACACACCAGTTACACTAGGCAATATGCTCAACTTTGTGACGGTGACTCTTCAAAATATCCACCCATTTATAAGACTCCATATATTACAACAAATCACCTATGCCGCTAAGAGCATATTTAATGTTCAATTTCATGCTACCTATTCTGGTTCGTATGTACACTTTTACTCGAACCAACATGAAACTACAGTTTGAAGATGTTTATAATACATTGATAATGGATTTGAAGGTTTTATTTTTGAATATCCGTTCACTTCCATTCCATAAAATTCTATTTGAACAACTATTAGTAGAGGAAGGGATAACAGCGTTTCTTTTGAATGAAACCTTCCTCACACCATGGACACCCTGTCGTATACCATATTATACGCTACGTCGATGTGATAATCCACAACCAGGACTGAGGGCAAGTGGAGGTACTGCAATAGGTTTCTCCCCAAAAATCCCCTTTCGACATCACCAAATTCCACGTATGACTATACCAGAACATAATGTAACTACATTGTATCTAAAAAGTATGAGTATTACCTTGGTCACAATTTACGTACGACCAACACATCCAATTCCTTACGACTTTATGCAGCATGTATCACTAACATTTCGGAATTATATTATAATGGCCGACATCAATATACATAGTCGACCTCTCCTAGAACGAACGCAATTCTCTCAGTTCATTACCACTCAAACCACTGGAATAAAACATCATATTCCAGAGCATACAAGACCCATCTCTCAGTCAACTCCAGACATTGTTATCACTTCTGCAAATCTCGCACAGAAATGCACTATTAAAGTTCTTGGTACACTAGGTAGTGACCACCTGCCAATAAAACTTACACTTCGCTGCTGAAACAATGTAACCGTTGGTCCATCACGCTCTCGATATGTTCTCCATTACGATAAAGCGAATTGGCCAGCCTACAGAGATCATGTCCAAGAAGCGACATCGGATTTAATAATTCCTACCACAGAAGAAGACCTTACCAATGTGGTCGATCGGATTACTCAAGAAATTCAAACCGCAACTTCTCTGCATGTGCCACGAACTAAAGTTCTTCCCAACAAACCAAATCTTCCTCCTCGATATCTGACCATGATAACTCGTTCCCGTCAGCTGTACAGGGACTATATTCGAACCAGTAACCTTGATTCCCTGCGACATCATCGTCAATTACAGCGCACTGTGCACAATTATATCGTTGCTTACAAAAGGTTAAACTGGACTCATGCTTGCAACCAGCTGAATAGATCTTCAAATACAACCCAATTCTGGTATAGACTCAAAGGTCTAACTGGGCAAAAATCATCCACCTCATACCCTGTATTTCTTCAAGAAACACCTCTGCAAACTGATGAAGAAAAATCTGACCCATTCGCTGGCAATCTGCAAGACATATTCACTCCGATTTCTCCAGAACCACCAATCCGCCGTCACCCGGTGGATTCCTTTAATTTCAATGATGATGATCTAAAACCTGCAAATACTCACACACTACCAGACGATAATATATTAACCAACCCCATCAGCGCCGGAGATATACAACTGACGCTACAACACAGACGAAATACTGCCCCTGGATTCGATTCTCTTTCTTACCGGCTTATTAAAGAATGCCCCATTGCTCTCCTTACCATCTTGGCAGGGATATACACATTCATCCTTCGCACTGGGTTTTTTCCTATAGCATGGAAAGCATCAAAAACCTTGATGTTTCTCAAACCCAACAAATCTCCATAATTCATAAACTCCTATCGACCAATACAACTTACATCTGTGTTCAGTAAAATTCTCGAAAAGATTCTGGTAAAGAGACTCCATGCACACTTGACTACAAAAAACTTACTTCCTCTCCAACAAGCAGGATTTAGACCTTCCTTTTGTATTAACGATCAACTCCTTCGGCTGACTACTATGATTACCAATCAATACAATGCCTTAAAACCATCCTGTTTATTGTTATTCGACCTAGAAAAGGCATTTGATAAGGTGTGGCATCCAGGCCTCATCTATAAACTAACCAAATTTCAGTTACCTTCCTGTTATATTCGTTTGATTTATAACTTCATATCAAATCGAATATCCTATGTATCTATCTACAATAGCCTATCACACCCAATATTTCTACACTCGGGAGTCCCACAAGGTTCAGTACTCTCACCGTTGTTATATTTACTGTATGTGGCAGATTTACCTTGTCCCCCACCTGATGTTCATACATTCCAATATGCTGACGATACAGGCTTTCTGGCGTTAGGGCGCCTACAAAAAACAGTCGATGTCTTTGTTTCCTGGTGCCGCCGTTGGAGACTCCTAATAAATTGAACAAAGACAAAAGCAATAGTATTCCTGCCAAAGGGTTGTCATTCACGGGTCCATAGAAATCCAGATTTGCTAGCTATCAAGGTTCAAAACTCTCTAATAAAATCTTCCAAAACATTGACGTACCTCGGTGTCGTTTTCGATCAACACCTCACTTGGAAAGCTCACCTTGATATTTTAACCAGTAAAGCAAAAACAATACTAAACCTAATGAAACGAGTGTGTGGAACAACCTGGGGCTTGAAGGCTGAACTGGTTATCATGACATATAAAGCTATGCTCCGTCCAATTCTTACGTATGGTTTCACAGCCTGGATATCTGCAGCACCATCCTTCTACGAGAAACTTCAAATACTAGAAAGACATGCTCTTCGCACTGCCTATAGGATATCCTTACCCAGCACCACCAGATTATTGTATGCCAGGATGACTTTTCCACACATCCTGTTCCATCTAGAAACACTTCGCATCCGCTACATAACCTCACGAGTCGCACAGGAACACCCACTACTGCAGAATACAGCCTATTATGATGCTCTTCACGACACTCCACCCCGTTATTACCATACTCCGTTATCACTGCTCCTCACGCTTTATCTTAATACCTTACCTCCAAATCATCCTGATAGAGACCGCTTCGAGATATATAATGTTGATGAACCTCTTCCGCACATATATCCCACACTCGCCTAATATTCCATACGACCCTGACATCAATCATGACAGGCTTAATATTTGTCCTGCTTCAAATATATAAAATTACACAGTAACTTACGATGCACAGTTTTATTTAAATTTTTCACTCAACCACTTTTATTCAAAATACACATAGACCAACAATCGTATTTTCAAACACAAAATCGCTAAATATCACTTCCCTTACAGAGGGCGTAACCCTCTAACAGGTAGCTAGCTTGGCTAGCAAGGGAAAGAAAAAAAATTAACACGTCGATCATCCAAGGAGGGAGTCCCTGGTGTGGGGGTTACCAAGCCACGCCAGGGGGTTACGGAAGACGTCGCCTAGTTCTGGAACCTGTGCCTAGATGTCGGACAAGCAGAAGATTTCATTAGACGACCGCATTCCTTCCGGTGTGTTGTTCATCTCTTCAGCCATGGGTACCGAAGGAAGACGCGACTTGTCAGACGAGGTCGAGATGGAAGAGAACCTATCAACAGAGACTGCCAACCAGGATGGCACGCCAGCAGCCCAGATGACTCCACATTTCCAAGATCTGAAATCCAGAAATATCGGCGCCATCTCTCGGCATCATCCCTACCCAAGAGGTGGTTTTCGTGGTGGCCTGAACCCCAGACCGGTGAGTAGGCTAGATTTTGAAGAATCTCGCAAGAGAGAACGTCAACAATCGATTTCCAGTGCAGACCAAGATACCAACTCAGATGGTTTTCAGTTAGTGAATCCAAGGAAAGCTGCGAAGCCTAGTCAATCTGTGCCGCTTGCTGGCTCAGTGCCAGTGTCCAACGCATATCAGCTTCTTCAGACTTATACCAAGGACTCTGATTCTATGGCAGGAACATCTGCCACCAACGGACATCAAGATGGAATTGAATTCGCGGGTGAAACAACTTCGTCCAATCGCAAGATACCTCCGATATTTATTTACAATGGATCGTCCCCGCTCACATTTGTTTCTACGCTGCACAATATTCTGAAATCCGAACCGCGAATTCGATATACAGCTAGCAGTATCAGAGTTCACTGTCAAACAACTGCTGACTTCGAATCTCTCGAACGCAACCTCACCACCAAGAAGATTGAATTTGCAAGTGCACCGGTTCGACAAAATCGTCCTCTGAAGGTCGTAACCAGGCAATTACCTATCGACGTGCCCTATGATACTTTGTTTGCGGAGTTGGCAAGGAAAGGCTACGATGTGCAAAATGTACAACGCATGACGCAGAGGGACCGAAAAACTGACGTCCGGAAGCAAATACCTCTGTACCTGGTCACACTTCGCAGGAACGAAAAGTCTGCTGACATCTATACAGAAGAGTACCTTTCCTATTATCGGATCAAGATTCTGGCATATCGACCACCCAGCATGCTACAATGCCACCGATGTCAGCGCCTGGGCCACACCCAAAGTACCTGTGCAGCTCGACCACTTTGTGTGAAATGTGGAAGTGACCACCTTACCGCAGATTGTCCAAAGAAGGACAGAGAAACACCCGCGGTCTGCTGTAATTGTAAGGAAAATCACCCGGCAAATTACCGTGGTTGCCGATACTCCACCGCCATGGCGAAACGGCAAACAGTACAACCGACACAGTCTACACGCGCGTCGAATGCGACACAGAGTCCTTGACCACTCCAGCCGTAACCTCCTCTCAGGATGCCACCAGCTATGCAAATACCGTGAGTAGTGTTGCAGACAACAGACGACGACAACGTCTTAAGGCTAATGAAGAAAACGAAGAAGATGTGGGTTCCATACTCAAATCTCTACTGGTTATGGTTAATAAAATGCACTTCGAGAACATATTGAAGCACATTAATAGAGGACTCCAGCGAATGTCACGCGCTACAACCAGCATGAACTGTGTAACGATTGTTCTGCAAACACTCATCGAAATGCAAAGTGATGGGTGCTTTTAATCGCAACGGACTTCTACGTCAGATAAATTTGCATGTCTTTAATGCAAATGGCATCGAAAACAGACCTTATTGCTTCAACATTATTTATACTCACGGAATATAGATGTCGCTCTTATCAATGAGTCTCATCTTAAACCTCATATCACATGGACAGTTCCCAATTACAAAATATTTCGAGAAGATCGAATTGGTCGTCGCAAGGGAGGTCTGTTAATACTTGTTAAACGTGGCCTCACTGCTATCAAGATACGAGTTCCACCTTTAGCTTCGTTGGAAGCCTTGGCGGTGAAGCTCCATGCACCAAATGAAGACCTAGTTGTCATTTCAGCATATAAGCCTCCACAAGAAGTTCTGGCCACCAACGATTTTCTTGTACTAGAAACACTTGGCGATAGAATTGTACTGGGGGGCGATTTGAACGCCAAACACGGTGACTGGCATTCTATCACCTCCAACACAGCCGGGAACGCTTTGGCTGGTATAATGGATCAGCTGGCTTTTTCAATCTCTGCTCCTCACGAACCGACGCATTATCCACGCAATGGAAGTCGCCCCGATGTGCTAGATGTCATCCTGACCAAAGATGTCGGCCTCAGCACTATGCCATTTGTAACTTGGGACCTCGATTCCGATCATCTTCCTGTCGCTGCTTCCATTGGATACGGTTTATATCAACATCAGTTCCGCACCTTACGAGAAGCTATTACTGATTGGTCTCTCTTTACCGCTCGTGTCCACAATTCCATTGACCTAACTATTCCGTTGTCATCATCTGCAGACATCGACAGGGGTGTTACTATCTTCACCAACGTCATCGCAGATTCCTGGCGCCAATCCACGACATTCTCCAGAGATCCACTCTCTACTCAGGCTACTCCAGTTTTGTACATATTAACACGACTTGTGCGTTGGGCGCGCCGACGATGGCATCGCTCCAGATCGCCCATCCACCGGGGAGACTGGATGCTCCTTCAGCGTCATCTTCATCAATACTTACACCGTGAACGAATCCACCAATGGGATCGCAAACTTGGCCAACTGACAGAGCTTGATCCTACATTTTGGAAGATTGCTCGTAACTTAAATCAACGTCAACAGCCTACTATGACGGCCATTAATAGCCCTGCAGGCCCAATTATGGATCCCCAGAGGCAGGCTGAGCTTCTAGCCGATCATTTTTACGATCAGTTTCAACCAAAAAATGATCTGCTTGACGCTGTTACAGAACAGATCGTCGATGCTGCTTTCCAATGCCTTCAACGCCAGCCTCCGTCGTTGGATGTTCTACCTGTCTCGCCTCGCGAGGTGGCAAATGCAACGCGGAAATTGAAAAACAACTCTGCTGCCGGCTTAGACGGGATACCGCCAGCTGCACTGAAGCATCTGTCCCGTAAGGGCTACGTCTTTTTGGCGAAGTTATTTACAAACATCTTGAAGCTTGGTTACTTTCCACTTCAGTGGAAATTGGCGAAACTCATCGTACTACCAAAGCCTGGCAAGGATCCACAAAATGCCAACAATTATCGTCCAATCAGTTTGCTTTCTCATCTTAGCAAACTTTTTGAACGAGTTATGCAACGACGACTTCATGAGATCATAGAAGCTAACCATCTGCTCCCAGATCACCAGTTTGGTTTTTGCCGTTCCCATGGGACGAACGAACAACTTGTTCGCGTCGTTGACTATGTAGCGATTCGTCTTGATTGGAAGCGCCGAGCATTAGGATTATTTCTCGATGTACAAAAGGCGTTCGATCGAGTTTGGCATGCTGGACTCCTGTATAAACTGCGACGAATGAGGTTTCCAATCAGCTATATAAAGGTCATAGCCAGCTTTCTGTCTAACCGAAGTTTCATTACGTCCATAAATGTTCAGAAATCAACGCCAAGACTGGTCCGTGCTGGGGTACCTCAAGGATCGGCGATTTCTCCGATACTTTACTCTTTGTATACTGCAGATGTACCCACCCCAGATAAAGGGATAATTGCCACATACGCAGACGACACTGCACTATTCACTACCGGCAAACGTGTGCTTCAGTGTCAGAAACAGATGCAAACTTTCCTGCCGATCTTTGAACGTTGGGCTCAACGATGGAAAATCAAGATAAATCCAGAAAAGAGTACATCAGTCGTTTTTAGTCTATCCAATGCCAAAGAAGGGGCCAGCTTGCAACTATTTCAGCGAGATGTACCCAGCGCTGAACAAGTTAGATACTTGGGGGTGTTGATTGATAAACGCCTTACCTTCGGACCACACATCAATGCCCAGACTAAGAAAGCCAAACAGAGGATAGGATATACGAGGGTGGTTCAGCATGCTCCGCCCCTGACCCATTTCCAGTGATAGTAGAGACCTGTAATTTTATATGTAACATTGTTCATTCTTTAGACTAATATTCACAAAATTTCAAGAATTTACAACAATTTCTCTTTTCGTTACACGTTGATGATCAGTAAGAAGTGTAGCCACATGTGAAACAATGGAAAAATCTGAGGTCCGAGCAGTGATAAAATATTTACTCAAGAAAAATCTAACACCGAAAGACATCCATGCAGATATGGTGGGAACTCTTGGAGACTCTAGCCTTTCATATGATCTAGTGAAGAGATGGTGCCGTGAATTTAAATGTGGTCGGCAGACCTGTGAAGATGAGCATGGTGGTGGCTCATCTGCAACGGTGACCACAGCAGAAATGATTACAAAAGTGCATGACATGATTTTGGCAGACCGGCGAGTGACTGTCCGCCATATAGCAGACACATGTGGCATCTCAACTGGAAGTGTGCATTCAATTATTCATCATCATTTGTTAATGAAAAAATCTCTGCACATTGGGTCCCGAGAATGCTGACGGTCAACCAAAAGAGGACACTTCGTGTGAAAGTCAGAACCTGTTGCGGATAATAAAGGCTGACAAGCCAAAGTTTCTGAAGAGATTTGTTACAATGGATGAAACGTGGGTTCACCACTTCGATCCTGAAAGTAAATGCCAAAGCATGCAATGGAAACACCCCCATTCTCCACCCCCAAAGAAATTCAAGGTTCAACCATCAAAGGGCAAAGTGATGGCATCTGTGTTCTGGGATGCAGAAGGAATCCTTTTGATAGATTATCTCCAACAGGAAAAGACAATCACAGGTGTTCATTCTGCGACCCTAATTGAAGAATTACGTACTGCCATCAAGGAGAAACGCCGCGGAATGTTCGCCCGTGGTTTGTTGTTCCATTGTGACAATGCCACCGCCCACACCTCCCAAGTTGCGGTGGCTGCAATTCATGCAGCAGGGTTCGAAATTGTCCCTCATGCCCCTTATTCTTCAGATCTGGCCCCCAGTGACTTCCACCTGTTCCCGAACATGAAGAAACACCTTTGTGGAAAACATTTTGCCAGCGATTCCGAGGTTATAGATGTTGTGAATGCTTGGTTGCAGGACCAACCAAAATATTCTTTTTCTGCTTGGATTGAAGCACTGGAAGGCCGATTGGAAAAGTGTGTTAATGTTGCAGGAGACTATGTTGAAAAGTGACAGTGATTTGGTTTTCCTACGAGGGTTCCTTCTATGTCAGGTGCGGAGCATGCTGAACCACCCTCGTATATACCCAATGTTCCGGTCCATGGCACTCACACTCGAGACACGCCTGCATTTATATAAAATGATGGTGCGACCGATATTACTATACGCCAGTCCCGCGTGGCGGCATGCAGCGAAGTCTCATTTAATTAAACTGCAAAGAGTCCAAAATCGAGCTGCCAGAGCAATTGGAAGACATCCTCCTCTTACTCGCATAATCCAGATACACGAAGATCTGAATTTGGAGCTTCTTGATGTAGCACTACGACAAGCCCAACTATCCTTTTGGAATAAAATAAGAGGACACACAAATCCACTAATTAGCAAGCTGGGGTCGGAGAGGCCTCGTCATTTCCGCATTAAACTCCCGAGATTGGAGAAAATTTTAGATTTTGTGTTATGTATGTGGTGATTGTAATTGTTTTGTTCACTTTGGGAACACAATATTTTAAACTTCGAGCGACAGTTGCCGAAGCTTCTTCTTGTTATTATGTATATGAAGTTAATTGTTAAAGATGTTGTCTACGGAATATAACAGATTGGAGTCAAATATAAGTATGACACTCCATATCGATTATGACATATTACCTGCCTGACCTGCCAATTTTACACTTTTAGCGCTCTCTATATATTTTCGAAATACAAATATATAATCTACCTGTCACGTGTTAGAACCCTTTAAGAAACCGTCACGATTCGGGAAAGACATCTGTAAATTACATCAGAAATTTCAATGGACTGTCTTACGCATTTACTTAGTAAGAAAATTCCACTTAAATACTCATATAGCCTGACATCTAGGGTGCAAATTAGTAAACGTTTGTTTAGGAAATTGGAACTGCGTTGAGTGCATACTGACGCTGTTCTTCACTTTTCCTGATGGTGCTATGTTCCTCTGTCATTCCATAGAAGCTATTAGTCCTCCTTAAAACGATTGTAAACTGTAACAGTTATTAGATATGGAAACTATATTAAAAGACTCACGATGCTTTAGGAACCAACGTACCTTCATTCACGCCCACTGATTGCAGAGAACATTAAATTAATTAATTCGCTCTCTCGGTGATGCAACTAACTGTAAATATCTCTGCATAGGGGAAATCTACAACAAACTGCTGCACAATATTAGATAAATATTTGAAAGTTAAATATATTTACTACATATTCCTGAGAACCCATCGTGGGTGCGAGTACACAATGTGTATTATTATGCCTTAAGTTTTCTTTGCTTGAATTTTTAAGTTCACTTCGTGCAAAATAGACTAATTTTGACTTCATCTACAGTGGGTGGGATGCGAAATACTGTGCAATATGCCTCGACTGGGTAACGAACCTGGGACCTTTTGATTCAAAGGCGACGACGTCACACATGCTTGAATGCAAAATTCTATACTCACATGTAATGTGTGTGTACTGTCAGTCCTTTATATATAACAGATTACGCTGTAAATTTGTGTACGCTTTTATCCATTTTTTAATTCTTGTAGTTAATCGCGTCGATGAGAATGAATAATGAATTGAAGAAATCGATTAAAGAACAATCACGGTGACCTACCGGACATGCTGTACCACGATTCGAACCTAGAACACCTGGCGTCGTAGCTCTCTGATCACATCAGCTCCACACAACCCCCGCCCCCCGCCGAGTCTCCAAATCATTCACGGTATGAAGCAATGTGTACGGAAAGCACTTAAAACATTGGCCATTTCCCTTGTGAAAATGCAAGTAATATCAATCAATTTCATGCAAGTCACTTCTCTGTATCATAATTGTTATTAATCCGTTTCTCCAGGAATCCACAAAAACCTTCCATGAGGGACCGCATTTTCACCAAGGCCTATGCGCCGTAGTACTTTAAATCCGGCCCTGGCCCTTAAAAGTATCTTGGCCATTTTCACCATTCCACACATTTCACAAATTTGAAATCTTAAAGCTAGACCCAGCTTCCTCATCGAGGCACGTCCCAGGTTCGAATCCTGGCCTGGGCATGTGTGTTCTTGATGATGTGTGTTCTTAGCCAAATGTTGCACAAATGCGACGAAAACCATCAAATATTAAGGTACCTTCAAACTACTCCCTCTCAATTAACCTCATGCTTTCATGTTACATAATACTGATAGTTCCAGAAATTTGTTATCCTTTCAGAAAGAATTAGCGCGTCTGTGCATATGCAAGAGAGAGGGGGGAGTGTGTGTGTGTGTATGGAGGCACATGTGTGAGTAAGTGGTTAACACCACTCTCCAGCCGACGTGAAGGCTGAACCTCCATTGCTCAGTGGCCCCCATAGCCACCTATAAAAAGGTAAAAGGTAAAGTGTTCCCCTGTGCTTAGCACCACGCCATGAAGGCGTATAGGGGGTGTGGGGGTAACGCCCCACACTTTCTTGATCCGGTCGTGAGTGGGGGGAATTTTTTTAATCCTCTTTTTCTCCTTGATCACTATCCGACATTTGTTATACCCTCATTTCGTACTTCTCTTATCCACTATCAACTCAACTACTAACAATAATATATTGTTCTGGTTACCCTAATATCCGATCCAGCACGGTATATTGTTTTGTGGTATCATTATACTGTATTGTACTGAATTATGAAATAATAAAAAAGAGAAAACGAGCGAACCTTAAAAATTCCGCGGATATGACGCCCTGGTTTATTTCAAAGGCTCCAGGACACTAAGTGCATACCCCTGAATTGAATGTAGGCGGGTGAAGGATGGGCTAGTTCGGGGTTCCCCCTCTTCCCTTCTTGATACTTACATTATTAATAATAATAATAACGCATGGCTCGACAGCCCTCGCATTCTTGTTCCTGGAGCCGAAGTAGGAACAAATAACTTTGTTCCAGTTAACTCCAAGTGCATTACTTGTGTCCTTGCTAAATGTGGAGTATTAACGTCATCCCGTCATTTCTCACAGGAACTTAGCGCTCCATTCTACAACAGGCAATATAACAATAAATAAGCTTCAAAGTGGGTGCAAAAGAGTTTGGTCGCTTTCCAACCGTTCACATTTCTCATCTCTGTTCCGTCACACACAAAACACCTAAATGAGAGCCAAAAAAATTGATAACGGAAGTGCAATCCCACCGACGCAAAGGTCGTATATGTAGTTGGCCGCATTCGTCACGGACAGTTGTTCATGTACCACTTGTTGAGGAGCCGTGACGTTTAGTTGGTTGGATGCTGTAAGAAAAGCAGGAATTGGGAACGAAGCGAGAAACAACATTTTATGATACGAATTTTTCTTGCATAAAATTTGAAATCGATGGGGGTGAACAATTGCCCCTCTGTGTCCCCCCCTGCAGAGTCTCTTGGCCGTTTGAAAGAAAAAGACAAGAAATATATGAAAACTAATTTCATCTTAAGTATAATGCCATTGTTAGATTCTTCTAGCCTTGATTTTCTTTACTTCAATGTTTACCCCCCTTTCCCCCCACTAGAATTGGCTTTCGTCCAAGGTTGGGATACAAATCCCCATGCCTCCACTGTGGTGACGCCACTGCACACATTACACTGAATTCAGAGAGCTACATGTCCTGTAAAAACCATTGAAATGAATGTTTACATATCCTGATGATAAATGGCGCTGAATATTGCTGTAATGTAAAGCACTTTCTCCGTCTCTGGTTTTAAAATTCAATTACTTTTCGATGACATTTATTTCCAAATAGTAAGCAAAAATTCCCTTATACATTAACAATGAATTAAGTTTAAATGACAATGAAAAGGTTAAACTAAAGTAAGTTTCTCACTGTAAAAAAGTTGAGAGGGTGCTATAATAAACAGCTCAAGAAATTTTGCATGACTACTAATAACATTTCCCTTTCTCTAATAGGGATAATAACTAACTAACTAACTAACTCCCTAGCCTTCTTAAACCCGAAGGTTCATGGCTGCAGCAACATAGGCCTTCCATCTTTCCCTATCTTCAGCAAGATCTATATACTCTTTTCCATCCCTACCGATTTCTCTTAGGTCCATCTCAATGTTGTCCCTCCATCTTCGTCTTGGCCTTCCTACAGGTCTCTTACCATCAGGTTTCCCAACAAGAATCCTGTAAACTCCTCTTTCCTCTCCCATTCGTGCCACATGGCCTGCCCACCTAAGTCTTCTTGATTTAATTATTCTAATAATATCTGGACATGAATACAAATTATGTAGTTCTAAATTATGTAACCTTCTCCACTCACCTGTCTCCTCATCCCTTTTAGGTCCAAAGATTTTCCTAAGGATCTTATTTTCAAATACCCTCAATTTCTGTTCCTCTTTCAATGTAAGGGACCAAGTTTCACATCCATATAATACTACAGGCAAAATTACTGTTTTATATATTTTAACTTTTAGTTTCTTAGATATTAAACGAGAAGACAAAAGTTTATGAAGAGAGTAGTAACATGCATTTCCTGAATAAAGCCTACTTTTCATTTCCTCTTTAATATAATTTTCATTTGTTAATATTACTCCTAAGTATTTGAATTTGGAGACTGGTTCAAACGAGTTGTTATCAATAATTAGATTTTGATTATTACATAACACTTGGTTTCGGCCTGTAAGCATATATTTAGTTTTGTCTTTGTTAACTTCCAAACCTATCTCTTTAGCAGTTTTGAAAAATATTTTAGCATTATTCTTAAATGTATTCACATCATCCCCCAGTAAGTCTACATCATCTGCATATGCTAACAACTGAGTCACACCATTTAATTTTAGTCCTTCTTTAGTCTCTTTTACCTTCCTAACAGCATATTCTAGGGCAAAATTAAAGAGCAATGGAGATAATGCATCTCCTTGTTTTAACCCATCATGAATTGTAAATTTGTCAGACATAGTAATACCCACACGAATTTTACTTTCTGTTTCACTGGTGCATACTTTTATCATACTAACAAGCTTCTTAGGTATTCCAAACTCTACTAATATATTATATAATTTATCTCTATTGACCGAATCATATGCTTTTTTGAAATCAATGAATAGCTGATGGACATTTTGATTATATTCCCATTTTTTTTCAAGTGTCTGTCTGATGTGAAAAATTTGATCTGTAGTTGATCTGTTACGTTTAAATCCACATTGATAATCACCTATAATTTCATTAGCATATGGGGTTAGTCTTGTTAAAATAATGTTAAACAATATTTTATATGTTGTTGAGAGTAGAGAAATTCCACTGTAATTATTGCAGTTCATTTTATCACCTTTTTTAAACACAGGAACAATTATGGATTCTTTCCACTGTTGAGGGATTTCTTCTTTATTCCATATTAAATAATATGGAATAAATAGGGATAATAATCATGAACAATTGGAAATTTTTGGAAATGGACCAAATGGTTCCTTCATAATAATACAAATGAAAATAATGCATATACACACATATATATATATATCTTCCAAGCATGACGATTATCGGCCGGATATCACATTATTATATCAATTCATCAGGAAACATGCAAATAACTTTAATAGAAATTCTATTTCTAAATGTAGTCTGTAGTTTCGTTGGTTAAGAGAAATGATAGTGTTTGGAATGTTTCTAAGTACGAGTAACTGAGTGTCAAATATACCTCACCCCAAAATATATATGTTACAGTTACTCATTTGAAAAAAAGTAACTAATAGCTACCGTTACTTTTACCAAAATGAGATATTTGTATTGTTTTGCGTTGATTTTCATCACCCTTTGACTAATCGTGACGATGAGGATGAGTGACGATTAGATGAAATTCATGAAGGGGCAATCACAGATAACATCCATGCTCAAGCCGGGATTTGATCCCTGGTACTTGGATTGCTAGATCGAAAGTAGACCACTTAGCCGACTCGGCTTTATTTGCTATAATGTAAAAAGAAAGTACTTATAGATGACACTGGTACCAGACGACTTGATAAGTACAGGGTTATTCAGAAAGTACGAGCAGAGTACAAATCCTTGTCTTGAACACGTGTAAAAGATACAAACATATGTCATTTGTCACCGAAGAAAGTAAAAATGAAAGTTTTCATAACGCAGGTAGAATTTACATTTGATCCCGTACTGTGGTGAATGCGATGGGCCGACTTCCAAAAGGGATGTTCTTCTACGTTCCGGGATGTTGGATTGGAAGAGATTTGCACCGTGAACTTGTGCATCTCTGGCGTTCGCTCAGGCCTCCCGACACAAACCCCTGCGTCTTTTATCTATCGTGGTATGGAAAGACACTTTTTACGTCCCACCTCTACCTGCAAATTCTCATCGAGCTACAGTGTCTAATTGTTGCGGCTGTGGAGTCCACGATGGTAGAAAAGTTGAAAAGTCGTTTGGAACTGAATGAATTATTCTTGCGACTCACGATGATCATATTGAGTGCATAAAACGTTGATTCTTACTCTCTCTGGTGATGCATGGCACACGTTTGTATCTTCTATCGTGATCCACAATACAGATCTGTAATCTCCTCCTTCTTTTTGAATAACCCTGTATATTGATTTCTTGTAAACAGAAAGTCATAATTAATATTATTTCTCCGATATTCAGGTTGAATTTATTTAAGTAAGCAAAAAATTGCAATCCATATTTAAAAAGGATTATAATGATTATTGTTATTTAGTCATTCACACGAGCCTCGTTGATTGCCTAGTGACCGTTCCTATGAGGATTGTGTACGTGAATGCATTATTTTTATATTCCCTGCACATTGAAATCTGCCAGGGGGCACACACACACAGAGTCAGCAATTTGATGAGGTAATGTGATCAGCGCCACGCTCCCACCGCCTTTACCGCTCAGTGTTGCACCCGACTACCCATTATCTTGAAAAATACCCAACTGAATCGAACCCGGGTCTTCCGCGTGGCAGGGGTGTAAGGGGTGACCCTTTCTAAAGACATCCAAATGTCAATCTCACTTCCACGTAGTACACTTCGCAACATCTTATTTGACCGCCCCGAAAGAATTCTAAGTCCCGAAATCGTAAACTTAGCAACATTGCACTTCAGCTCCAGGTGAGAGTAGCCAACTTTGAGTAGGTCCTTCCTCTAGACGAAAAACGCTGCGGTGAGAGGTTTTCCATTTAACACTTTCCATGAACTTAGAAACTATAAACCACTATTATAATACACAATCAAACAGAAATAATACATTGGAAAAAGTACCTTGAAGGATATTTACGATTCTACTTGCTTAACTTGAAATTTGGGGGGTTTGAACCACTGAATAGAGTTTCTCTCCACCTGGAGGAAATTGCCATCAAATTTGTGCAGAAAGAAGCAAATGTGTGAGAAGTTTATGCGACACTTTATTTACAATACCTTGCATAAAATCGAACAGTTCTCAAAAACATATATTTCACACGACTTGTCGAGAAAATGTGCTTGAAACACAGGAAGGTGGGAGTCTTCATAAACGTCAACATGTTTTTAAAGATATAAAGTCATTAAGTTAACGTAGAGCAGTTGGTTAGGCGCTACTATTCTTATTTTTCATCAAACGTGAAAGGTCGCGGGTTCAAATCCCACCCTCTCCTCTTTTTTTTGTTTGCTGAACAGATACCGTTGATATTAGAATATTTAAAAAATGAATCCGATGCACACTTGAGGGACGTCCCTTCTGCGCATATTTCCCCTTAGAAGTAGGAGATTACCAGGATTTAAAGTTAAAACTTTTCTTTTTAGTTGTTGTTAATATGTTGTGTTAACACACACATCATGATTAATTCCCAAATCACATATATGTATTCAGGATGCAAAATGTAATGTTATTTATATTATTATTATTGTTTGTTCTTCACTGACACCTAAAATATTTTTTATTTGATTTCGATATACTAAAAAAAGATATACAGTTATGTTAAGTAGTGATGTAGTGCAGAACTGTTACGAAGGAGAGCGTTTAATGAGTTCAAATTGCTAAGATTGGTAATTTTATGTCCGTTCCTTCGTAATGACCAGGGAACGGAACTTTATGTGCTAAAAAACTCAGAAATATTTATTTTCTTATGTGTCATAAATGTTGAAAATATGTGATAAAAACAGGAAAATATGTGACAAAAATAAAAAACATTTGGTAACAAAAACAAAATATTGCATGCATTTTAAACAGCTGAAATCAGTTTCTAAATGCTTACCTCCTAGCGAGCTATTTTTTGGAAGAATTGCAGTGAATCACCATAGTTTTTCCAAATTCTCCGCTGTAAATCTGTGACGATTATCTCTAAAAAAGCATCTTATATTGTGAGAAAGATCGCTCCACGTCACAAGAAACAATTCTTGCATATTTGAAGCACCAAATGCCACTAACGCTGAAGTTTTCCAAAGCTTCCTCTTCCTCTACTTCAGCTTCCAAAACACGTGCAATTTGGCACAAAGTTTGAAAACCTTGATTTTTCCCAAAAAATTCTGTACATTTAGACATAAGCACTTGTGCGTTAGATCCAGTGGTGGGGGTAATATTTTCCCCCAATAGAATCCTAGGCGGGACGCCAGAAGTCTGCCAACGAGCGTGTTCAAAGACAAAACAAACCTAGCACTCTCGTTATGAAAGAGGTGCGGAGAATAAACATTTTTCCTTGGAGGATTGCGAGGTAGATGAAGTCAATGAGCTATTTTATGTATTTAAAATAAAAATTCGCAAAATATGTATTTACATACAGAAAACTGGAAAATATGTGTTTTTATGTAAAATAAAATTTGCTGTGTTGACATATAAGGCTGTGATCAGAATTTTGGCAAAACCGAGGGGGTCTATCTTATCGCAGAAAAAACATTTAATTACCTAAAGTTCCGTTCCCTAGTAATGACTGTTGTCAATCCCCTCACCACCATCTTACCATGCGTCTAAAACTAATAGTAAATCGCTAATTAACATAAAGAAATTGTTATTGCGACGAAGGCCGATTCGATAAGAAACTACTAATAAATATGTATATAGTGAGTGACAAACATAAAATTCAAAACCTCATAATGATCGTTAATTCCTCACTGCTTTGTATCTAAAATGTTTGTCTTTGAACAGAAAGTACGAGTATCAGATATAACAAACTTTCCGCGCTAACTTTGCAATATTCGAAACCACCATTACAGTAACTTGTAACTATGTAACTTGATTCTGCGCATTCCACGTGGCATGTGACTTCCTCCTATCATCGAAATATCTTTCTCTTACTATTTCCTTTCCTCTCGCGAAATACAGAAACAAATGTTAACTTCTTAGAATGGTGGATGAACTTTACACCCAACGATATACTCCTGAAAATATCTTTCCTAGGTGGAGAATCAAACCTACGACCTCCCTCGTAAGAATCAAGCACGCTACCTCTTCTCCAGGTAGCTCATGTTAAAAATTGCTACCAGTTTGAAGAAACCAATGCAGACATAATGTCATGTCTATAATTTCCTCATGGCAATTTTCATGAGGAAACGAATTCAGATAAAATCGAGAAACGCTGAAAGGGAAAAATGATGAACATGTCTATTGCCGTTTTGTCATATTTTGTAAATTGTGTAAAAATTCCGTGTTTTGAACAAGCAAACGTTTAGTTACGAAGTATTTTGTTGTTTGTTTAAAGTAGGAACAGGAGAGCGAAAAGGAGTCATTTGAACCAGACCCCGTTTGACAAGAAACTTCATCCTTTTTCCAAAGACTGTATGAAAAGATAGAGGAACGTATGAAATATAAGATATGTGTGAAATTAAAACAATGGGAACCTTGAAAGATAATAATAACGAACTTCAAATTATGAAAAACATATTTTCGTGGTGGAAAACTCCAAGTCATTTTCGAAATATGATTAAGATGGTTTTTTTATTATAAAGTGGAGATATGGGACGATACGATCCCTCAGCAAGAAAATTTTAAGTAAGCTACCTCCAACTTTTTCAATGGTCATAATTACTAATTAGGGTCCGGAAGTTGATGAAAAACGTCCTCCTCCGTAGTCGAGCGGGTTAAGGCGTTCACTCGTCTTGAGATCGTTCGCTGCGGGACGGCGTAGGTTTGAATCCGGCTCTGCTCGGAATTTATTCGTGAGGAAATTGGGAAGCTCCGAGTGAGTGAGCGTAACCCGGTCGAGAAGACCTACAACAACGGCTGGGGGTTCGTCGGGCTGATCACCTGTCACCCCAATACTGGTCCAAGACCTCCACGCTATAACAGGTGACGGAGGAACAGTGTGGGAGGGAGACCAACAGTCGGTAGGTAAGCCAAGGCCCTTCAAGGGCTGTAGCGCTGTGGGTTATGGTTATGTTAAGTTGATGAAAATCAATTTTTTTTCTGACCCTTAAAAACAATGCTAAACCTGATACCATGTCTATTTCCCCTCACTCAGAGCCGGAAAACACTTTCTATTTTACACTATTTTTCTTTTTGGCATTTTCGGCCTTTTTTGGCTTTTAGTTTATTTGTCAGTATTTTTAACAGTTTTTGTTGCATTTTTACTTATTTTTGAGGTTTATGTTTCACCTCCCCTGTTGTTTCGTGCATTTTAAATTCATTTACTAGTAAAACTTACATATTTAGATTTCTTGACATGGTCCTTTTAGCAAATTCACCATGAATCGAAAATACGGTCAATGGAAAAGCATAATATTATTCTTAACTGAAATGTTTGGCATTAGATTAAAATACTTTGTGTGAAGATCTACTTCGAAGTTCTTTTTCTGGACACTATTATCGCTTTAATCTGTAGTTTTAAAGTAAAATTAGTCACAATATTAAATTCAATTACACTCTGGTATAGGTGAAGCAGAACTGTATTTTCGGATGCTGGCCGACTACAGTATCATAGAAGGCCCACTCTGAAAGGAGATGAATTGGTTGATTTGGTGTTTTAAGTCAACTTTATGCATAGTAAGACTAATCGGGACTGGACCTACAGTTTAAAGTGGGACCCGAACCGAGTGCATAAAATAACGTGAACCGTGTGGTGTAGGGGGATCGTTTGCTTATGGAGTGGATAGTCATAGGTTCAAACCTACTTCTTTGCAAAATCTTTTTCGGGAAGTAAACGGCTTTGGACAAGAATGCTTATCTACGTTTCTTGGATATTTCCGTTGATATTTATGCGATTTATGTCCAGCACTTCCGGATGCAGAAAGTTGACATGTAAGTTCTTAATATGTGTTAACTTATAACAGCTGAATGAAAGGAAAAGTATTTCCTAAAATCCTCCCAATCACTGAAAGATTAAAAACATTAGTAGAAGCATTACTTGAGGCATGCACAGTGTCGACGATTATGGAGTGTGGAGGGGCAGATGACCCAGCACTATGCTAAACATTATCTACCAAGGGAAAGAAACTGTCCTTGCCCTCCCCCTTCCCTCCCACCTTGCCCCATCAGTTTTGAAACCCAATCGCCGCCACTGAGCATGCATCGCATAAATATTTACAGTAATATCATATAATATTATATTACGTTATTAGAACACTTCGTACTTGGTAAATATAAAGGAAAAAATTATAAGGAAAGGTTGGGATTTGAACCTACGATGTTTCGATCTTGACGAAAGCAGTAAAGAAACGAAAGTGCTGTCATCTAACCAACTACACCAGAAGATTGCTAACAGAAATTTCTGTAAAACACGTTAATCTCAGTTGAGGCAACATTGTGCCGGAGTTTCGAACCATTTTTCGCCAAGAACTAAGGAAAAGGCACACTTTGCAGAATCGTTTGGTTTCGCATAAAATCATCATAAATTTGCCTTCTTGCATTCAAATGTGACCGCAATTCTTTCCAGGTGGATGAGAACCTGTTCAGTGTTTCACAATGCACATACATTTTCCTATTTTCAAATTCAGAACGAAGAATCTTGAAATATATTCAACATTCGTATTTCTACTTAACATTTTTTTGTCTACTCATATATTTTATTACTGCTTTAGGGTATCTTTACTTTATGGAATGTGAAAGAATGGAAAAAAAGTCACGAGCGTTTTCATTCAGGAAGAAGAAATGTTGCAAAGTTGGCTACTCTTAGTTGGCTCTGAAGCGCTATGCTGCCAAATTTACGAATTCCGGACTTTGAAAATTTTCAGGGCGGTCAAATAAGATTTTGCAAAGTGTACATACTGAACTCCATTGTTGCAGAATAACGATGTTCTGGCGCCTGGACGTGCAGGAGTGTCGGATATTCAAGTGCATGTAGAAAAGGTTTTTATTGATTTATCCTTATCACGTATAAACGTATCCGTGCCTTGGAGTCTGTTGACCGGCGCGCGCACCCAACAACAGCACTTGACCGCAGAGAATCATCACCAAGTGCAGAGCTCTATCTAAAAAGCCATATCCCTGCACACCAAATTAGCTGTGTTACGTTGGTTGCCATGACAACAATGACATCTCTCTTGGGCTAGGGCTCCGCAACTTAAGAACTAACGGGAGGCAAATTAGTCTTCTGCACTTCGCCTTTGAGGAGTTGAAGCTGAGTGCGTATTGTTACCCGTGTCGGTTCCTTTCGTCCAGTTCAAAGAGAGATATGAATCCTGTTTATAGTTTAGTGTGTGTTTTGTTAGAAACACCATTTTTTCGTCGGAAAGATGAGGATAAGAAGGATGTTTTACATTGTGAGCGCCATATCGAATCACAAGCAATCAGTGCTAGTAAAGAAGAAAAGAAATCCGTTAAGTGCTACAATGTGAATTTTAAACGTCCATGGAAAGAAGCTTTTCATGCCTCAAACGGATAAAAACATACATCAGGAATGCAA
Organism: Lepisma saccharinum; assembly: GCF_977018435.1. Classification (NCBI taxonomy): domain Eukaryota; kingdom Metazoa; phylum Arthropoda; class Insecta; order Zygentoma; family Lepismatidae; genus Lepisma; species Lepisma saccharinum. The sequence goes on along the minus strand of NC_139230.1, from coordinate 189,096,662 downwards.
TTTCACAAGAGAGACTCTTCATTAGAGAATATTGCAACTCAGAAAGAACTGTTACATCAGCTATATTCTGTCCCAGCTATCTCTGTTTTCTGTTAATTGCATTCTTGTTCTTGCAGCCGAAATAGGAACATATGACTTTATTCCAGTTAACTCCCTGTCAGTGATGTGCCGTACACTATAAGTTTACGTCTACATGCGTTATCTCCGCGTTTACATAGTCTACTGTAGACAATGCAAACAACAGGGAAGAAGGAAATCCCAATGTTCTTTGATAGAGAAAGTATTTTTTTCTTCAAACATGTCGATAATCTGGGCCTATAACCAACTTAAGACCATCCGACGTTATCAAAGTTATCGAAAAAGTGGAAAAGGGACTACCGGAAGAAAAACAAATGACAGCCATAGTGAAAACAGACATTATTTTTTACACTGGCAAAAGTGAAGTCTAAAAATAGTTTCCTGTCTTATTACTGCATAGGAAAGTGCATGTGCCTTTAAAGCAGAATTTTCCACGTGTAAAATGGTGGAAATAGAAGTAAAACAAGTCTTGTCATGCTACGGACATAGCATTTTTTGGGTTTATTTTGCGACAAGTTTATTTTGCAGTTCAATTAATACGTAGTGAATTGGTTGAACGTACATAAATACTTAAAACACTTGTAATATAATTAAACCTTGTTTCCATATTAAAAACAATAAGTTGCTGAGCAAGGCAGTTTATTAAGATAAAAACACTTAACACGTAACGTTTCAACCCTGTATCAGGGTCTTCCTCAGACGAAGAACTAAACTAAAATCTTTAATAAACTGCCTTGGTCAGCAACTTATTGTTTTTAAAACACTTATTTCTGGACAGTGGAATACTTCACGCTCTCTATGCCAACCTGCTGATGCTGGTTGCTGCTTCTACAATGATGCGCGTGCCTTGCACGGAGAACGTTAATTACGTAGATTAAATAGTTTACATAGTCTATGTTGTCTACACGGAGAATGTAGGCAATCATTGTTTACGCGTAGACGAACATCTCCGCTCCCAGTGCATTACTTGTGTCCATGCTCAACCTGGAGTAATAACGTTATCCCGTCATCTCATAGGAACTTAGTGCTCCATTCTACTACAGGCAATATAAAGATAAATAAGCCTCAAAGTGTGAGCAAAATACTTGGATCGCTTTCCAAATGAACTGTAGCTTATATGATTCTCTTCTTCACTTTGTCACACACAAAAAAGTGATTAGAGGAAGTTCAAACCTAGCGAACTTCCGGTGTAGAAGTCATAATTACCATTGGTCTGATTCGTCATGGACGGTTCTGCCATCTATCGCCACTCCGCGATATTATCTTTCATTCTTCTTCTTGCAGCCGAAATATGAATATATGACTTTGTTCCAGTCAACTCCCAGTGCATTAATTGTGTTCATGCTCATCGTGAAGTAATGACGTCATCCCGTCATCTCATAGGTACTTACTGCTCCATTCTACAATAGGCAATATAACGATAAATTAGCCTTAAAGTGTGAGCAATTAACTTTGATCGCTTACCAAATTACCTTAACTTATACATTTCTCTTCTCCACTTTATCACACACATACACCCACACACACACACACACACAACACACCCACACCCACACACACACACACACAACAGACACACACACAAAAAAAGTGATTAGCGGAAGTGCAACCCCAGCGAACTTACGTTGCAGAAATCTTATCGTTGTCGAGATGTATCAACAAAATGGCGGCTTCGACTAACAGCTGATAGAGCACATGCACTCTCATGCTCTGTTCACGGCTTCTGATTGGCTGCTCAGCCGAATGTAATTTAGCTTACGTCACTTTCAAGTCATCAACATTAAATTAGTTTAAAACTGTTGTTTCATGCAATTTCCACTTTTGTGTATGTTACTAAATCAAATATTTCCATTAATCACATAAAATTATAACAATTAACAACACTTAACATATTAGTTAACAAAAAATTACGATTATATCATTATATGTAATTTAACATTACGATACATTCTTATGGTTTTACACATAACATGAGCATTACAAAATGAATTATGGAGTATCAATTTAATTGCAATGAATATCCTGAGACATAAAAAATAATGACATTTACTGTTTATCAATCAGACAAATTTTAGGACTTGTTCGAATCTGCCATCTTAATGGTAACACATTGCAGGCAATATGTAATATATAAGCCCGATATGAAAGTTACTGTTTGAAGGGGGCGAACGGGCAGAGTATCCAGTGTTCTTCATTGGCCACCTGTATACACACACAAATGAATTTCGGTCTGATGTTAGGGTGCTGGGCACTTTGTCGGATCGTCCCTTTTTGATATTTTTTATATTTAATTTTTTAATTTAACCTTTTCTGCAATTGTGGACATACATTTTATTATTTTTCGTTCTATGATAACACGGTAAGTAAGCAGTACAAATGAACGCAGATATGACAAAACACCTGTCGTGTCAGCCGAGGATCTTGTTGCACGCATTAATTTCGTCGCAGATACGATATCAGACACCGAGGGATTATTTGCTCGCACTAGACAATCCTTGATTCGGTGTTGTCATCTCTGCGTGGAAGTTAATGGCAGACAGTTTGAAAATTGTCTGTGATGTGGTTCCCTCGGCACCTCCACTATGCACACACTGAACATGTCGACACATATGCAACCTAGCGCAGCACCACCACCATCTTTGTTTTTTATACGTAATGGTGATGTCCACTACGGATATTCGCTTTCTTCTTAGCTGTCAGTCTCCACATATCACTTTCCGTGGATAACACAAGTAGTATGATTTGTGGTATTATAAACTCACTTATAGCGTAGAAATGAAGAGGTTATTTGATTGAACAATCCGATTTGGCTATACTTAAAACAATGCCAAGAGGGGCTTATACCCCAATTCTTCAAGTGTGATATGCTCTTAATTTAAGAATTTTGAATCCTAGTGTAGAAAAGAAGAAGCCTCAACAGACAGATTTGCCTACACTTAAAACTATGCCAAGTTCCCATATGATCTTATTGTTTACAGTGTGTTTTTCTGTCAAAATCCCAGGAATCTTGAATTCTAGTGTAGAAATGATGAGCCCCCCCTCAGATTGATTCTAGAGGGCCGACTCAAACACAGAAGCTTCTTGATTACTAAACCAAAAATATTTATATTCTCATGCTTTTCAACTTAGAGATCAATACATTAGGACAAGGGGCAGGCGTGCAAATTGCTTGCATGTTCTTTCTAATCTTTGATCAATTCCATGTCCCGGCCAGCAATAAATTATGCACGCCTGGGAGATTATATCTGCTGGCATGCAAGAAATATAATCTACAATGTGCCCTTTCAGGGAAAATTGCATGCCATCCATCATGTCATTAACTCAAAGGGAAATTCTTAGTAAAGAGAATATTGGCCTTTTGCATGACAACAAGGCAAGCCTGAATTGGCCTTGTTGTGATAATATAAACCCGAGAGAGACTTACAGAATATTCATTGCATATTTCTGTGTTTGAGCTTTCCTGCAAAAAGCAGAAGTGCTGTATTTGAGCTTTCCTGCAAAAAGCAGAAGTGCTGTATTTGAGCTTTCCTGCAAAAAGCAGAAGTGCTGTATTTGAGCTTTCCTGCAAAAAGCAGAAGTGCTGTATTTGAGCTTTCCTGCAAAAAGCAGAAGTGCTGTATTTGAGCTTTCCTGCAAAAAGCAGAAGTGCTGTATTTGAGCTTTCCTGCAAAAAGCAGAAGTGCTGTGTTTGAGCTTTCCTGCAAAAAGCAGAAGTGCTGTATTTGAGCTTTCCTGCAAAAAGCAGAAGTGCTGTATTTGAGTTTTCCTGCAAAAAGCAGAAGTGCTGTGTTTGAGCTTTCCTGCAAAAAGCAGAAGTGCTGTATTTGAGCTTTCCTGCAAAAAGCAGAAGTGCTGTATATGGGCCTCCCTGACGGCAAAGTGTTGGTATTATCGCCTTGTAATTAAGAGGCTTCTGTGTTCGAGCTTTTCTGCAAAAAGCAGAAGTGCTGTATTTGAGCTTTCCTGCAAAAAGCAGAAGTGCTGTATATGGGCCTCCCTGACGGCAAAGTGTTGGTATTATTGCCTTGTAATTAAGAGGCTTCTGTGTTTGAGCTTTCCTGCAAAAAGGAGAAGTGCTGTATTTGAGCTTTCCTGCAAAAAGCAGAAGTGCTGTATATGGACCTTCCTGACGGCAAAGTGTTGGTATTATTGCCTTGTAATCAAGAAGCTTCTGTGTTTGAGCTTTCCTGCAAAAAGCAGAAGTGCTGTATTTGAGCTTTCCTGCAAAAAGCAGAAGTGCTGTATATGGGCCTCCCTGACGGCAAAGTGTTGGTATTATTGCCTTGTAATTAAGAGGCTTCTGTGTTTGAGTCGGCCCTCTAGAATTGCTCTGTGACTCTCTCATTTCTTACATCATAAACATATGATTTTTCACCTATGAGTATAACACTACATATGGTGTCATCGGGGAGTGTATCGTGGAATTCACAGATAAATTTAATGTTTGTCCTGTCATTAACCACAACTTGTTTTCTTTTGGAAGTGTTGATAACAAACATGGGTCTCTGTGCTTTGAATTCATCTGGTGTGTAATACATGTCAGTATTGCCAGTAGTGACCCTTTTGTATGCTGTAAATGCTTCATATAATTAAAGGAAATCATCCTTGGACATGTCTAAATTATAATTTTCTCTAGGGAATACCTCATTTCTGCCATTTTTAAGATATATGTTCTTGATGTTGCAGTTATCAAATCTACTTGAATTTTTTTCCTGATTATTGTGTCTTCCAGTCTGAAACAGTACCACCACAAAATCCGGCATGTCATATTGTATACTGGAGAATGAATTTGTAGCATCAAACTCATAATAAGTACCAGCGGCAGGCTTCTGTACACATTGATATGTATAAAATTGTAAAGGTACTTGTGGATTTTTTAGAATATCAGCTTTGTATTTAAGAGCATAACTGGCTTCATATTCAACAACTGGGATTCTTAGCTCCATAGTCTGAATAATGCATTTGCCTTCATCAAGTAGGGTATTGGGCAGAGCTTCCCCTGTAGAGTTTAATGTGCTGTACCTCATCAAAGTATTATTATCATTGGCAGCTCTTCTAAATGTGATTCTTAAACCACCCTTCCACATAATATCTTTGTAATCTGAGAAGAATCCTGGCAACAGGCGCATAGGGAACAGCACTGTGTGGCTCTTAGATATAATTTTATCACCAGCCTCAAATCCACCTATTTTGTAGTAAGAAGCCTTGGTTTTGGATAATTTCAGTGTGGCCAAAGCTGTGGAGGTAATGCCGGGATAATCCACTCTGTTTATAACAACACCATGCTTTCTGATCTCAATTTCAGAGAACAGATGCGGCACAAAATTATCTACCAATCTTATATTTGAATTTGCCGGATAATCTGTTCCATCGAGCTTTACAACATCAAATTTGATGTATAGATCTGCTCTGTGGGGGTGTATAAAGCCATCCCCTACATCAAGATCAACCTCAATTTCTGTGTTGGGTTGATTTAAATTTGCAAATGTCCTCCTGTTTGGGGGGAATGATTGTAGCTCATAACTCTCAATATTTTCCATTTTTTTGTATGTATTTTTATTTAAATATTAATCTCTATGATTGCAGTTGTTGTGGCTCCAGCAAAATCAACTAATTCTTCTTTTTCATTAGTGACCATCAACTCAAAGTTATCTATTCTATTATGGCACACAGGAAAATATAATGTTGGAGATGGAGTGTAGATGATTGGCTCCATAAATTCAGAATTAGGTTTAAATGTTGCAATGATGCCAGTTTGTTTGTGAGTGCCTATGCCATTTGATTTGGTGATCATACCCTCAGCCACATTACAGTGAATATTTAGAGTCTCTATGGCTAAGAATTTA